>NC_090200.1:19661500-19989500 GCF_033026475.1 Channa argus
TCGCACTCAAATTAAGCCATGTGCTAAGCCCCAGAAGAGTAAAAAAAGATGAATCTGATAATACATAAACTGAATACTCGACCAACTCTGGATAAAACTCTGGCAGACTTAAAACGAAAAGCAAAAGACAAAACAATTGCACTGTCTTTTAAAATGTGACAGTTGTGACCGTTTAGGGAAAGAAAAACTAGAGGAACAGCAAGCACAAAAAACAGAAGAAATATGGCCATGCAACTAATAGTAACCTGGTTGTAAAAACAGAGTTGGTTTAATACAGAGTAAATGCCAGTGGGCCTTAAAAAGCAGAAGGCTAGGTTCACATCAAACAGCATCTATAGGCTGGCATACCTGTCATATGTGACCACAAGGTATTTATACAAAGAATCATCTCCCTCAGAAAACATTGTCTCAACAGTGTTGAGACATTGCAGATGAATGCAGGAACAAAGGCTTTATATCAAAATCAGATTCATCGTCTTAAGAAAAATTCAATGCAGACAGCTCGCAATGAGCACAAAAGAGCATACAAGACGATACAGGAAAAAAACTTCAGTATTTAGACAAGACCAAATCTTATTTCATTATATTAGATAATGCAAAAGCTATGGAGGTGCACAACCTGAAAAAGTGTGCTCAATGAGATTACTCTGCGGCTCCAAAAGGCACCCAAGGCTGAACAGGAGAGGATAAAATCATAAATAAATGAATGAATTGTGAAAATACTTTATTTAGGTTGTTTTTAATCCAAATGGTTGTGCTCACGCGCGTGTGTGTAACAGTAGTTCAATGACATACATATATAGTGGTTCCTTTCCTCATCAGTGACGTAATCTGTTGTCAACTCACCTGAAAACATTTTTCTGGAAAAGGTAGAGGTCAGACAGATCCTGGTCAAAGTGTCATTGTCGCCCTGAGTGGCCAATAAACACACTGTACTCCTTCTCTATGGCAACCTGAACCCCAAACAAAAAACAGTATATTTCAATTAATTTTGGTCTCCGTTTATTCATTTTTGATTTTAAAAACATCTTTTTGGTTGCAGTATTTTTTTTTATTGCAGTACCAAATGTTTTCTTTTAAATCAGTTTTGTTTGATTTTGCTGTTGTTGATTTCATTTCGTGCACATCTAAGACAAAATAACCCCCATAAGAATTTAAAGAGGCATAATTTGAAACAATTTTGAGTTTGCATTTTTACAGACATCCGTAAATAGCAGAAGGCCCCATACTTTACGCATCAGCAGGTGCAGAGACACCAAGTCCCCACCTCTCCTAAACAGAGTACCCTAGCAAGTCTTTATTTATACTAGCTTGAAACATTTTAAGATTATTAAGTATTAAGTTTAAGATATGAATAAAACAAAAAATATATAGTAATTAATTTATGTACCCAGGTCTTGTGCCAGATTCATTGAAATACCACAAATACAATTTGAAGTGCATATGCTACTAAGATACTACAGAGGTTTACTTTTTCTCGCATTTAAAGAAAACCCAGTTGGTATCATTGTTAATGTATTAAATCCAATTCTCTTTCACTCAATCTATGGGCATGCAATGAAAGTTAACATTGTATAACACTAGAATAATGTTATTTAATATTTTAGGGTAATTTTGTTAATATTTAGTAAGATACTTGAATGCAGGGACGTAACTTGCTGTTTATTTTAATTTTGTTGTTGCTTTTTTTTCTCCCCACTACTGCAATCAGTTCAATAATCGGCTACTGTCGCCCCCTCGTGGCAATGCAAACTTGACAAAATCAGCTGTTACATAATACATACTAACCCTGGCTTCAGTTAATGCTTTGGAGTTGTGTACGTCTTGGCAATTAATAATTCGTCAAGGTTTATTCAAAGGTTGGTCAGAGAACACCACATAGGTCCCACGTTAAAATGGGGTTCAACTGAATGTGTGTATATCTAAAATCCAGATGTTGTCCTCATAGTAAAACTGCAGCGTTCATATCTAGGGTATACTTAAATTCCGTGAGATTCCTATTATTAAACATGTTACATAATCCTAAATTCGCACTCTGTATAAATATTTGACTGTTCATCATCATCATCATCATCATCATCCTCCTCTACCTCTCCTCGTCACCATCAGATCAGCCTGTCATGCTGCATCCTTGGTACGTGCTCAGCCACACTCCTCTCATGGCAACACTGTACACAAGTAAGCCGAGTTCAACCACTTTGCACTGTAGGGGTAGGGACGCCCTTAGTCAAAACTGATACACGCACACTCATTCCACCTCCAATCGCAGCTGTCGCATTGCGTGGCGTCTATTTGAGGATAAAGAAATCTCTGTTGCATTGATGTTTGCGATAAATAATCGGGCAAGGCAGGAAACTGTTAACACGCAAATGGTTCATTCCTAATGTACGACGTGCAAAACTGAACGCGCCGCACCCCAACTATAACTCTAAAACCCAACTTAACATGACGGCCTTGTTCAGCCTGCCTCCCGGATGTTTCTATTGGTCAATTATCCATGATGGGTGGGCCTTTTATTCCCAATACGCTTGACCATTGCATGCTCACGAAGTCAGTTTACTTTTTATTTGCATAACCAGGTCGGGTTGCAGATGCAGAGTGGGCAGGGTAGGGGTAGTGCAAGTGATCTGAACTTATGCGACGGTGTAAGCTGTATTATATTCTTAAATGCACCCAACTTTAATAATGCGCTGTGATTTCTTTTAGAGGAAAAAACAAGCTGGATGCTCGGATATATGGCAGACCGGGCCCTATCAGCGGAAATGAAAGATATTGTCCTTTAAAATTATTCCCAAAGAAAACTTGAGACTGGTAAGAAGCTCCCTTTATCTGCCGCGATTCCCTATTTGCTCTATATGGTGTGGATGAATAAGCAATATCCAGTTTGTCGTTAGATGTATTTTTACTCTAGCCTAACTTTTTAAACAGTTGTCATTTATAATTGTTGGTTATTTTGGAACTTTAGCAGAATCCAAATGTAAAGCATGTATATTTAACGCAGTCCGTACATAGTGGACTGGAAGCTGTCATTTTTTATTCTGTATTGTATGTTTATCACAGAGTTGGTCAGTGCTAGGGTCGTTAAAACAGTCTATACATTTGTCCCGTGTACATTAACGTTAAATAACAATGTTTTTCAAATAGAAGGGATGTCATCAGAAGACCCACTGACCTTCCCAATTCGTGTTATGTTTTCTGATTTATTAATGTTTTAATCCACAGCCTGTGTCTGTGTTGTTCCACAGATTTGTGCTGCCAGTGTAATATTTGAGATCTAAAAGCAGGTAAGCCACTGACTAACGCACATTGTGCCAGTTGTCAGATCCACTGTGCGTGTGACAGCGGCTAACCTGGTTTTGGGAATGCCTCTCGTTTTTTTTTTGTTTTTTTTTTTGACTTCGCCAAGACCAACCCCAGCTGGACCTGGCAAATGCCTATCTACAAGCAGCCCTCGATCGGGACATGTGCACATTACTGGGACAGACCTGTTCAACATTAATATGCTTCCAGTTAATGTACTGTAGCCTACTTCCTCCTATGTTCACATACTGTACCTTGTGTAGTAGCTTTTGCATTTCTTCCTATGGAGCAGGCCCTCTCTCATGCCAGTCAAGACGTTTGGTGAGTGTTCCATTTTATGTATTATCTGTGTGTCTTAGGAAAGTTAATCATCCTTATAATCACCAGTTTCCAGTTCGAGGTCAGGGGCCCTCCAGGGGTTCTCAAAAGAGTTTCTAGTGGCACCTCCATAAAAAAAAAAAGTTTCGAAAACAAAATTGATTAAAATAATATTTTTCCACCCATTTAAAGGGCAGTTTTCCAGTTATTTACTATGACGTGCAATAAACTCATGATGCATAGTAAATAGGAAAATCCAAATAAAACTCCATCCACTCATCAGGTAATGTAGATGTTTGTAAAAAGTAGCCATGAAGTGAGAAGTAAAGTTTCTATTCAAATCATTTGTAGTATTGTGTTTTTTTTAACCATGTAATGCATTTCAGTGATGATGTTTCGTTCCCATTGGTGCATAATGACTCATTGTGACACAGAGGAATAGATAAGTGCAGTATGTCAGACTCATTAACTTATGGCCCCATTCATCATCACGCAGATATGTGGACGTGCAGATGCTCACTCTCACTCACAACGTTCTTTTCCAGACACTGACTGCCTGTTATAATTATGCAATATTCAGTTTTCATCTAAAAGCGTTTAAACATTTAGCCTTGTGATCCCTTTCTTACATTCACCAAAAACCTTTGAAAGTAGGAGTTCATGTGGGCTGCTGTTTATGTGTAAAAATAATGACTTCAGTGTTGTTTCCAGATACATCATTATAATCTGTTAATATCCCATTTATGAGATTGAAGTACTTAAGATACGAAGTCGATGAGATTGCATGCATTTTAACTTGGAATGTGCAGTGGGTTAGCTGGGGGGGATCACAACATAGGCATAAATAAAACTAAATATTTGATGTCTGCTATTATCCAACAACATTTCCCTCCAGAATTTTCAATTTGTAAGCAATGAAAACAGGTTTAATTTTATTTTGAGTCTGTGCATGTTGTGTCCCTCCTGTCCACAGGTAGGCATCAGTGTTGCACGGTTGCCAGGGTTGTCCAGACAGTGAGAACTAAACCAGGATTTGAAGCTTATCTAACCCCTGCCAAGCCAGACGGCTTTAAATCTTCTCAGTATTATCCACTTCTACATAATTAATCATAATATCTAAATTGTCTGTTTCACGTACTTCTCCATAATTCCAAACACGTGGTAAGAAACTAACACTGGCACAAAGCGGAAACTATCGATTAAAAATATTCTATTTTTAAGATTCATTGAAAAAGTGTTGACTTAATCATATGTAATGGAGTATTTATAGAAATCCACAAGGTTTCAGTCGGGGGTTAGCCAGAGTACTAGAGAAGTTTACTTTGAGTCACTCAGTGTGTGACAGCCAGCATGTTTACTCTACAGAGTAAACAAACAGGAAAGGCGTGGATGATAAAAATGTTGTGCAGAAGGCTAAAGTTGTGCAGTTTTTATCATACAATATTTTTATCACTAATTACAATATGAAATGAGTCCCTTTGTTGTCAGTAATAAAAAGAGATGTCATATATCAAATAAGGGAACATAAAACTACGTAAAAGGTAAATTTACAACTAGACAGATGCTAGTCAGGCTTCTCAATGTCTGCAGTGCTCAGTGTAGTGACATGTCTTGTAAATATACTGTGTTACATCACTCATAAAAACAGCAGATGTGTTGTAAGGATGTCTGTCTCACACCCATCTGCATCCAAAGATGTGAACATTAACTTCATAAGCGTCTAGATAATATTGTGCTGCACCATTGCACCACAAGCAATGTGGGAAGAATGCATGTTCGAGTACTTATCAAACTGTGTATTAATAATTAATTTCACATTGCAGCTTCATGCAATCGTGAGTGCACACTCTGGTGTATGTTAATTATTTAGACAATTAGATTGGGAAATTACATTACCTGATCCATTGTGAGTCACTCTATAATCTCAGCAGAAAGTATTTAGGAACTATGTTTAGTGGTAAGTGTTGGTTAAAAAAAAAGGTAGCTGTCATAAACATTTTGTTACTTTCCTTTAACAAAAAATTATTCTAACTGTAGGTGCATCTTATGTGCTGCCCCTCCATTCCTAGTTACTACGTCCTTGGAACAAGAAATGTATAAAACAAAACACTGATTTATATCTAAAACACAATACATATTTTATTATATTTAAATACATAGTTCTCTAGGTAAAAGGTTCCTAAATTATTTTACATTTCATACATATACTTGCAGTGTTTACAGTAGCAAAACTCTGTAAATATATTTGTCTTTGTATATACAGTATGTACCGTATATTATAGTAGACTGAATAATGACAACAGTTACAAATAAAGGGGTTAAATAAGAGGAGACGGTGACAGAACAGTGAACAAGTGTCCCTTGGCCCTGCGGTCCATGTTTTAACTTCATGATGACTCTCGGGATGTCAGGACTGCAAGACACAAAAATAAGTGGGGATGATGATCCCTTTGTTTGGAAAACAGTTTTCAGCTGAGACAGAGCAGGGGATACCTGGCTTAATCAAGACAGTCACACAGGTCTATAAGAAACACAATTTGACATAAATTAACTACTTTACCCGTACAGATTGTAGAGTATGACTGAGGTCTGGCAGTCGGAGGAGCATTTTTGGACATAAGCACATTTCTCTAACAAGTGATGAAAGCTATGGTATTTCTGAAGTAAGGACAGGTTGTGCAGTACTCAAAAGAAAATACCACACTGCATACACTGCTACTGCATACAGTAGGAAGAGAGTGCACATTCAAACACACGTCACTTTGACCTGCCAGCATAATACAGAGATACATTACAAAATGTTAAGAAATATGAATAATTAGATATCAGCTTAATTAATTATCCGTTATTACGAATAACAATTTTGAAGATGGACAAGGAACTGGGAACAACAGTATCCCTTGTTTTCTTGATATTTGTTATTAGGACTTAAGTAAGTAAGCTCATCTTTAACACAGCACACTAAGGCACAGTGCAGGTTTTGACAGGTCAAATGTTAGTGTGATGGCAGCAAGAAAACCAGGTGAATCCATCCAAAGAAAAAGAAAAACATCTCAAAAGACCACAGCCCCCCATGGCACTACTTTGGAAATGTATCACTTCTTTTGGCATGGATCTTGGAAGGATCACAACTGGTAAAACCTATAAACTCCTGTCTGTAGGCTGACAAGGGCCAAGGCTTCACACAAGAAGAGAATGGGACCGTGCAAAACACGTTGCAGAGCCCTCCTTGAAAGGCTCTTGGTCTTTGGAAGTCAGGCGGCACCAAAGTACAAGGCATTGTATAGATACACTTGTTGACATTTACAGTGGCTTCAGAACGTACTCAGAAAGTTCACAAGTTCTCCCCATCACTTTTTATGGAGCTTGTGATGATCAGCATGGAAGCATGGGATCAACCACCCAAATCTTGGCAGACACTTACCTAAGAAGACTCACGGCTATAACTGCTGACACAAGTTCTTCTACAAAGTACCAAATTAAGGGGCTCAACACTTCTACTGAAATATTCGCTTTTTGATTTTCAATAAATTTACAATAATTTCTAAAAATGTGTTTACTTTGTCATTAGGGTAATTTTTAACAACACAATATAGTTTGCAAACGTCGAAAGCATCTGAACACTTTCAGAAGCCACAGAAAACAGTATCTATACATAAAAGGTAAACAGAAATAACACTGGTGTCTTATCCTTCCATGACACCGTTTAAAAACAGTACCACAATTAAAATATCTACTACAGTCATTTCCAGTGCGATCAATGCATTACATGGAGATACAGTGAAAAGGCTCTAGGCAGATGATTGCTCACTTGAAGGAGAGGCCACTCTATATTAATCAAGGAGAATTAGGAGCAAGTTCCCAAATGCAAAGTATGATGAAAGCAGCAACTGTTAGTCCAGATGCAAACAGTGAGAAGAGGAAGGGAGGGAGTACAGGCATCATGAAGGGATGGACAGACCCACAGGTTTAAAGTAAACAGGGATATGAATGACAACATGGAGGGAGAAATGTGGAAGTTAAAATCAAGTTAGGGACAAGAATCAGCAGAAGACTGAGAGTTAGGCACAGAGGAGAAAACTTTCAGCCATTAAAGGTAGAGAAAGGGTAGTAGGCTGAGAAGTAGCAAGACCTCCACCATACCCAACACCCCAAACCACATCTGGAGCCTTAAACCCGATCAAGCTGGAGTAGAAAGAATGGGCACAAGAGGTTCTGGGACCAGGGCAAGAGAAGAGCAGAGCAGGTTGGACTTGGGAAGCAGCGGGATCTCACACATACACACCCTCAGGGTTGAGACTGGACACTAGAGGGTTTTGCAGGTTGCGTGGATGTCCAAGGAACTGTTTGGCAGTGGGTCGTGGTGGCGATTCCACTGGAATTACACTGCGACCTGAGGGAGAGTCAGCAGAGGGCAAGTCAGCAAGGCTTTTAAAGCCTACTAGCATCTAATAACATCTACTTTCATTTGGTTTCTTACTTCCATTCTTATGTCCATCTTGCAGAAAATGAGTGAAATCTAACTGCTCTAGTTGCTCCTGAAGCTCTGTGCGTGAATTGGTGTGCGCTGGCAGGACACCTGTCTGTTGTATAAACTGCTGCAGGTTACACTGCCTAAGCTCCTTGTTCAAATCCTCCATCACTTCCTGTCTGTCCTGAGGTAGACAAGAGGAAAGATTAGTGAGGAAAACAAAGGACAACTGAAAACTGAGATCAGCACTGTCTCACTAAGGGTTTCTCGTGTGCCTGCATGCAGATGTTAGTACATAAAAAATAGGATTCAATGTGCCTGTTAACAAACTATATAAGCAATTATTCAGTTCTGTGTGATTATAATGGCAATGAGTTCCTTTGTTTTCAGAGGGGCACTGCTGTTTGCTGTTAGTCACATTGCCATGCATGTAAGTGCCATCCATTCACCACAAGGGGTCAGCAGAGTCTACAAGTCTAAACTCATGGTACATCTAAACACCATTATCCAACTCAGTCCAATTCATCCAATTCAGTTACAACAAATCATCAAAGTTGCACAACTACCAGCGTTTTTCTGTCAGATTCCAGCATCCTGAGGCATGCTTACAGAGACACATAGCAATGTTTGTTCGCCATACAAAGCTGACTTTACTAACCACATGCAATACAGAGGTCCTCCATCAAAACAGTTTTGTCACTTTTTCACACAGAGATTAAATTCTTGCTCCCACACAATCAGCCTTGATTGACTAACCATTGGTGCTTAATCAATGTGTCTGCACATACTGCAGGAAGCAGCAGCTGCATGCTTACAGCCCCCTTTTCCAGCACCCGTGTGTGTGTGTATACATGGGTAAGTGATGTTGAATTGAAACAGCCTGCTAAGGCAGTTCATGCATGAAAGTCTGCCTCTGTTAGTGCAATGACGGGAACACTGTGCTCATCACCACCAGCACTTGTACCACCACTGATAACTGACACTGCCAGACATACATGTCTTTTCTATTACAACACGTTCAGCCTTAGTATTGTAATATGTGCCATTTGCAGGAAGTAAAAGCATATTATTTCTTCCAGTGAATTACTGCTTGGGTTGCAGCATGTCCCAAAAGGCACTAGCAGTGCTGCTAGTTACAAGTCGTGACACAGTAGTCAATGTTATAGCCTATTGTTAGGAAAAAACAAAAGTCTAATACAGCTGTTGTGCAGCAGGTTGCATTCTATATAATTGGCAAATTGATCATGACACACTGTCTCTCTGTGTCCCATCAACTAGACAATAAATCTGTGGAGCTCACCCTTAGAGTCAGACACATCCCCATGAGGATGACTGACTCAAGAGCAAATGAGCTTATCATTATGTTTTAATTCGATTTGCAGCTAGGTTGCCATTGCTTGGTTCTCCGTGGACTGAGAACAGGACATGTCAGGCTGGTTATCTTCTTCTTATAAATACTGCAACACTGTACTACAAGTGTTTTCACAGGGCGCTCCATGACAAAATATTCCAAACACAGTGTATCAAATTAAAATATTATATATAAAGGAATTTAATTTTGTTAACTTCCCTGGCTGGAGCAAGTCTGCATCAGCTCCATGAAGTAAATCCCAAAGTGTCAGGTTTCATTTGGATTATCTGGAAACTCAAGTTTCAGTTAGAAGTGGGTTAGGCTTTTATTGATACAACTGTATCTATGACAACCACCACAAGTAATCAAAAAATGGCACCACAAACGACAATCAGTTGAGGCTGTGTAGATCCAATAAAATGGGCTTCTGTTCCACAATGAGGTCCTCTTTAATCTGTTTTTTATACACAAGATACAAGAATATAACACATCTGCCAGTGCAATATAAACACTAAAGTAACCACGTGTTCAACACATGCACACAAGATGAGAAAATACCTGCCAAACTGGTTCAGCTGGCCTGTACATAGTTCATCAGCCATTACAGTAATTGCATACACAGTACGATATGAGTATACAGTATTGATGTCACCTTGACTTCTTCAATAATCATTCATATGTCAAAATGACACAGTAAATTGCATTTCCTCTTTGCTAAGTATTGCTTTGCTTTTTAGTAGTGTCTCTGCACTATTGTGAGTCTGCTGCAGCGCTTGCAGTTGGAGAGGGATGCAGGCTTACAGTTAGATAGAGGAGGGGTATGTGTTACACCCCTCTAATGACACATGGATTGATGTGGAATTAGAGCCCTTTCTCCAGAGCTGTGACCTCTCTCCTTACCTGCAGCAGAGACTCTGCCTTCCCAAGAGCCTCGACAGTGTCAGATAGCTGCAGCTCCAGCTCTGCCCCCTGCTTCTCCTGGGTCTGAAGCTGTGCCTTCACAGCTTCTAGGGACTCCTCAGGCCCATTGGACTTCCCTTCTGCCTGCCTTTCCAGCTGGATCTCTTGTTCCAACTGAGCAGAGCGAATTGAGAACTCGTGGAGCCGTCGCCCACAGTCGTCTAACTTGGCGTGGAGCTCTCCCAGCCTCCTGCTCATTCCTTGCTCTTTCTCTAGCTCTGCTTGAAGCTCATTCTCCCAGTGCTGCTCATGGGCAAGCTCAGCCTGGTTCCTCCGCATCGCTTGCTCCAGAACATCTATCTCTTCTTGCAAACGAGCATCAGAGACTGGTGAGGGACAGGGGGATGGATAAGAACGATCCCATGTATGCGATTCCTTCTCTAGGGCTTCTAGCTGGGCCTCAATGGTCCTCAGTCTCTCCTGTTGTTGAAGAACTTTCCTAAAGACCTCCTCTTTGGACTGGCCTATAGGTGCATGAGGTGATAGTGGGTTAGGGGATGGGGAGGGGGAGGCTCTTTGTTCTGGAGAGTCCTGGGGAGACCTCTTAAATTGTTTAGCTTTGGTCCTAGGGGAGGTGGATGGCCCCAGGTTAAAGGTGAGTGCTTTCTTAGGCTGGCTGCGTTTCAAAGGCTCTGGCTCAGGATGCTTGGACAGGGGAAGGGGTGTTGGCCTGTCTTGTTTTGAGCCAGGTCCATCACTGCTGCTGGGGCCAGTGCGGCGGAGGAAGAACTGAACCTCACTGCCATGTTGGCCTAACTTAGCAAGAGACTCCAGGGGTTTCTCTGTGGCCAGCAGCTGCCTCTCTGTATCCCTAAGACGCTGGATCAGAACATAACGACCTGTCTGACCTAAAGATAGAGAAAGAGAAAGACAGAGTGAGTCCACATGAACAAATGTACCACAAAACAGCACGCATTATTCAGGTGAATGACAGATGGAAAAAAATGATCTTACATACATCAGTCCAATATACTGATGCGTTACTTGCAAAACAAGCTTTTCTCCTTCAGTGTAATAACAACAGTGAGTTTGACATCTCCCACTGGTTCTAGGCAAATAATGCTAAGTGAACAAATGACATCAGATGCATTATTATGTTGCTGATACCTTTAAATCTCTGCCTCAGAGGACTGGAATAAAAGGATGCTGTGTAAGTCTTGCACAACATGTAAAAAATGTTCAAATAAGCTGAAGTTTCCACAAGGACCTTGAAATTAGGACAAACCCTCCCTAATGACTTGGCAGGCAGCTCACTCATGGAAGGAGGAGAGTGCTAAATCTGGAGTTATGTTGTTCAATGCTGCTGCAGCGTATGGCTTGAATGAAGCTGGAGGATATAGGGATTGGGAGTCGGCTCAAATACGAACTGACCCCCTGACGATCCAGCAGAGTGCGCAATTTAGGTCAGCAGAGAATGGCAAGGTGAGGCCAGAACAGGGTTGCTGCAACTTTGGCATGTCCAAACACTCAAACAATCCAGGAGCCTTAGGTGATGGTAACACAAAATGATGAAATCGGTATTTCAAAACTTAAGATACTCACCAATGGCCTGTGCCAGAGCAATTACTACATCCTGGCAAGACGTCTCTTCTGACAGGCCACACACCACCCGCACCACCCCATCCACCCACACCTTGAGCTCCATCTGGCACTGGGCAGGGCAATAGTGAAGGGTAAGATGGTCTTCAAAACAGATAACTTCAGCTTGGCTTGGCTTAGGTCAACGCTGCATGGCACTGACTCTGAAAGGAACAACAGCAGAGACACAGGGGTAAGAGGCACATTGATAATTGATCCAGAAATTTCATTTTACTTTCGAGACAGGACTTTTTTGTATGATGAAGCAAAGGCAAATTCCTTGGGGTAATAATCAGTTTGAAAAAAAAAAAAAAAAAAAAACGGGGAAAGAGATCACAACATCAGTTCCGTGAGGTCACGGAGTTGTAATCTGTCACTAACCTAAACAAAAGCACTGGAAGCAGTTCAAGGCTTAAAACCCTGACATGTGAAAAACTGTGCCACACTGATTCAAAGCAAGATGGAAGTGTAAATCCTAACACCAGTATCCAATGAGTACAGTAATGTAACATTTTGAGAAGTTCCTAGTAGTTAGTTAGGAGCCGCAGCAATATCTTGTGGACCTGGGAGCATAAATGCCAATCTGTAACCCAATTAAACGCTCTGCTGCCCTCCTTCAAAGCCGTTATGATAGCTTACTGCCGAGGGGAACGGACAGGGAAAGTGGAGCAACTCAAGTGTGTCTATGTTTGGGAGAGGGTGTTTGTATGCGCAGAAACACAGAAAAACATAGCAGGAGAGTGTGTCGGGGAGTGTGCTTGTGTCTCTCAGTTTGATCCACCTAAGCAGGACCAAAACTAGGTCTCCTCAGACTTCAGAGAGCAGATCAGCAGGGAGCTTAGTACACGTCTGGGCAGCATGTTTAACCTAAATGATTATCACTGTATCAGTCCTCACTCTGCCTCTCTGTACTTTTACAGCTAAGCTTCAAAACAAGGTAATAAAACACCGCAGTCCTCATAAAGAGTGAAATGCCTCGAGCAGTGGTAGGATTTTCTGTAGGACTTGGCACAGCGTATAAAACTTTGTAGCCTAGGTGGGTAAAAGACAACTCTTCACCCAGAGTCAGACAGATGGTGTTCTCTTTCTGTCAGTTCTCAATGGGAGCTGTTTAATACTGAGCCCCACCATTATCTTGCCCCTCATTCAGTGGCTGGCTCTGCTCCACTGGCTGCCTATAGGGAGCTGCTTTAGAGGAATGCACTGACTTCATCTGCCAGCCGGAAGAATTCCTGCTTTTCTTACCAAAGCCCTCGCCCCGCCTCTGATCTGCTGCTGACCTGGCTGCCCCGCACCATTACTTCTCGGCTGTTTGGACACCAAACACAAACTCAGCTGGGGAGCAACAGCCTATCTGATGTGGCAACAACATCACACAGGAACAGTTCAACATGACACCGTGTACAGAGGGAATGACGGCAGAGATTGCACCCGCAGAACAAGATCAGAGAAAACATAGGGGGGAGCTAAGAGATGGATGATCCCACGTGGTAGAAATTCTTTTGTACGATCTAAGCAAGGTGATTTCATCTGTAATAAAACTTGTTATCAAAAGACTGCTTATCAAAATCAAACATCAGACATTTCAACACAGAAGTTATGTTATTCTTTCATAGAGAGCACAGAGTGTTCTGTGATGTCCACCATATTTAATCTTAACTGGTGAGTCACAGGATGAGTAGACTATCATTTGCTTTAGTGTTAAGGCTTTCTTCAAACAGAGAACATTTTCTTACCGTGCAGAAACTTGCAGGAAAGAAAAGTGTTTCCTAAGCTCAAACAGAGTTTGGAATCTTGATTTGAATAATCCACACGTGCATGTACAGTGAAATTAAGCCCCACCTAACCAAAACTAATATAATTTAAAACCCAGCAAACTTGCAGACTGTTCCTAACCTTAAGGTTTTTATATCTCTCTAAGTTTTTATATGTACTGTAACAATCACATTAAATGAGAACACAAACCCAAAAAACATCTCCCAGCTAAGAATGTCACTCTCCCATGATGCTTAGTTCTTGTCCCTCCTGGCTGGTGAAATGTGATAATCTGCACTAACAGGAAACAAACCGGCCTTAGAGTCTCAGGTTGCTCTCTATTTTCTCTGTCACGGGCGCAACAACACTGGGAACCAGACGCCTGCCTGACCCAGCTCCTTTTCTCAGTCCAGCTCCGGAGTCCTGTGTCAGTTCTCATTGAAATCCAGACACAGAAGAGGCCCCTTTAGCAGCGTTTGTTACATTTAGCCTCAGAAACATGAAGCATACAGACACTGTAAGCTAGAGAAAACAAAAGGACAGTGAAACAGATAATGTTTTTAAAAAACTGCCGATGGCAAACATTGTCAATCTAAACATTCGCTATCCAGTAGGGAAAGGATGACTCTAGCGCGTAATATTTGGTTACACCATGCAAAATCTATGGTCAAACACAGACTGTGGGACCTTATGTTTAGTCACTATGTGCACACGCCCATTCTAAATCAAGCCTCTAAAACTCTTTTTTACCCACATGACAATGCTCCACACCTCCAAAGCCCACCATTTAACCTCAGGCCACCCCCCCAGCCACCCCCAGTCTGTCTACTATCAACCATGACCCACCCACCCAAAAAGCACAGGACACGGTTTCATTGAAACTGTGAGCTGTGGCCAGTTACACAGGAAAGAAATCAAGAAATTTACTTAATTTACTTACTTAAGATGTCAAAAATCTTCCACTCCTAGGTAAAACACAAGAACATCTATATCCACAAACAAGCCACTTGAGTAGCTTTGTAGCTGAGCCGAATAAAGAAAACGGACTTACGGTCATAATATGTGATAAAAGGTACAAAAAGAGATGGTGAGGCAGACAGGCAGGGAGCAAACGGGGAAAAATGCTGAAAGACACATTAATAAGAAATCAGAGGGTAGAGAAAAGGCAGCGACAGGAGTCATGTGCCATTCCCTCCCTTCATCATTCACCCATCCAACTAACCCACTTTGCGTCTTTCACCACCCTGTCTGTGCCTCTGTTTCTCGTCCAAAGCCAGCCTCCAAGCTCCTCTGTGAATTCGACTCAGGGCAGAAGTGGTAAGTGTCACTGCTCTGCAGACACACTGGGCATGATTCGGCTCATCTGGGTGCCACTTTGTGTGAGCATCAGTGTCAGCCTGTGAATTACTTGGCCTTTTTGGACATGCTGGACGCTGACAGGTTTATAAAACTATTGTTTGATTAAATTAAATTACAGTGTAGGAGGCTGGAAAATGAACAATGATGGGACCATTTTTCCTGTCAGTCATTCACTTAGTAATGAATTTAGCTTCTTCTGGTTGAGAAAAGAATCTTGCAGACGTGAGAACACCTACTGTTATCTTCTTTATGTTTTTTTTTTAAGAGATTTAAAAGATGTATCAAGAGACAAACACACGCACACACAAGCCCAACTTTGTCTTCCTTCATTCATGGACAGACACACCCTTAATTTTCAATTTCCTGTGTTTCTTATGAGCAATATTAGAAAGCATCCAGACGAGAGAAAAGCCTTTCGGAAGAAATTCCAAGCAAAGTTAGCAGTGAACTGTAGCTTGTCAACCTGAGCCCTCAGGCTACATGAAGAGTACTGGGTGTGTAATGACTGTTTGTGCATGTGCACAGGGACTACACTACATTGTGTCAAGTTGTTGACATGGTCAAGGGTTGGGTGTGCATGTGTTCATATACAACCTTGTATGTGTGTTTGCAAACAGACATGCCATTTAGGGCCTATCTTTATGAAAGGCTGCTCCAGCTCAGGCTGATTATTCTGCTATCTCTGCAGTGAGTCCAGGGAACAATGGCAAGAGTAAAAGGACATCACACACCTCCTCTGATCCGAACAACAGGTGGTTACACAAACACACACAAATACACCAAGTGCAGACAAGCATCTATGCCCAGTAGTATCAGTACTGAAAATAAGGCCCCGACACAGGGTGGTTAAATTGAACATAATAGATTTGACATTGCTGTTAGAGGACAATGGACAGTGTTAGGGAAGGCTACCCTCTCTGTGCCACTCTGCTCCAGGTTGGCAGAGACACACAAACACTCAAAGAGCCAGTAACACTCTGGCACAGAGCAGCCTGGTCTCGTCTGTGCTGCAGAGACACCATTATTGTTGTGGTTCCACACTCAGCAGACAGTGTTGCCTCTTTTGTGGCCTCTGGCATCACTGGATACTCTCCCATGTTGCACCACGCCAGCTTTTACTGCCATTCTGCTGTGTTCACATGTTATCACAGATAAAACTAATAAAAGGCAAAACAGACCCTTGCTTTTGTCCTCCCTCCTCTCTCTTGTTTTGCATTCTTTATCCTTCCTCCTCCTCCTTTGTTATCTAGTGTCTTCGAAGAGAGCTCAGGTTATGTGCTCAAAGACCGCTGAGATCAAAAACACATAAAAAAAAGTCCACAAAATGCCCATGGTATGGAGCAGCACCATAATTATTCATAATTCTAGAAAATTATCCTTTTGCTTCAGCAATTAGAACAGATTCTCTGTGGAAATATTGTGGTGAATCACATGGGTATTCTCATCCACTTCTTCATTACACAGCAAGAATAATGTCTGATGCCAGCTTGCACACCGGCTAGAAAAGAGCTGTCTCACACACACACACACACACACACACACACATATATATATATATATATATATATATATATATATATATATATATAGTCGTATTTCTGTTTTCTGTTCCACTTTAAAACAAATTAATATACAAACATTTAAATTTGGACAGAAGTTTGTAGCTGATGAGTGAAGCAACCAAAAAATTAACAAGCTTTTGCAGTTGGAAAAATTCCATACATAGAACATTAACACACAAGTGGTCATTTATTATGTTTCAAAAATTCACTAGTATTTTCACAACTCAATAATGTGATTTTTTAAAAAAAAGTAAAAACTGTCTCAAGAACTGAATTGTGCTAATCCCTATACAAAACATCTGTACGAGCCAGGCTCAACGCTGTCCTCAGGCATAGTGAAAAAAATATAATAGCAATGACAGGCCTAGCCTGGCCTCACGTATTTATCGGCTTATTGTTTGACAAACAAACTGCTTTGTAAAAACAGTCAGTAGTAGCTCCCTGAACACCATGACCCTAATGCAGAGCGATTATTAGCAGGGCTCCAGCACCTGCAGTCAGAGAGCAGGGAGTGTTCCACTGGGCGCATGTTCAAACTAGATCCAGGATTTAAGAGCTTCCATTGGGTGATACCAAAAACTTAATAATTTTTCAATGTGGACACACCTTTCACGCAGCAGATCATTTGCTTTTATATTACTATGTGACAAGGCAGTAAAACATAGGAAAAATAAAAGTCACAGCAGCATGATTTAGCTTGTCTAGGAGGTGTTAAAACATCAGACTGTGGTTTGTTCACTTTGTGATACGTGTTCAGCTTCTGAAACTCTGCTTGTGAAAGGAAAAGTGGGCTATGTGTGTTTTGTTTGTGCTGGAATAACATTTAATTTGCATGTTGGCATTAGAGTATTCTTATCTGTAAAAGTGTGCATTTTACTATGATAGTGGTGATTCTTCTGCCTCACAGTAAAGGGCATGGCTGCAGCAGACTCTCCAGACACACTGATTGTTAATTAGACTGAACGGTTGCCTGGTTCCCTGCTAACAGAGCTTCACCAAAGCTTCAATGCACCTGATGAATAATGCATTTTTCACAGCACATTAATTTGGCAAATATTTCTCCGAACAAACTCCAAATGCTTGTGACCAGCTAGCTCTTTGAAAATGTCCCTCGTCCGTCTGCATCACTACTCTATTGACATGCTAATGACTCGGTGCGGAGGAATCCGAAACAGCACTAATAAGCTTTTGTCGTCATACTTGCATACAGGGATCTGTTGGTGCACCCTTCAATCTTCTCTATTATAATGATTGGTCCATCCAAGTGTGAAATCTCAATGAGAGAGGATCAGTGCTTCATTAATACAGGGGACACCTTTGCCTCCAAATCAAGGACAAATATGTGCAGCGTTATCTAGCATTTATAAAGCAAACTAAGAGGTTGCAAGCTCAAATTCCACATCTGTTGGACAAGGGCGGTTATTCTGCAACAGTTCTTAGACATGCAAGCTGTTTAATATCCATGCATATATAGTAATTTATGAATAATAAGGGTTTAAACATTAAAGAATATGCTGGTAATTTCCTTTTTTTCCCCTTCGGCTTATCCCGTGAGTTCATGGTCGCCACAGCAGATCATTTGTTCGCATGTTGATTTGGCACAGCTTTTTACGCCGGATGCCCTTACTGATGCAACCCTTCCCAATTTCTACCTGGGACTGGCACTGCACGGCTGGGGATGAGCTGTTAGGGGTTCAGCATCTTGCCCCGGGACACTTTGACATGTGGTCGGGAGGAGGGGGGCGTGAACCTCCGACCCTATGGTCGGTAGCCAGCCATAGGGTCAGTCGTCCCCATAAGGTTGGTAATTTTCTATATTTGTTGCACTGCCATGTAGCATACAGGGTTTAATATTAACAGAAAAAACTGTAAAACAAAGTATGTGCACTCTTGTTTACTTCAGATGCTGTAAAACCATCTAGCTTTCTGAGCCTTTGCGGCAACATTTTTAAAAAATATTCACATAATTTTTTTATGAAGAAACGTTATCTTACTTAGCGAATTTGCGGATTTGTTTCTAATTGTTTCTAAAGACACAGACAAGTAAGCTTATCCACGTTGGGACACTGTCAGACATTAGTCAATTTGAGGAAATTCATTCTTGATTTTAGTCTGTCTAGGGGAACTGTTGAAAAGATGCTATAGAAAATGATCAAAGTTATCCTTCAAAGTGAATTGCCCCTGTTGATGTGAAGCAGAGCTTGACATGGCCATTCAATCTTGCCATCACCTGTGGTTGTCACTATAACTACAGTCACGCTGTATAAAACGGAACTTGGTGTGAAATCCCAGTCATCATGAATCGTCAGCAGCACTGATACAGACAGATGCTAACCTGTCTGACCCGTAAGAGAAAAGGAAACGGAAAAGTGTCAGAAATATTTAATTGCTATTCATAAAAATGCAAGTAGGTTTTGTTTTTTAGCAGCCTACTTTTGAAATATAAAGAAGCCCGTCACAATTTAAAGTTCAGAGTAAGGTAATAAGGTACATTCCCATGAGAATGTGGCCACAATAGTTTACACTACTACAATATTCAACTCCCCAAGTGAAAGACTGATGCATACCTGGTTTGGCAGTAGTCCCCCACTTGTTTAATTTAACCCTGGAAACCAAGCGGGGGCGAGTACATTAGAGATGAGGAATTTGTTTGCGCTGACTCATGGATCCACCCACAGAGCCAGAAGCTAATGTTGAGAATGATAATGCAGGATTGCACATTGCCCGTCGAAGGCCAGGCAGAGCTGGTATCAACTGAGAGCTCAGATCAGGATGAGTGGTTTGGCTGGCTGCACAGGAGTTTGTATTGTTGGGTGAGCAAAGGAAGAAGGCGCTTAGACTGCTGATGGGCACCCATGTGTAATTATACACTGCCGACCTGACTCAGCAATACTTTCCAGGGAAGGAGGACATCGCTCTGTTCCCAGCCAAACTCATACACGGTGCACATATTAGATAACACGCATGCACAGCGGTATGCGCACACATATATACGCGTTCAGTTATCACATGGCCAAAATTATATGTTACATGCTTGACGTATAGAGGGAAGACAGGCTGGCGCAAACTAAATGGATGAAGCTTTATTTCGGACTCAAGCAACATGTTACTGTAAAAGTGAACCCACTTATTCAGAAGGATGCAATTTACACAGTATAAGAGGAGGAATTTGTGACCTTACATCAAGTAATATGTGCTATTCACTGCACAGTTCAGTTTTTTGCAGGTGCATGTATGGGGGCTCTGCTCTCAGTTCTTTCATACATGCACATGTCACTGAGGAGTGATGCCACAGCCTCCAGTGTCACAGGTTTGAAGCTAAAGTCATTAGTAATTTAAAGGCCGCTTCTATGTCTGCTCAAATCAATTATTCACTCCTGTTTTGTGTTTTCCTTTTTTTTACGATTTTGAAGAAAATCTAAAATAATATGCTCAAATTATATCCAGAAAAACATATATTAGGGATAAAACAATGCAATTTACATATATGAAGGCTTCCTACATGGATGAGGAAACACAGAAACTGCTGAGTGTATTTGATTCTTGTTGCTGAACATCCTATAACCTGTAGAGATATTGAAAGGAAGGGATCTTGTCAGTGACTGAGATTGGTGTTATTCTTTCATCATACTTTAAGTCCATGCAATACATGATGCAATATACAGCTGCCAGTCCTTAAAGGGAATACTGTCATTAGTATGTCTGAAGAAAATAATACCAATCTGTAGCTGCAAAGAAAAACTGGCATACAAGAAAGCCCAAAGCCTCAAACCTACAATGTTCACACACAGTTCAGTCTGTCACATCATGTGCTACAGTGATACACAAGAAACATAAGTTTAGTATTTGGTGTGTCAGTATCAATCCAGGACAAAGCAGGTGCACATTTTTGGGCAGGGTTGGAGTGGGTAATATTACAACAAAAATATATGACTCAAACAAAAGAAAACACAGACTCTTCTGATGAATCAGTGTTTTCCCAGATGAAAGTGAAGAATTCCACCTGGGATCTTTCCCAACACATCAATCTGCGGCTGGGAAGGCTACATGGGCAGTTCAAAAACTACAGCTGTGGCTAATGTAACACATTCCCCGCTGATATGATTGGATTCAACTTAGAAAGCCAGAGTTTCTGACAACTGCTGGGAAGTTTAAGAGAAAGCTACAGACTGTACGGATGAACATGGTAATCCATTGCCGAGGTCACTCTGCAATGCAAAGCATCTCACGCCCTCCCATTGTTTACCTAGGGAGTTAATATACCTGGCCCCTGGAGAGAGGGATACAGGTAAACACAGCCATGAAGGGAGAGTCAGCATGTGTGTAGAGCTTGAGGTTACTTATTACAGCGATATCATGTTAAAACCAGATAAGACCTTGTCTTTTTATTTCACTAAGATTTAGGTCACAAAAATGTTGTCGTGTGTGCTGAGATAAGGTCTATGCTGGGGAATTTGAACAGGCAAGCACTCTGGTATGTACAATATTTCATAAAACTATGGTTTAGTAATAACTTTAAACATCAAGCAGCTACTTTCAGCTAAAGAAAATCTAACAAAATTATTAACCAAGATTACAAACTCAGATATGTGCTGCCAGCTTTTAGTACTTGTGTTGGTACACTGTGGTACAAAGTCCAGTCAGCACTGACTTTTGAGTCTTAATACCATGTAAAATAAGCAGAAAGGGTGGAATCTGTTGCATGTGGATCACAAGGTTTAGGGTGGGCCTCTCAATAGGCCTGATTTATAGTTTGATGGGGAGGTGTCACACATAACTCTCTCTCTCCCTGTCATTACTGTGTGGAGGAGTAAACGATGACGCCTATCAGAGCAGTGCAGGGGGGAAGCATGTGGTTTGCGATGAATAAGGAAAAAGCAGGATATATGGAGTGCAGATTTATAGTCCATTCGCAGTATCATGGGAGCACCTTTGTGACTAAGACAGTACTGACAGTGCCTGAGGTGCCCCTTCACTTCCACAAGCCCTGTACAGATTATGTACAAAAAGATGATGATCTTTGACATGAATACACATGCATACACTCACAGCTTAATACTAACAAGGCAGCTGCTTTTGAGTATACATGTGAGTAACAAGTTAGCAGGGAGAGAGGAGGGGCAATTAAGCATATAGCTTTGCTTTGTAAAACACGGAACAGTCCACACTGCATCAGATTCCAGGTTTTATTCAGCCGTGCAACCCTGGTAACAGCAAACCTGCATCTCGAGGCACCGTTCAAGTATGAGTCAAATGTTGCATCTTAAAGCACAAAGAAGAGTGTAACATGACACTGAAAATATGGCTTATCTGTTCATCACTTTGGATGAAAACAGTGACTGCTTTGCTTTGTCACCGGGTTATGGAAGCACCGTAGCCCAGGTTATACACACAAGTGTGCATTTGGGGCAAGTGACCTGTGAAAGATTGAGTGTGTTCAGTGTAGATACTAAAGAGCAAAACGAGGCTCTGATTGTTTAAGCTCAACAAGGCAGCGTGAAACATTTGCTGAGGCCCACATTTAGAGCCACAGACTCAGGTCATTTTGCACATCTCAGGTTGTTTGAGTAAAAAAGGATTCATTTTCGGTACACTTTAAATATCAGATTTTTACCAGCCCTGCTACAGACATCCACTTCTGCTCATCAATTTGTGTTTGTGCACCAGTAGCTGCCATCTACCCATGAGCAACATGTGCTTGTTTTGCTTCTAATGTGCTTGATCAAACACATCTACAACCAATGACAGGTCTGACATCAAGCCTCTCCGCTTGAGGGATGAGTCAGTCAAATCCACCTGCCTCTCTCCTCTCCTGTGTGTTGATTTAGTATCTCTGAACCCTGAGGCAGACATTTTCTTTTTCTTGCTGGCGTCTTGAACCCCCTCCTGCCCCTGTCCGGGCAGAGTCACCATGTTTTTTACTGCTTTCAAACCTCTGTGTGCACAGCATCAACACAGTATGGCTGGTTGAACAAGGGAGCAACCTGCACACAGACACATTCATACTTGGGTACAAAAAAAACACACAGTCACATGACGATCCCAGGGGCGTAAGCAGGGATGTTTCCAGCCCTACAGTCACTACACGCAGTAGAAGTGGGAGCTATTGAAAAAGACAAACAGACACAGACATCCATAACCCCATTAACTATCACCTACAAGTGGTTTTAAATATTTACAACAGAACATGAATTGTGAAGCTATAAGTTTGATGATGTGACAAAGCAAATGCTTATGAAGGCTTCAGGAAGTTTACTCTGACAAGATGTGACATTCGCTCAGGTGAACTTTATGGTCTGTTGGACTCACTTGGGAACATGTCCTTAGGTGGACTAAACTCTGTGAGGACAAACAGACTGAAAGCAGGTGGTTCAGTCTATCATCAATGGATGAAGAGAGATTCAAGAACCTTTACACCACTTAACAGAACAAAAACAAATACAATGCTGAGCAGTTGGCAACAAAAACAAAATCCAACTGGGATAAGTTTTTCAATACTCGATGGGATTGAAATTATACCCTGTCAGAATATTCTTGACGGTTTTACAGCACAAGTATGTGTTTTTCTAAAAAGGTGCGAATCTTAAGATCTAAATGCAGAACAACAGTGAAATTCCTATTCTAAATCCCTTCTTCCTCTCAGTAATTACAGCCTCAAAACTGACAAACTACAGGCCTGTTGTGTTTGTCTTTGCCTCCTCGGATACAACAGGTGAAGTCAGGCCTGTGTGTGCTGGGCAAGATGCCAGTCTTACTGATTCTGCTAGCCAAGTACATATTACCCTTCCTGGTACAAGAAAAACACCTGGTGAGTGAAGGAGAAACAGTCCCCATTTTTAATTATTTTGTAAGAACAACAAAAAAATGTGTTCACAAATGTGCATCACAAGAACTTGTGACCTTATTCTCAAGGCATCCCAAATGAGAAAAACTGAATTTTCCGCTATTATGGATTCTTGTGGGGAAAAAAGTTTGCCATAGTAAACTTGGTGGGGATGATTTATTTAGAAGAGTAGAGAGGATTTGATAAATTGAAAACTGGGTTGACTCTGGATTGGAAAGAGGGGTGTCAGGGTGGATGAGGGAGCAGGGTGTGAGGGATGTAAATGTGATGCAAGGAGGACTGGATCAATCTTTTATCACTGCAGTGTGCTTTCATCCCTAATGGATCCGACATGAGCAGAGCACAGCACTACCTTCCATCACATTGCACAGGCCAGGAAAGGACGCACGGAAAGAACAAGAGGGAGCAGGAGAGGTACGCAGAGCCGCACATGGGAAAGTAGCAGCTACAGAGAGAGAGAGAGAGAGAGAGAGAAAGTGGCTCAACCTACTTCCCCAAAAGTAATCACAACCCCAAACATGCAAACATATTATTTCACTGATGTGCTGTTATAGCCTTTCCAATTACCTCTGGCCCTGAGTGCAGGAGTTGGGAAACACTCCTGATAAGGACGGTGAGAAATTAAGTCACCTCCCAACATGAAGAATGAGTCTGAATATTCCCATCAAGAATCCCTAGAGATATCTCGCTGTGCAACGATGGACTTTCTTTCCTTGCCATGCGAGCCAAGCGGCAGGGCAGTCACACTGGCAGAGACACGCAGGCAGGCTGACAGACACACAGATGATTCTAGAAGAGGAGGGGAGTCCATCTGCGTATTCGAGCAGCAAAAGAGTAGTAAAAATAACATTGTGGAGAACAAGGCACGACGACTCTCAGAGGACACTGTTCTCTCCATGCTAAACAGGCTCATTCATGTGATAGAAAATTTGAAATATCTGGGCAGTGAACAAAAGGAAAGAGACAAAAAGTTCTAAGCAAACAAGTCTAGGAAGAAAGGTCAAAATTGTGTAAAGCATTTCACTACCAGCAGTAATTATTATCCTGTTATCTGTTTTTTGCTTCAGATATAGTAAAATATCAACTCAACATTATCTTATAACTATATTTTATTATCACTTCTCTACTCTGTCCACCGAAGAACTGTGGTCAAACAACTTCCTATATTTTACTAGCTGAAGATAATTATTGTACTGCATCTTCTTGGCTTCAGATATGCAAAGCTGGTATCAACCCCTGATAAATTAGCAAATGTCAACTGGGGCTACTATAAACTGAAGTTATTGAAAAAATATAATTAAAAGTTAAATATATGGACAAATTTACAGATTAAAGTTAAAGTAGAGTCAAAGCCACGATTTATGCTTGAGTCAGTCTTGTCCAGTTGGTTGCCATACAAATATATTTTATGCTGACATAACCTCTGTAATGCCAAGTTCACACACAAACAGATAACACATGAAGCATTACTGCGTAACTCCCACTGTCAGTCAGGGGGAAAAAAGCACAGTCACCACCTGTGGGGAAGGTGGGGGGCAATCAATGGTCCTGATAGGATAACTAATACAGCCTACTAATGACTTACAAGCCCAACTGTCCGACACATACCATACTGGGAAATATTAAATAGGATGCGAGCCATGCAAAATGCGGACTCAGTGTTTAAATTAGGCTTAGTGTGCTTTTGTGCATTTTGACTTACACAGTGTTGGCATTTGGCATGTGTTAACAGTTACATGCTGTGAGCGAGATGAACTCTGCCCGTCCTCTCCATAAATCAATCTTTAACCCTCAAGTGGAAAAAAGGAGCAGCATGTGGAACAAAGATTGCCTGCTCTTGTCTCACAGTCCAACACATTAAACGTTTGCTCACAAAAGCATATACATGTATATGGAGGCCAGCTTTGACCTAAAGAGAAAACTCAAAACATAGATACATACACAAAGAAAGAAGTAAAAAAAAAAACATGAGCACACAAAGAGTGAAGTTTCACCAAAACAGGTTTCAGTCTCCTTTTGTCTGACACAGGAATACTTGGGTGGCGGGTCTAGTGTCAACAGGTACATACAGTACAGAGTAAAGACACGGCTCAGCGTTCTGAAGACATAACACAAGGTTGTCTTCTCCACCCCACAAGAAAAATGCTACACACACAAGCTCACACTTAATAAAATAATCACTTTTTTTTTTACATACTTGCTGAAACATACTGCTTAGCCACTGACACATCATCAGACTTCAGAGAAACTTCCCGACATTGACATTCAAACAGGCAAGGGCACATTCAAACAACATCTGAAAGAAGCCTTTAAACTCACCAGCTTCTCTGCAGAACGTTTAATTTCCTCGGTTTTTGCTGTCTCTCGTCCTCTGTCTCAGTTTGGGAAATCCTTTTTCTTGTCACAGAACAGCAGAGCCGTTTCTGGTGTGTGAGGCAGAGAGTGAGTGAGTGAGTGAGCGTGCGTGCGTGTGTATGTGTGCGTGCGAGTGTGTGTGTGTGTGTGTGTGTGTGTGTGTGTGTGTGTGTGCCTGTGAGGAGAGCCCAACAGAGGTCAGAGGCGGACGTCAGACCTGGTCATGGGAAGATTTAATGGATGTCACGACTTCTCCCCACATTGATCTTGCTGCCTTCTTCTCGTTTGGTTCCTCAGGAATGCACTTCTCCTGGGTGTCCTCACCACAGCTAAGATCTAAGAGAGACTGCTAGAGTTCTCTCTCTCTCACTCTGTCTTCAACCCTCCTCCTTCTCTCTGTGTGTTTCACCCACACAGAAACACACCCTCCCCGTCAGTCCTCTCTCTCTCTCGCTCTCTGACTCTCTCCCTCCCCACCCTTTCTTGCTGCGCTGACAGATCTGGTACCTCCCCCTTTTCAGGTAGTTAAAAGCGTGTTTTCCGGCTTTGTCATTCTCTATCCGTATTTTTTTGTACATTCTCCAGTGACACAAAGTAAATTTAAGGAAGCTTAGAGATTAAAGCAGGATGCACTTGAAACTCTTTGCATGTGTGTGGATTTCGATAGGCATCTCTACTGTTTGTATGACCCATAACCTGAGGCATTAGCTCTTAGGCCTTCAGTCACATGAACAGCTGATTACACAAATGAGGCTGTCAGGTGATTTTCTCTTCCTTTTTCTGGAATGAGGTCATAGTCCAGCAGACCAGGTGCTACTGGAGAGTGTGTGTCTCAGTCAGACACCGCCCTGTGAGAAAATGTGAGACTGAATCTGACCACACACAGTACACAGGACTTATAAAAGAGTTTCAAAAAGTGATTGCTATATTAGTGCAATACATTTAACATTAACAAATGTTTTGATAAGCATGAACTAAATTAAATTATTTTTATGGTAACTTAACTATGAGTGTGACTGTGAATGTGCAGCTGACAATAAACTTGTCAGTCCCCTCTGGTATTTAAAATAAAACATTACTGTTTGTGAACAATCTTCAATGTGTCTTTGACATTCCTGTGCAGCAGTTCCTTATACCTTATCAGCCAGTGTACACACTAATATGATACATCTGTGATAAGCTAATATCAACTAAAATAGAGGAAGCAACACAGAATTAGCCAGAGGCAAAAGAAAACTTCAGGTCAAAAGCCAGTTTCAACTGCATTTTCACAAAGCAGTACCTACTTTATTTTTGTGTTTTCTTTGCTTTTAACTGATGTCAGACTGTATTCTGAAGAGACTAATGAGGACATGTAGTCACTGCACATTGTATAAAGCAGATGTTCCAAAAATAGATGTCTTGGATTAATTGCATTAATTTGATGAATTAAATCATGCAAACAAAAGACCACAGTGAAGAACGCTGTAGCTTTTAGCCAAGCTGAGTCACAGAGCCCCGCAGAGAGTGGCTTCACGTCTATGTGAACCGTTTTTACTGTTCTGTCCACAAAGCAAAGCTTTTGGCACATCTAAGAGCTGTGTTGCCTGACAAATCACTTGAAGTACACTGCAGAATAAAAGTGAGGGGGGACCCTCCTGAGGTTTTGCTGAGGTACCAGAGGCTACAGTGAGAAAAGGTTGAGGTGCCAAAAACGAGTGACAGTTTAAAGCAGCCGACAAGTAAGTACACTTTACAGATCCAAACAGGGCATCAGCCCTCAGTGGATCATATGCTTGTCCATCGTCAGACGCACACCACCGGTATTTAAGGGCTACAACATGACCAGGCAAAGGTTAACAGGCAAGTGAGTCCTGCTTATTGGTTTGAGAGCCTGAAGACAGAAAGACAACAGGGCTGAAATGAGAGTGATGGGTGAAGGAAGGCATTGTAATGAGATATGGTGGATTATCAGACCCAAATCCTCCCATACTCTGCTGACACCTTCCAGGCATTCCTCAGGGCACCTCCCACTGCTATGCCTCCTTCATCCCACCCTCCCCTGTCAAACCCCACACATCACCCTTCTTCTTCTGAGTGACTCCAACATTATTGCAACCCCCTTTCCTCCTCCTCCTCCTCCAACACCCCCTATGCATTCAGCGAAAAGGCTAAAGAAAAACAAAGACTAGGCCTAAAAAGTTTTTAAAACATGCAAATAAAGAAGAAATGTATTTTTATTCTTTTTATCCTTGCTGCACAAAAGCTGAAAATGCACTCAACGCAGCTATTCAACTGCTTTCAATCACCACCTGATACTAAGTTAATACCTCAACTAGCGATAGGTATAAATCAGAGCAAAGAGTGGCAAGCAAGCCATAACTCAGAGGAGACAAGAAGATAGATCTCAGACTGAGAAATAGGATGGCTGGCTCTGGCAGCAGCTCAATAGGCTCTGTGGAGGCGAGCAGAGAGACTGGGATACATGCTGATAGCGTCTTTGTCTGCCATTATTCACCAAGAATGAATAGCATTAAAGTTGCTGCTACGACTCAAGCCTTCCCGTCATCTCTGATGAATCCCCCACCCCTTTTTCTGTCTCTATTTCTTTTCCAGCCCTTCACCAAAAAAAGCTTTCAACAGGTGGACAACAAGTTGGGCAATACTAAAGCCTTGATAGCGAATGGAACGAGTGCAGCTCTATTTTCAGAAGCCAAAACAAGTTCGAAAGCCCTGAACTTTTGCTGACATCGGTTTTTGTACTCCCGGCAAGCAGCGCAAGGTAGTAATGCTCTGTTTGTGCCAAACATGTCTAAGTATAGCATTGCTGTCTCATTATGGTCAGACCAATGCTGTTGCGCCAGTTGTGTAGTTATGCCCTGTGTATCATTACAACAGGAGAGATGGCTTTCAGCAGCAAAGGTAATTACACTGTTGAGATGAAAATATAGCAAGAACAGACAAAGACTTTTGTTTTCTTCCCAGAACCCCGGCTCAGAAGTTGATTCATGTTTTGGAAGCAAATTGATGTCATCGTGCTATCTCTTTACAAATAAGAAATGCTGTATTGAAAATACAAAAAGAGGACAGAGGATTATAGTAAACTGAAATTGGCAGAAGGTGAGGGTCAATTGGATATACACTGCTGGTAAACAAACTTTACATTCCTCCAGGAAAAACATACAACCACATTTTTTCCATCAAAACACTCCTTTCAGATCTCACTAACGAAGCCCGTAAGAGAATCTCAGAGGGCTTTTAGCAGCTTCCAAGCTGTCAGGACTTTGGCTGCACTCTGGCACCTTTTTACCACTGTCTTTTTTTCTTCCCTCTTTATTCAAACCAGTCCAGACTGGCTCAGGACTATTTTACCACCATTCAAAAAACACAGATACCACTTCCATAGCTTTGTTTTGCATATTTGAGAATCTATATGAAAGCTATTTCTCTAGAAGAAATACATTTGTTCCTAGATTATACATCAAGGCATTGCCGTTCACTGCTTTCAAGTGGTCATGTTGAAATATCCTTTAGCTCCTCCAGATACAGCACTTTGTTTCCAACCTGCTTACAGATGTACAGTCGCTGTCTGTTTCATGAGACAAAGCTGTACCACTAGTGTCACACTGAGCTGCTCCACGCTGTTCCTATCAGTACATGCAAATATGCTGCAGGATGATAAGTCTGAGTGCCCACAAGGTTTCACACAAACACATTTTTTCTGTGTCTCTCACTGGTAAGGAGTAGAAGTGACTCAGGGAAAAAAATAAATAAATCAAGTCAACATGTTGTTCTTGCTAGAGACCCCCACTGCACAAGCCTTAGACAACAGGGGGGTTGCGACCCACAGGACAAGATCCTAGTCAGGGCAGAAATTTCAGTACTGAGAGAGAAGCAAGCAGGGCAGGTTAAAATACTGGCCTGCATGGGGTTTCGAACTGCTGATCTTATAATAGTGATGCATGGTGGACAAAAATACAGGTTAATGACAGCAATCAGATGCATGCAAGTCAGAGGTCCCAGGTAAACAAAAGCTTTGTAAGCTCCACCCCACTCCACCCTACTCAGAGCAAACAAGCGCCCCCCGGATGCACTAAATAATACCCAGTCTGTCAGTCTACACCTTTCTGTACGTGCCCCAGCTTGCTGTTTGTTTCTCTAACAACGTTTTGCCTCTTGTCAACTCTAAATGCTTCTTCGTTTGTTCTACACATATGTCAGGATGTTACCCTAATTTTTCTGTCCCTTTATTCAAAAGTTTGTTTACAGTGCTGGTTTATTCCACAGAGGGTCAAAGAACCATCCAAACACCTGCAAGAACAACAGCATGTAAAAGCTTTCACTGCACCAGGCCAGTCATCTCTTTGTTTCAGTGGCTTTACTGGATCAAAGGAAAATTGTAGCGGCATTGCAGTCAGAAATTCTTTTCTAGCTGCAATCATGCTTCAATAGAACACACATAAACAGAAATGAATGTATGCAGCACGCATACAAAGACATGATGACACCAGTGCATAATGGAGCTAGACCTCTCTAATCAAACCATTCTTAGTAATTTTAGTTTGAAGTATAAGATATATGCAAAATTGATTCATCAGAACTTCAAGTACAGAGACTTAAAGACATGTTGAATTTTAACAAGGCCACTGAGATCTTTATCCGAGTGGTAGAGGGTTTGAGTGTGTGCTGAGTGGGCATGTGCATGACACTGAATTAATGACGTAAATGTGCGTGTGAGTGTTTGTGTGTGTGTGTGTGTGTGTGTGTGTGTGTGTGTGTGTGTGTGTGTGTGTGTGTGTGTATTCCACATTACTAATCAGTGCTTAGACAAAGGCCATATGTTACCAAGCCTATGAATCTCCCACATATCTCCCACACATTGCCATCCACGTCTGAGTAAAAGCCTATCAGCAAGAATGTTAGGCTTGTCAGGTCAGCAGGGGTGACATCATGGCAACGCGTCAAAGCAACAAGGCCTCAGCACAAGTTTCCTCCTGGTTGCATCAGCTACACGGTGCCAAGCTTTGGTTCAATGACACCCACTCCTGCCCTGCTTCCTGTTGGCTTTACAAATGTTTAAACACTCAATGCATGTACAATGTTTTATTTCCTTTTCAGTTTTACATCCATTCCACTTGCCTGCCAATAACATTAGATTTGAAATGGCAAACTGTACAAAATCTGGCCACATGACATAAGTTCATTTGCCTTGTGACGCATGATCTCAAACAACATAGGTGCCTACTTTGAGACTCCAGGCTCTTCACATACTTAAGGTGGTCTAAGGTCAACAGCCTTACATAAATGGTTTGAATGTTTACAAAGAGACAACCGCATAGCCTGAGGGGAGGATAACTTAGAGAATGAAAATAAACAAGGGTAATAGTTGAGAAAATGCTGCTTTTCCTCATATTTACATTCTGTGGCAACATATGCAACAGCTATCAGTGAAAGTAAGCAGCTCAACATTATTCTTATTAAAAAATCCCTTTTCTCCCTCTGGCAAATTCTCCTGTTATGTGTCTCTGGTCTGTGTGAGGAGGTCAAGTGTCAGCAAACAGATGCTAGCCTGTGTTTGTGCGTCCTGTATCCTCCAGGTCATCAGATAAAGTGCACCTGAGAGAGGGGCAGGGAGCCTGTTTTTTCCGAGTTGCCATGGTAATCAAACACAGAAGAGACCACCTGGTCTCTGGAGCCTAAGAAGCAGAGCGGAGAGGCCACCACTTCAGGATGGTAATGCTGCCTCACAAGTGAGGATATACTGGCAACAATCCATATTGTTTTTGTGTCGTGACGAGCTGAGCGAAGCACAGAGCGCGCACAGCTGTTGAATACTTCATGGAACATAAAAAAGAACTAAGCCTACTGTACAGCTCTCATTACAATAGAGATATAACACAGTTAAGATGGGCCAAAGTTATTTCCACATGGTTTTAGTCATAGTTTTGCCTGATAGACATTTAAAAGCCTGAAGCAACTAAAAATGCTTGATTATGTTTAACAAATGTACAAAATTTGATCCTGGTACACACACGTCAGTAATTCATTTTGTCACATATTGTCACAGTGCTAAGCAAGCATTTTCCTAAACATGTCAAATAATGTTACCGTGGTGACCAATACAACTGATAAGAGCATCTGTCAAATAAACAAAAACCAACTACCTGCAAACTATTCGTCATTGTTGAATTAATGACTAATCTGTCCTGGCGTTTCTGTGTACTTGGTATCAGTCCCAGACTACTTAAAACTAGTTTAGCCATATGTTTACCCAGCAAAGAAAAAAACTGTCTCATCGAACTGGCAAGAAACACAACTCAATATCAAAGACTTTCACTCACCTTTATTAGCAGCCTGATGGTCTCTGTGACTGCCTTCCTGATTAAAAAGGAGCGGAGAGAGAGGAGGAAGAGCCAAACAACCCTCTCACTGTCTGTGTGTTTCGTGCTCATGTGCTACCTGATCCAAAACAGCCTGTGGAAGAGACAGAGTGACAGAAAGACCGGCTCAGAGCTATTCCCATGGGTGGGGGGTGGGGGTCAGCTGCAGAGTAAAGTGAAGTGGTGCCACCATTCCCCATCACCCAGGAAACCAATGCTCTTTCAAAGAAAAATCAGCCAATGGAAAACACCGTCAATTGTATTAACACAAAAAGTCACATGATTGCCCAAACACCACTCCCTATGCACAGAGTGAGAAGGACAGAGAAAAAAGTATGGTGTGGGGTGGTGATAAAGAGTTCAGGAAAGAAAGAGAAACACAAAATCAGAAAAGAGAAGAGAAGTAAAACAGAAGTAGGGTGCCAGCAGGTAACCAGCCTAGTCAGTCCGTAACAGTCTGCACAAAGGAACAAACTACTTCCTCTCTTCTTTGCTGACAGTCCCAACCTGATAGCAGCTTCCCACTAAATAAGTTAACAGCAGCCTATTTTGCTTTGCTAAGAGAAACAACGCAGAGCGGCACAGTGTGACACTAATTATACAGCTCTATCTCCATCTGAAAACCGCAAACATTACATTCCTTCAAACATATTAAAGTTTCGCATTTAAAAGTTGCCTCCTCACTAATGTCACAATTTCTCCTTCATCAATAATGTGATGAGTAGTGAATGATGCATAGTGATGTACTTTTCATTTGTTTTACTTTTGCGAGTTTGGCTTTAGATTTGGATTTATAAGATTAGATCGTTTACATTTTCTGATAGTGAGAACTAAATAGATAAACAGAAACATATCTATATCTAAATCTATATCTATCTCTCATGATTTAGGTCACTTCACTCATCACTATACACCTACCAATGACCCTGCTGCACAGCAGACCTTAAACCCTAATTAAGTCAGCAAACTTACATCATCTGCAAGAAGCAGTGGTGCAGAAATCTCTTTTCAGGCTGACTAACTTGATTCAACATCAGCACATGACTGAAAAAAGGGTAGAAGTTTTTTCATTCACCTATCCCCTATTAATCTTGTTAACTCTAAAATCATCCTGCCTCAGGCTGGACCATCTCATTTTCAGAAATAATCTGTGGACTAGTTTTTGGTGTCTTACAGAATAGTCAACTGTTCTACATCAATTGCTTTATGTTGCATCCTGAACTAGATTTGTTCTTGCAACTTACAACATACAAGTTTTAGCTTTAGATGTACTAAACACAAACCTCTAACTCGAAATCCCAATGAATGTGAAGTGCATCATATTTTTATTGAGCACACTGGCATGTGCCCAGAGTAGTAAACTGAATTATAGTGAGGCTCTCGAACATAAATCCAGAAAAGAACAGACAGACAGTCTACAAATGTTAGAGAGCAGGTTTATTACTCAGACGGAATCACACATCTATCACTTTCTCAGCAATATACTGTGAACTTGAACTCAACCATCTGCCTTTCCTAGCACCTCTGCACAAGGAAATTACCCTACTTCATCTGTGGCAGGTAGGTCTCGTTTTGAGAAAAGTATTTACCAAATGAAAAGAGGTCCAATTACCTCTCTACAGCATGAATGTGACAGGAGAGCTGATGAGCCGACGCAAGACTGGGTGAGGAAGCCGATTGCATTCAAAGCATGGACAACAAAGACAAGGTTGAGCCTCAGCTATTGATTAAAAAAAAGGTAATTGAGAGGACTACCTGAGGATTACCAATCTTGTATCAGCTTGTCAAGAGATAACAGGCACATTCTGGCTCTTACCACAGATTCAGACAATATTTTTGCAGATGGAACGTGCAGCTTGAAGATGAGAGCTAATGATAATTAGATCAAAAACAGTCTGTTAAAGCAGACACCAAAGTAAAATTAAGCAACATTGCTATGCACTGTACACCTAACCACACTTCTATTTTCAAAACCACCCTCTATTTATTTAGTGCTTAGGTAAGTCTCTAAAAATGTTTCACAGATGGATTTAGGTGGTTTATCCAATTAATTCTAGCATAGTCTCTAAAGCTCTATTGCACTAAAGGAGAAGCGTCTATGAAAATTCTGATATTCAGGTCTCTTCACACAACAACAGAGGCTTATTCCGAAGCCAAACACAACAAATTTATCTCAAGGCACTTTACAAAAGTAAGACCAAGACCTTATGGAAGCATAGAGAAAACCCAGCAAATCACCCTTGAGCAACCACTTGGGTACGGTGGATAGGAAAAAAGGGGGGCCTCATTCTCAGTAATCTTCCTAAACCGTTCGTCAGTTTCCCTGGAATGTTCTTAGACCTTTGCCCATATCTATACCTTCCTACAGTTTTAATACAGAGATCTGCAGGCAGCTCCTTGGACTTGTTGCATTTCTCTTATGTGGTTTTCCAAACAATGTCCAACCAAGTAGATTTTCCACAGGTGGACTCCTGATAGGTTCTAGATATATTTCGTGAATAATTTAAATGACCACAAGTTGGAATGCCACAGCAAAGTTGTAAATAAACAATTTCTTTTGCTTTTTTTATTTCAAAAGAATGGCAAAATTTTTCTAAAAACATGTTTTAACTTTATGTTGGTTACCAAGTGCCAATAGATGGTGAACAATGGCACATTAAGCCCTTTAAATTGAGATATACTACATAATAAGTGTTCAGAAAGTACAGTCGGATCCTGAAGTCAAACTTATACTGCACATTTCTGTAATGCATGTAGAAGCATGTAGATTCAATACTTATTAACATATTAGAAGACACCAGGTTGTATATAATTATCCTTCAATTGTAATAACTGTCAGCAACATTTGTTGCTGACCAATTCTAAATTCTAAAGGCAAACTTGACATCTATCTATCACAGTATCCTGCTCATGGTAGTTTGATCTAAAGTGGATCTTTTCTTTTCTTACATTAGGATAAGGAGCTAGATGGGGTTAATGAGGAAAAGGTTTAGGTCTGTGAGTTGATGATTTGTTTTTCTAGTGTTGTGCACTTGGACAGATGAGTCACCGTGGTGGGACTTAAGTCTAGAGGAGACAAAGATGACAGGCAACAACATACTTTACTATTCACCTTTCTCCCACTTTTCATTGTGTTTTAGTATTATGATTGATGTGATCTTATTATGGGAAAACAGTAGACGAAAATACGACATCAATTTAGACTGCATCACTAAGCACACCAGAATTTGAAATATCTAGCTGTTTAACTTTATGTGTTGAAAATTACAAAAATATAACAGAACTGCATCCTATTCTCACCCTGACCTCATTCTCAACATTCTCTGATGAAATCCATCAAGTATTACCCCAGAAACTAATCAGAAAAGGAAGACACACTGCACACTACTTGCAAAAACATTATGTCTGCCATATATGAAATGTTTATCCCCAAACCATGACGAGGCCACAACAGCCATTTGAAGTTTTCACTTATGATCAATCAGTGACGTGGGATAAACAGAGAGAAGAGGAAGAAAACTATATTGTGATTAATTACAGGGAAGTAAAAAAAATAAAGTACAAACAGCAAATGAGAAGTGAAGGAAGTACAAGAAAACAAACGGAACAAATACATATTTTGTCTGACCAAAAACTGAACAATAAAACAAGTGAGGCAAGAGATATACAAGGAAGGCAAACAACTGATAAACACAAAGAGATGTGATGACAGAGACATGTGCAGTACATGTTAATGCAATTCAGGTGTTGCAGTTTGGAGTAGGTCTATCACTAAAACTGCAGGTTAGTTCAGGTTAATCACCCATGACAATATTCTCATTCAATTATTCTGAACTGATCAATCTTAAAAGGATTAAATCCTTTGTGGGAATAGATGCTGCCAGTACAACAAAGCTAAGAATCACAGCTAATTCAATACTAAATGCAAAACGTAAGGTTAACATTTATGTTCCTGGTGATTATGAAAACGTTGATAATTAACGCCAATAATCTATTTATGTTGTTGCTGTGTTAAAATTATGCTATAATTAAATATTAGTGGTGTTGGCATTTAAGATTTTGCGCAGTTGTTGTTAATAATTTTGTTTTGTTTGTGCCTTATATCTTAGTTGGAAATCAACGTTTATAAACATGAACCTAACCAAATAAAAACAACGTTTTTACCTCAATACAACGTTAACTGAATTATGAGCAGAGGCTGGTTTAAAAAATGACTAAAGTAATCGCTAAATTAACATTACCAGCAAAATAACAATATCATTTGTACATTGTAAGAGCAGGCTCGTCCTCAGCACAAGGGCAGTGAGAAAAGTTGCACATCCTTTTCTCGTCACTCTGCACCGCCCTGCAGGTGCAGCCAACACTTGTTGCATTGGTTCCCAAAACATCTCAGCTGAGAAATATTCTACCAGTACATAAAACACAAGGTGCAAACAACTTACAGGTGCTTCGGGAGCCGATGTTGGTATGACTGCAAAACCTAATACTTCATCCTGCAGTCCCCGTTCGACGAATGCACGCTGTATAACCCATCCAGGAAATAGAAACGGTACGTTTTCCGGTCAGCCCTTTTAAATTAAAGGTAGACGCTGAATACTAAAGCGAGTAACAAGGGACCAGCTGCTACTAAAATTTGTGACAAAAAAGCACATCGACTGAGAAATGTTATGACAAATGCTCTGAACTACAGCTATATCTCGTGGATGTGTTTTAAAATCAAATGATGAAATATTAATATGCATGGTTTCTAAGTCTCAAAATATATCCTTTTTGCATTTTCCAGGAAAAAAAGATTTCACAGAAGTCATGGGGAAAAAGATATATCTGAAAAAAGTCAGAGAATGCAAAGAATGTTCTCTTCAAAATCTAAAACACGTTGAAGCATGTGTTTCAGCTGTGATGAGGTGGAGCTGTTAGAAGCAAAGGCTGTAATTCCATAAAAAAAAGTTTTTATTACATGAAACAATCAATAAAGAGTTGTTTCCAAGCCAAGGCAAGTCAAAAGAAGGGAAATTATGTAATTCATCTCAAGATATAATTTGAAACTAATTAAACCTTCTACAGACTTTTTCTGTTTGTTTAAATAAGAATGTGTAAGCTAAGTATGAATCTTGGTATGTAATACAGTATTGTACTATAACTATAGTACAGTATTGTAATATAACAAAATCCTCTATATCAAATGATTAAATATTGTTTGTAAAAACAATCATAACTCATATATAGTATCCAGATAATTTAAAACAAAACGGCTGAAGGAGTCACAGAGGAGACAACTCCAGCAGCTCTCTGTGGCTTTCTTACGTTGGATCAAACATGCATTATGAGATAAACTAAGATTACCTGGACTACCCAAATCACCTGAAACCTACTGAACTATTTTTTTTTTTTTTTACAATTTGGTGTCAGGAAGACACAAAACTGTTTTCCATCCTTGTCCCACAGCAAATCTTCCCTTCCTCGTGAACATAAGGTAACCCTACACCTTTTGCCACTCTACTGAACACATGACCTTGAAAGAGAATGAGTGGAAAATGCAGTATTAACTATATCTGCATGACATACCTATATATTAAGTATATCAACTTCCTTCACTTGTACACTGATATAACATTTCCCAACAACATGAAATCGTTTTGTCCCCATTTCTGTTCATTATATCCAATTTTTTCTTTAAAAAAAAAAATCACAGAGCTATATTCATTTATTCGCATGGTGATTATGTGGCCTTAACGATGTGAAAGGTAAACCAGCTCAAGTATAAAAACTCTTTAAAACACAAAAACAACAACTACAGCTCCTTTAAATGTACTGCTTTGGTATGCAGGTTTATCACCTCATTTTTTACAAAGAAGGTTCAGCTTAATTTAGATAGCTGTTAATATGAACCAGTAATTATGATAAAATGTATGAGTTTTGTATACCATTATGGACTGCGTTTCTGCCTATGGTTGTAAAGCTGTAGACCGAAAATGAGTTATGTAGCCTAAAAGTCTTGCAGTGAATGGAATGTTCCTTGTGGCAAGATCCTATGGTCTTACATGTACTGTACAAATAGCTCCTTCTGGGCCTGTCTGAACTTATACTGTAGGTATTTTCATTTACAATGCTTGACAGAAAAATTTACACATCTCCAGTCAAAACAAGATCGATGATTTCCATGGTAATAAAGTACTTGCATTCCCTTATAATGAAAATATAGATTTTAATCAGTGTCTGGTTTATAAGAGTTTCAATGTTATTTATTAACACCCATCTTTTTACACTGCATTACCAAATGGAAGGTACAGCAGTATTGCATGGGGACGGATCGGTCTCTGGAGTCTTTTAGGGAATGTAACTATCATATACCTGACAGGATCATGACTTGTTTCAGTTTATTTATGCAGTTTATTTATCCTTGTACGTTTATTTGACCCAGGGGAACGTTTGTTGTTGCTGTTGTTGTGTACTCTATTAAATAATAATCATACTATAGCATATTTTTAGAGGGCAGAATGTCATTTGACAACAGTATAATTCAAAATACATCATTACAAAAACTCATTATTCTATAAAGTTCCAAAAAAATAAGACATATAACAGTTTTTTTTTTTTTAATTTTTAAAGCGTCCCAAAGCCACAAATAAAACCAGGCCCTAGTTTGTCACACAATCTGAGGAATGAAAGCTTCACACAGGCCTTAATAGGGCTCTAGTCCTGACTAGCCCCGAGAATGATGCCTTTCCGTGAAATTACAAGACAATTCAGAGAGAGTAGGTGGACGCACCATTCCACTTTCCCACCACCAAGTCCTCTCCTTTCCATTCTCCTCCATCTGGTTTTTGAGATGTAATAGCACCAGTGAGATGGTGATGGTGAGCAAGAGAGCAGAGTAATTTCACAAATGAAGCAGCAGTGTGAGAAGATGATCAAATATACAGTTAGTGTATCTGATGGAAAGAGATGCTAGAAGAAATGCACTAACACACCCTATTACATAAGATCTAATTCAGGAATCACTAGCTATGCACACTTGCATGTATACACACGTCAAGCATTCCCATTTCTGGCATGTGTACATGTTTAATCCAATACTGTGATGAGGAGTATTAGCAGTGCACTGAAGGTTTAATGAGTGTCTGAGCCTTGCTACTTTGACTGACTTATTCACATCCTGTTTTTGTGGACAGAGCAGAAGCATAGATGACAGTGTCGTGCAAAGTGCTAATAGGTCTTGGTCTTTTCACTTATGTCAGGTATTCATGCATTATAAATGCAGTGGTTCACCTAAAATTAAACTACATGTAAAGTTTGGTGTGAAAGGTACAAAACAAAATACTACTCTCAAAATTGTATGCCCTGAGGACTTCTAATGTAATAAAAGTGACTACCTCTCTGAATCTCATCTACCCAAATTCCGCAATTCTCAAGTGTGACTCAGGACAAAATCAGTCAGAAATCTGTGTAATTTCCCATAACTATTGGAAAACAATAGGAAATGTCAGCATCAGAACCTATAAACTTAAAACTGACTTCATCTAATCCAATCTTTCAATCAAATGCCATGAAACAATATTAGGAGTGCGTAAAAGGTGCAAAGTGTTTTGGCATGCTTCATGCTGGTATGTGTATTGTGTAAACCACACTCTCTTTGAAGCAATTGTAACTTCAGATGTGCAAAATCTGGGCAAAACAGAAATTAATCTTCTGTTTCAAGGTGGTGGCTTTAAAAGATTGTTTTCTCAAGTTTACTGATAGTACCCTCAAGTGGTGAAATAAAACAATTACACCATGAATATGAGAACATCACAGTCACTGCAGGAAAACTCACTTTATTGTCCTCACAGCTCGGTGTTAATGAAAAATAATAGCCTGATTAAGATTCTCATTTTAATTTGGGTAAAATACATGGTAGCATTTGACTTATAATAATTGAATAACTAAGCCTGATTAATTGCAAATAAAGGCGTTATTTTATCCCATATGAATGTTTCTGCAGCTTAAATAGCAATCACAAAACCAGTAACACAGTTACACTAAAGGGGTCACTGAGTATAGTAAATTCTCCTACTACATTGTTACTTACATTAATTAAAGAATTACTGATTATAAAATAATATGGGTCATCTGTTAATTTGATGTCATCATGCTGGTGAGACCCGTTCCAACCTCCTTGGACCCGCCTCTTCACCTCTTTTCCACACACTCCACTGCTGTGAACCGTTGACCCTAAGTACTTAAAGTTCTGCACCTTCTTCACCTCTGCTCCCTGTAACCTCACCGTTCCACTTGGGTCCCTGTCATTCACACACATGTATTCTGTTTTGCTGTGGCTAACCTTCATTCCCCTGTTTTCCAGAGCAGACCACCATGTCACTAGATTTCCCGCCACCTGCTCCCTGCTCTTACTACAGATCAGAATGTCATCTGGAAACATCACTGTCCCTGGAGATTCCTGTCTAACCTTATCTGTCAGCCTGTCCATCACCAGAGCAAACAAGAAGGGGCTCAGAGCTGATCCTTGATGCAGACCCACCTCCACCTTGAACTCCTCTGTCACACCTACAGCACACCTCACCACGGTCTTATAGCTCTCATACATGTCCTGCCCCACTCTAACATACTTCTCTACCACTCCAGATTTCCTCATACAGTACCACAGCTCCTCTGTCGGCACCCTTCCATTCTCAAAGCAAATACTGCATCTGTTGTTCTTATTGTAGGCATGAAACCATATTGCTACTTGCAAATGCTCACCTCTGCCCTTAGCCTAGCTTGCACTACTCTTTCCCACAACAGGAATCTCCATGGGCTATGATGTTTGCTGCCAGGTAGAAGGTCGAGAGGAAACCCAAAGAGGAGATTTATGAATATAGTAAGAGAAAACATGAAGTGAGTTGGTGTCAGAGAAAAAGATGCAGAGGGTAGTGTTAGATGGAGGCAAATTATTCCCTGTGGGGACCCCTGAAATGAAACAGCCAAAAGGAAAAGAAGATCGCTGACAAGGTTAGGGGTGGCAGTGGCTGCCTACCGACAATAGGGTCAGGGGTTCACGCCCCCCTTTTCCCGACCACATGTCGAAGTGCCCCTGGGCAAGACACCAAACCCCCAACACCCCATCCTCAGCTGCAGAGTGCTGGTCCCAACCCCGGTAGAAATTCAGGAGGATTGCATCAGGAAGGGCATCTGGTGTAAAAACCGTGCAAAATTAACATGCAGACAAACGATCCGCTGTGGCAACCCTGGTCTCACAGGATAAGACGAAAAGACAAAAAGAAGAAAAAAAAGCTGACTAGGTAGCCAAACATCAGCCTATTCTGGTGTCAGTCGGATTGTGAGCTCCCTCTGCAGGACTGGAGTATGTGGTGTTTCTGTAAAGCTGCCCTGGCTGTGCGAGGTCGAGTAATCGCTGGTTTGTCCAGGAGTTTGGAGATTTGATGCTTGTTGGTAGATCGTATGCTGGATAAATTCATCTTCACACTGAAATACAGGGAATGTTAATGTCAATGTTACTTCATAAATAATAATTTTATCTCACTCAAGAAAACAGTGCTAACCAATTGACAACTAGTCACAAGTAGTCAGTGTTTAAAATACATACACTTTAATGCGGTTAATAAAAGTAATCTTCAAAGGATGCATTAACTGATTTTGAACTTGCTTCTTTTGGTTGTAGTTTGGTTAGTACATGTACATAAATGCCATAAAACTTCCCATTGACATCCCTATATCAAAATATTGCTCTAGTTCTAGCTTAAAAATGCCTCCAGATGACATCACTCGGAGAAACTTTAGTTCAGATGTCATCAGTATGTCATCTTGTTGCTCACACTATGGAGTTTGTTATCATGGTCAACCTCCTTTTCCAGAGCTCTCCCAGATGACATCATCTGAACTCCTAATGATGAAAAACTCCTCCGGGTCATCTAGAGGTTTTTAGCTAGAAGCAGAATAATATTTTAATATAGGGAAGTCAGAGGGAAGTTTAAAGGCATTAATGTACTGTAAAGTCATAGAAAACAAGTTGAAAATTGGTGAAGTTGCCATTTAATAAAGCAGTACCATGTGAGTCCATCATAAGTTGTAGGAGGTGGGCGGGGTATGTACCCAGCCTGGGGCAACAGAGGCACATTGGGCCTGATAACCTGCTGGACGCTCTGGACTACGGGGTCTGCGTCTCCTGCTGTTTTACGTGTACCAAGGAAGCATCCTACACTGCTGGCATCCTTTAAATGTTCTGGACTGGCCTGGTTAAATCGGAGTCTACGTTCACGAATTCCTTGTGGCTTGCTATTACCATAACCTGCTGTGGCACCAGGAGGGGGAGAAGGCGACACGGTAGTTTCTGAAAACAAATGAAGTGTGGTCATATCAGGGAATAAAGTGCTGTGCTGATGCAGATCTGTTTAAAAGAAAAAAGAATTATTATAGAAAAGTTTAACTTAGATGTAACTGTGGGTAGAACATCTTCACATTTTGAATTGCTGTAAAAAAATGTTAATTCAGAAAGTATTCACCTGGGGAAAGAGACTGGCATGAGGAATCTAGTGAAACAGTATGTAGGCTGTCACCACACTTTATTTCATTCTCCTCCTCACTACCGTCGTCCCTCATAGCACTAAAACTTTCCTCAATGTCATCTTCTTCCTCTTCTTCATTACTGTGCTGAATTGGTAGGACCTGTGGTAGCCTTTCAACCAGTATGGCCTGGAGACGCCTGAAAAACAATTGATCATGAATTTAAAGATGCAGTCCTCAGTACATGTACAATAGGCATATTTATGTAGATGCAACCTATGTAATAAAAATGGCTTATCACTGGTTTAATTTTACTTTTATATAAACTAGTATATTCCATCTTAAGAAAAAAAAGGTGTGTTTAAGTAGTTAGGTACCTGCTGTGCTGCTCCCTCCAAGCTCTTAGTTCAGCAAACACATCACCACGTTCTCTAACATCAGGCTCCTCAAGGTCATATGTATGCTCTGGTATATGGATGGGTAGGTCACGCGGGGTGAAAGTAGACCTGCTGGGTGCTGTCTATGAGAGAGAAGAGTAGCAAAATATTATGATGATAGGACAGGGAGCTACGAACCAATGAATACCACCAATGAATAGAAGCCTAAGAGCTGAGTACATCCCTTATGGATAGACACTTGGCTAATGCTCAGACAGAGAGGGAAGCGTAGACTGGACAGGATTGAATGTTAACGTGAAGACAGAGAATGACAGCAGAACTGTGTATAGTGCCCCATCCTTTAGGTCCCTCTAACACTGCTGTATTCCTCACATATCATGGGTGCTCCCAACACCACATCTGTCCTCTCAAGTTTCCATCCTCCTGCTAATAATTAGCTCTTTCTTTTTACACTGAGATTGAAGGGATGAATGGCTGGTGCCAGACAGCAATAATGGCATATCAAACCCAATACAATGTGCACAAAATACAAAAGTTCTACTTTACGGGCAAGAGCAAGCAAGAAATGCTGGATTCATCTAAATTCATTTGATTAATGTAGATCTGTTTTAACTGTAAGAAATGTTGTTGTTCTTACCCTTAACTTTTCTCGCCGTGCCCGAATAGCCTGGACTGGGTTTCCACAGAACAGGATCTTACCGGCTCCTTCAAAAATCAACAGATAAGATGACATAAATTAAGTCCTCTTGGTGGCACTGTTGAGTGACGTTTAGAATTGGAACAGGAAGATATTAAAAACATCAACAGGCAATAAAACTATATATAAAATGTAGAGATTAGAGTCGTTCTTGTTGTACATGGCCACAACAGATAATAGTGGAAGACAAGTGCTTATAGACAAGATTATAGACAAGACAATGCTTATATTAATATACTGTGACAAATAGTTAAATATCCCATGGCAGAAACATGAGTGTGAAAAACAGTTGCTGGGTTGCCTTGCCATGCGTCAGGATGCTTGTTTTTGCTTCCACCGATGCTAGATCTGAGACTGCAGAACCAGGTCTCCGTCCAGGAGAGGACAGAACTCCAGGACTGGTTGTTGACATGGGTCTGGAGCCAGTGTGAGGTCTAGAGCCTGCTGAGGAGAGGGGCCTGACACAGGAAAGGCTGGAAGCAGGGCGTCTGGCTGAGCTGGGTCTGCTTTGAGGATATGCACTGTCTGCTGTCTGCCCTACTAAGAAAAAAGTGAGTAGCTCATTCAAAATACTGCTGTAATTAATTGGTCTGAGCTGACTGACTCAAAATAACTCTTGCACACACTACCTTCAGTAGCATCCAGAGAGAAGTTGCAGTCTCTGATGGCGTTTTGGAGAATGGCCCAGTCCTCTCCCATGATGCTGCTGCTGCTCACCCTATCCTCCTCCACCCTTACATCGTCTAGGTAACGCAGCTGAGGAACCAACTCCCTCACCAAAGCCCGATAACAGTAGTCGGCAGTCTGGGCAAAAGCAAGGAAGCAGAGGAACGAGTGAGACAGATTATAGCATTATACATTTGAAATTACACAGGTGACTTTACTGTATGTATAGCATGTCATCATGTTGTACACATTGGTACTCACATCTGACACAAGCAAGAGTGTTTATGATGATGAGGGAGCCTGTAAGGGGAACTATTAGCCTTATTCTATAAAACATTCTTAACTTTACATTTAACTTAACTGAAAAGGGTTTCAATTCAATTATTTTATGCAGATCTAATTATTTCAGATTTATGTCATGTAGCACTTAGTGTATTAAAGTTCATGAGTGCATAATTTAAGACCTTTTAGCATTGCCTGCTCTTTAACTGCTGTAACTGATGCATATATTGCTATTGGAGCCATGCAGTGGATTCAGTGTATGTGCCAGGAAATACTGGTTTATACAGTCAACGAAATCAAAGGATGGCTAGCATTTTAAGCATAAAACAATGCTAAATGTGTGAAAAGTTACTAGCATCCCAATAGTTAGCCTTCAGATCTCATGTTCTGACCAATATGAAGGTCTAAATTCTACTGTGAAACTTATCAACATTTGGGGTAATACATGAAGCTATGCAGGTTAATAACTAGTAAAGTCTTCAATGGACACTTTGCCTTGGGGGTTTGGCCTTTTATTACCACACAGAGAGACAAAAGAGAGTGAAAAAGAGAGAGTCGAGTAAATCACTGAGCTACTGAGCGATCAAATTAGAGCTAGGCACTCTACCCCTTCACCCAACCACACAAATGCTGTGAATGAAAGAAAGTGAAGAGCTGGCAAAGAGGAAACGAAAGAGAAAAAAGAAGGAGAATGAGGGCTGAGTGAGAGGAAGTTAGCGGATGTGTTTCTGTATTTGTGTGGTGGAAAGAGAGAGCAAAAGGAGTGATGGTTTGGCAAGAGAGCAAACCCAACAACCCCTCAGTCACTACAAAGCCCAGGCCTAATGCATATTCAGCTCAGCATCTTCCCTCATTGCCCTAGTTTCCTAATTAATGCTCTGCTGGTGGGTGTAAATAAACACATTCATGGTAGCCCAAAAACTCAGCACTGGGTTTTGAATCAGCTAAAGGTGAAAATACCGCTTCCATAGTGTATATCGTGTTACACTAAATACAATGTGCACTGTAATGTAATACTATAACATTATCTGTGTCCCCATGTTTCCACAAAAGAGTGTGTCAGTTATGTTTGGCTGTTAGGTTTAATTATTTTGACGCTTCCTTCTCTGTCACAGTTTTGTCTGGTGTGCTGGAGACCCAGAGCAGTAATATCACATTGATACATAAATTTCTGTTCTTATCTTTCAAAGCCATGAGGGTATGCTAGGACAGGAGAGACAACTAACTGAATGATACCAAGATCTAACCACAAGTTGCAATTGTGAGTTGGCTTTTGCAACATCAACTGAATTCAACACTTCCTTTTCAGGAACATTGCCCAGCTCCTTGCTCAAGCTTTAATTTAGCTTCAACTGTTAGCTTAAACTGTTGAACATTTGCCAGATTGCACTGACGCTAGCACTAATGGGTCCTTCAAGTTATGTAGACGTAGGATTTTAAGTGTATTTTGCTATTGCTCAAAATATGTTTATTTGGGTGAATTAAAAATGCACAGCCACCTCATAGAAGCACACACACATCTCCATCAAATGTTCTCCATAAAAATATTTTGGCATTATGACAAAATTGCTAATGAGAAATGACCATTGGTCTAAAGAACATGACATTCAGACAGATGACATTTGTTGATTAATTGGGTTTTAGGTCTCCAATTCCACGAGTGTCTCTATGGAATAATGCTTATCTTGTCAAAAATCTGAGTTGGCTGAATCACAAAGGATAAACAAGGAGCCTGACAAGAACAGAGGAGGGGAGTTAAACCTGATCTGAGTTGCCCTATTCAAGGGACATTGCTTTTTGCAGGAGTGTGTATTAAATGATTTATGATATAAACAACATTAGCACAATATTACCCTACCTGGGTAGCAGTGGGGTTTGGGCGTGCACACACAGGGTTTCCCTCCAAGGTAAGTTTCTGGAGTTTGCTACACAACCCCAGATACTGAACCTGGACTAAGTCATCCACATCATTCCCTTCCAGATCTAACACTTGCAGGTTCTCCAACATGCAAATATGACTCAGGTCTGACAAATTGTTATAGGCAACATACAACTCCTGAAAACAGGGAGGGGAGGGCAAGTCAGATAAGGACAAGGAAACGTGTGATTAAAAATTCTAGCAAATAAACAACAGAATGAACAGAATCAAAATTGACACTGTACGTGAGTTACAGTACAGGAAATCAGCATTTATTGCATTGCTACTTAAGAATTTTCTGTATTTGCTATATGAATCTGTGTAACCCGTTGCTACACATAACCTATTTTTACTCTTGTTACATCATTAAAAGGATGGAAATTCAAAAACCAAAATAAACATTGTGTTTTATTCAATACAAATATTTTAAATAAAGTGTCTTTTTTATTTGAAAAAAACAACAACAACAAAACAACAGCAAAAAAGAAAACCAACACTTTTCTCAGAGGTTAGATTGTTATTCCAAAAAGACATATAACTAATAAACTCTACCTTAAGAGAGGACAAAGCAGAAATGCCATCTAGGTCTTTTAGGCAGCAACGAGTCATCCACAGCACCTGCAGGTGAGAGAGGGTGGTTCCCAGATCTCTAAGGAGACAAAATAGCACAAACTTGATTTACAGGCAGAGAGGGTAGTTACACAAAACACCATGATTCCATATCCAGCCCTATGGGCACTGAAGCTAGAAGCTGCTTTCTCTTCTCGAATAAGCAGGCCTCTCTTCTGCCCCTGACCCTTCCTGTAGTGTCTCAGTCACACCCTCTCCACAACAACTCCCCCAGCCCAGAGCAGGAAACACTATCAGAAGCAGTGCACGTCCGGCTGGCTCTGGTCTGCTCCTCTCAGGGTGGAGCAGACAGCTCCCTATACAAATGTGTGTACATTTTATCCCTCAGCAGTCTCTCGGGTAATAATTCACAAGTTCTCCTGTTATATTTTGAAAGCTGTTTGTGTGTGTGTGTGTGTGTGTGTGTGTGTGTGTGTGTGTGTGTGTGTGTGTGTGTGTGTGTGTGTGTGTGTGTGTGTGTCATCTTGGAGGTTATTGCTTTTCTCTGATTTTCATGACGCAGCTGTGGCTGCCGTCAAGCTAGGAGAGTCCAGGCGAAACCATGTCTATTTCTTCTTTTTTGGCAATCTCCAAATAAAGCTGATATGCCATAAACCCTTTTATGTATTATTGTGAGACAGGTGGGTAAACCTGTTCTCCATTTAAGACTATAGTCAACACCATGTCTGTGTCTGGTTTACAAGCTGCAACATGATTCTTCTATACAGATTCAATTGTATTACAAGCCCCTGTTGAAAACCTTGTCTGAAACAGAGCAGTGCTTGTCACCTGCACTGCAACCACATTACACATTTTTCCATTCAGATATACAGTGCATCCCAATAAACTCTGACGAGCGTATCTGCTTCATAGTGATGTCTTACCAAATATTTTGATAAAGAATGTTTTGGCATGCATATGAAAGCGTGAAATGTCAATAATCTACTGCTCTACGTCAAACCTATTAATATACATTATTTTTAATCATAGCTGGGGTGCATACAAGAAGCATAAATGAGTAGCATGAATGCACAGCTGGTTTTTCACTGTCATATTTCGTGAGGTGATGTTGACGTAATGGGATCTACTTTCCTGCAGGCACAAAGACAAGGCTCGCTCAAACACAGGTGTTTTGCAATTTTCCTCCGCGGTAGTCTGTATTCTTTTAGGCTGCCCTTGCTTTTGAAATTTTCCTGGCATTGGCGAACTTGATTGCAGAAGAGGTGTGACTTATATGTATGCTGATTACTGGAGCAGGGCAATTTTGGTGTCATTTTGGAATCGTTACTTACTCAGAACCAATTTTATCACAAGCACAAACCCTGTTTTTTTGTTTTGTTTTTTTTGTTCCCTGGTGGCTCAGTAGTAGAGCATCAAGTTGGGGCGCAGAAGGTAGCGGGTTCGAATCCCACTCCACCAGGTGCGGCCCTTCCCAGCCACCAAAGGCGACCCTGGTACCGGATAAAAATAGGAGGGTTGCGGCAGGAAGGGCAACCAGCATTAAAACTACATATAATTACATTAAGGAAAGTTACCCATGAAATCAACCAGAGTTCAACAGAAAAATACTGCTCGACTCACAACAACTTGTGTTTTGGATCTTTTCTGTATTGTTGGTTAAAGACATGTATATATCACACAGCAGCAGAAAAGATATGCGTTTTACCTGCAGTCTGATTCGACAGAGAGGCCAAGCGTAATTTTGGCACAGCAGCGTAACTTTAATTTTTACATCACTGCTCGGTCAAGATTTCTCTATATGAAGGTACAGTGATTAGCTGTTGTAAACTGTTTCTGAACATGAGACAGTAAAGCTTTACTTATAGATTCTAAGTTTTAGACCTAAAAACCTGCCGTAGTAACGCAGCTGTCCCAACCATTTGTCTTTGTCTAGCTGCATATCTTCAAGGGCATTTTTATTCAATGCAAAAATCCAAACTCAAAATAAGAAAAAAAAAACAGATTAATGTTAAAAACCTGTTGTTAAATGTAAGTTCAGAGCTGCTGCTGTATAGTGAAGGATAAAAATCAGAGCGCAAGATACTATCAGGAAGCGCAGTGGGGTAATAAATAATTTAAAAATAAATTAAACACATTGGTAGCGCAAACAAACCAGGAACAAACCCATAATTTAAGAGGATCGAATTTGCTTATTTCTCCATCACGTCAGAAGCCACTCCGATGAATCTCCTCAAAGCCCTGTACGGCACTGCACTTTTGTTAGTTTCAATATATTACATATCGGCTCTATAAATAAGCTTATGCTTATCCTGTGACTTCAGGGTCTAATGATTTTGCAATTATCTGTTGATGGTGTTTTAAATACAGAAATGGATATTTTTAGAATCTATATGTAGCAAAGAACAAGAGTGTGAATTCTTTTTTGTACAGTAAACATCACAGTAATTTTCTATCTTTGACAGCATATTTATGGAGATTTATAATAGTTTTGTGTCTTTTTGTCAAACTTTGAACTTTCCCACTGTTCAGAGATTAACCTTCTTCCCAGTTTCTCTCCCTCACTTGCTCTTAAATGGGATGAACAGGTCCCAGGAACAGGTTGCTTTGCATGAATACAGACCAGAAAGAGAACAAGAAGATGGTATTTGTGTTATGTAACAACACTTACCTTGCTGACATGATCATGCTGTTATTCATTTTCAACTGCACCAGCTTTGGCAAGTAGGCCCCTGCAAGATGATCAGATAAAATTAAAAAATATATTTCACGACGATAGTGTGACTGTTTAATTAATTTTAAACTAGCCTCCTGCTTCCATTCTAAGTGCACTTCATCAATTCTTGTCATATTATGCTTGAACATTTTGTGCAGTATAAGATTTTCTTATTAAGAACTGTGAAGATGTTCAGTCATAGTAGTCACTGAGTGTATACCCCTATTCACACAAGGAACACTTGTGATACAGTCATAAATATTGGAACAGTGATAAGCTTTTGGGCATTTGTAGTTCGTTCCATCACATTCAATTTAAAATGAAACTGTTAAGATATGAGCCAATTAATTTGTAAAACTTTATCTTTAATTCAAGGAAGTTGACAAAAGTGTGGAATTAACCATTCAGAAACTGTAGCCATTTATAAACCAATATCCAAAGTTTTGTCTTATAAGTAATGGAATAAACTAACATAATTACAAACAAAAGGATTGCCTTTAATCCTTGCATAAAAGTCAATTATGAACTATGAACAATATCAAATACCACATTTCCTACCTCAAGATATATTGGCAGGTCTTTACAATAGCTGCCTTAAGCTGCTGATTGTGGGTCTTTCTGCCTTCAGTGCTTTCTTTCTTAAGTAATGAAAAGCTTTTCTATTGCGATGAGATCAGGTGATTCACTTGGCCAGTGAAGATTTTTCCATTTCTTTGGCCAGAGAAAGTTTTGGGCTGTCATTGATCTGACACTGGACTCTACTCACCTATATCTTTTCCTGGAAACTGTTTTCCAGTTTGGATTCTGGCCTGCTCTATTCTACCTGACTTCTCTTTGTGGACTCTCCCTTTTTGGTCTGAGGTTTTGTCTTTGTTTATCTCCGTCTGTTGGTCTCTGTTAAGTATTTGGTTAATGATTATTCAAGGTTGTAATCTGACTGTGGTAGTTCTTGTATGTGCCTTTTTGGTTTATAATAACTGGTCGAGATTGGTGGTTTTGCCCACACTCTTCAGTTTTGTTAATATTTGTCCCACAGTTTCCTGTATGTTTTCCCCAGGTCTGTCGTCTTATATGTGTATATTCTGTTCCCCTGTTTTCTCAGTGCTATTACAATCAGTTTTTCTTATCCAAATAACATCCTTAGTTTCTTCCTCGTGTTTTACTTTTTCTTGCTCCCCTCACTCCAGCATTTAGCGTTCTCTAGGTTCCCCAACCCCTTATTTTTTCTTAGCCCTAGTCTTAGCATCTATGTCTTTAGTTTCTCTGTAGTGTGCTCTGCCTGTCCTCCATTTTAGGAGTGACTTTCTTTTGTTTCTGTACCTTACCACATCATTGCAATAAATATCTGTTGCGATCATACCTCTTGCCATCTCCTTGCTTGGGTCCTTAACGAAAACCCTCACGTGGGCAGCTTTGACTCTATGTTTTGGATCATTATCTATGTGCAACATAAAGAGGTATCCTATCAGTTTTGCAGCATTTCATGGAATCTGAGAAGAGCGTATTGCCGCGTACACTATAGAAATCATCTTGCTACCTTTACCACCAGTAAGGTCATCAAGAAGCACCAGTGACCCATTTCCATTGGCAACAAATCTGCAGCCATACACTTAGTTGTCCTCTGTTTAATAAGGGAACAGGACACACAAGGCAACGCAAATGCTTGTCAGCAATTTGTTCCATTATTTATGTTCCATCAAAAATGGGGGTGTGTATGACAATGGCTGTAATTTCTGAATGGTTCAGGTCACACTTTTGTCAAAGCCCTTGAATAAAATCTGAAAGTCTTGACTTCAATCAGATCTTTTTTAAATTCATTGTGTAAAGAGGCCACATGCCAAAAAACATAATTGTTTCAATATTTAGGAACCTGACTAAACATTAAAACTGTGAAGTGAAGAACAGTGAGCTGCAATGAGTGGGCACACAAACTGTATACCTTTACAATATGGATTGAAATTTAGGATTCTTATTTCTAAATTCATTGATGAACTGTATATCTTACCAAAGTTTCCCAATGTGTTTTCTTGGGTGTCTATGCAGAGTTCCAGTGAGGTAATATGAGAAAGGTCCTGAGTTCCACACAACAATTTCTGTTAGAGATATAAATAGAACGCATTTTATGTATTAGCATCTGAATTATATTCTTTTGCTTGATCTTTTGCTTCATTTAACATTTAATTACATTTTTACCTATGACCTTTGTTACTGAAGATCAAAAGACATTATACATCCTACTGTATATAACTGGCTCCAACAACTTTGATGTAACAAATGGTGTAAGCCTATGGTGTTAATTAATAAATGTCTAGCCTGTGCTGCACATATAGAAAAACCAGACAATACAGGCAAAGGAGAACGGGGTGTATCAGAAGGATGAACACAAACTTTACACTTAGAGCACTTCTGCAAACATACCAGCTTCTCTGGAGAAAGGTAAAGCTCCATTGCTGTTTCAGAGTCCTCGTAGGGTTTCTTGGCAGGAATTGGGTTTATCTGACCTGATCCACTCAGCTCAGTTACCAGAACCCGTGCTCTACCAGGACGAACCTCCTGGCGAACACACCCATGACAGCAACTCATCTCTCACGGTTGCCTAAAATAAATAATTTGGTAAATTAGCCTTCTAACAAGGATGAAGTACTACATAGGACTAGTGCTTTCTAGTTATATTCCTTATATAACTAGAAGCGTTACATTTGCTAACAAACTAACGTTAACTGCTTTAGTTAAATCCTGCCTACGCATAAAAATACTCTCTTCTAACAAAAAAAATAACTGAACGTTATTTAGTAAATTTTACTTGGAATATACCTGTTGCAGTCAACTGCAGACTAAAATGACATTTTGCTTACAAGCAAAAGTTTGCTTGACAACCAAAGACTACTTCCTGGATACGCCACCGAGACGCGCTTTTCTCCCTGGGAAATGTAGTAGGAAAGGCAGCGTTTGAATACAACCCTCTCAGTGCAGTTCTTTACTATTGTCAAAAATATTTGCAAGCCTAATTACTACAAGCTTTACCTACCTATTATTGCTCTGGTGATGATTTCAAATGTCAATTGTAGGCGTTTACTTTGAAAACGCTTCATATTTTTTTCAGATGAGGTTTTAGCTTCAGTATTTTTTTAAAAGTCGCATAGTGTAATAGTCTAAAAAACCAGCTTTTCATTTCGACATTCAAATGAATATACGGCTTACTAGTGAAAGATGGCAATTGCTGGCACTCCGCTGGCCTTCGCAGCGAAGTTGCCAGATTTCAGTCTGCGTGTGAATGCAGCAGTGACAAGCACCGTAACCGGGCGGTTCTATGTTTGATAAAGCTGGGCGTGGGCACTACGCTTCGCATCCCTTCTCCTCTGACTGTGGAAGCACATTGTTCAACGCGGGTTCATTTTTCACCCTGAACCAATGAGTCTCTTGGTGCATTTAACTACTGAAAATCAAACACTTTCCGGGAGAGAATAAGGTGCATATATCCGAAGACGGTCGGAAGAAGACCAAGACCGAGAACATTTGGTTTCCTTCACATACAGCTGCGAGGCAAAAGAAGTGAAAGGTTTTTTTCTGCTTTCCCGGCAGAAGAAACGTCGCTCTTGTCGGTAATTAGACCTCTGCTTGTTGTAAGTATGCAATGTGCATTCCTGTGTCCGAAATATGTCGGTTGTGACTGTTTTTGTCTATTTATAGGGCCGCTTTAAGAAATGCTTCCAGTGTTTCTGTGCGCCGCTGGAGATTGCGGTCCACAGCTAAAACGTGACAACTAACGGTAGCTTTCATAACATTTTCAATTTACACCGGCGGGCTTACGTTAGCAGTATGTGTCGACCTCAACGTTTACGTTTATGAGAAAGTACTCATGTTATGGGATTTACATTTCAGCTTTTAAACAATTAGCATGTGGGTTTTTTTTTTTTTTTTGGGGGGGGGGGCGGTAAACATTCTCCCATGAGTTCGGCTACTGAAACTTGGTCATGGACGGATAGGTACCACCTCCGTGGTTTCCCTTCATTTATCAGTTCGAAAAAGAAACCGAATGCTTTTAAATGAACCTTGGTGCAGTGGGGAATTTTACTTTCTGCGGCTAGTATATTTGTCTAATGCAAAGACAGCTTTGGAGTATGAGGCTGCTGCCGCCGTCAGTGGACACACAGACAAGGGTGACGCCCCGTCACACGGAGTTAAAACTGAACGTGTTACTGCGGAAGTTGGATTCCATTACAAGGCATTTATAAAGCTGACATTGAATAATTTCTACTCTGCAGGATATCTGGGAATATATGGCGAAGATTAAATTAGACTGCTGTCTAATTGGCAGTCAATATTTTTGGTCAGAAGGGCTGTTCTTCAAGAGGAACAAGAGTTTACCCATCAGCGGTGTCTTTGACACACTTCATTGTATGTAGTATATTCAAGAGATAAAATTCTCGTACAAAACGAAGAAAAAGGTAGTAAGCCTTTATGTTTATTGATATCATTTCATTCACCATAAAACTGCCGCTGACTTTCACATCATATGCGCCTAACCCCAAAGTAGCATTAATCTTGAGCGTATAGGTTTGTATACGTAATTTTTCTTTAAGGAACACCAGTAGCAACTGTTAGTCTGTAGTTATTAGAATCGAGGCAACAAGTCCTGCAGCTGGAACACAGCTGGAAATAGTCGGGACGAAGATAGAGGTGTGATGTTAATCTGCTGTTCCTTTCTCTGAACAGCTGTAGCATGGGTGCTGGGCTCAGCTGCATGCCGAAATAAGAGTGACTCTTCTGGATACCAGAATTTCACAGATGACAACTTTTTATAATGCTTTCATCAATAGGGATTTGCTTTATTCCATGTGTAGGCGTGAGGCTTGGAAATTGCTCACAATAGACTTGTGTATACTTGTGAGCAGGTTTTATGGGTGTTTTATATTTAAGCAAAGCAGTATTCCTGATTTGATGTTGTCTTTCTTTCCAGTTTGTGCGGTTGATGATACTACAGGTTTATGTGAATTCATTTTTCATTTACGTCATTATGTGACGGATTATGTTTTTCCATGTACTTATGTGTTTTCACACTGAAACAACTGGACAAGATTCACTAATTTCTTTGGTTGTCAAGAAAAAACTGCTGATGAGTTTAGGGTTATTTGGTGTTATTTGGCTCCTCTAACTGGCAGGCCTTTGTGTGGAGGTCAGCTGGCCTTTTCATCTCTGCTGTTGCTTCCACTGTCTCATACCGGCCAACCTGCTAAAAGGATGACCCAGTAGGGAAAAGGTCACTAAGACTCCAGGGCCTTTAAGGGCAGCTTGTTAAAGCATGCACACAGAGTCACACAGAAACTTTTCATCTAAATGTTTTAAAGTTAAATTGTTAACATATTTATTATAAAGTTTATTTTTAAAAATGCTATATGACCAATACTATAGCAGGATTGTCTCACATAATGATTAAATACGTCTCATTGTCTTGAATGTGTCATTGTCCTCTTTGCATTTACAGTTTTATGGGCATTGAAAAGCAGAATAGTGATTCCTCAGCTTCCAGTCAACACTTGTGTTTGGTTGTTGTATAGAAGGATGATGTCATTGTGTAGCAGTGGGAGGGTGTGGTGGGCTATCAAGGCTCTAGGATGGGTTCTGGAGTCTCAGTGTTTGATTGTGATATCTCCCTAGAGAGGGTCTCCTTACCATGATCTCTCCATTAAAAATCTATTATTTATACTATGAGCCTGTGGCTCTGCTGTTATAGAATCCTTAACCAATTAAGGACTTCAGTGCAGTGCCGAATGGGAAACATGGGCATTCATGTTGCCTCCTTGTTGCAGTATGTTGTCATGATTGAATTGTTTTCCATGTTAAGAGGAATTGTTGAAAAAAAAGTGAGATTTTTTGACTTTACTTATCAGAGCTGAATTAGCTTTGGGAAAAGATTGACATGAGCATTTTCATTATTTCTTTCTTTATTTGTTTCCAGGTTGACCCTTCCCTCCTATGCTTTGCCATGCTCTTACTAAAGAGTAGCCCTCTCTCTTTCTCACCATTAGACACACTCCTGACATCACACCTCTTGCTGCTCTGTCCTCCCACCCCCCCATAAGTTGTCATGTAAGATTATCCTCCTGGTCCAGGCAGGGGCTCTCTGCTTTCAAAATGAACTGTTAATTTCCCAGACTGGATGTGGCAAGCTATAAATGAACATAACTCATACATACTGTGTTAGTTAAAGGTTTTGAGGAAGGGATAAGTCACCAACCTCCGGACAAGACTGAAGCTATAGCCCTTCTAAAAGGTGGGTGTTTGTGGCCGACCAATTGTTGCACGTCTGTGGCAAAGAAGGCCTCAAGTACAACATAACCATTCTGACAGTAGCTACTACCGAATATGAATATTGGGACTGGGAAAGTGTATATGGGACAGACACTGCCTTAGGGGCAGGAGGGTAGTTATTCTTATGCTAGGTCTCTGTGTGTAGATTAAAAAGAAAAAAAAATATATAGGTGCACTGTTGTTCGTGATCTCCGGCAGCCTACTGCACAAATACTGACATGGTATGAACCCCTGCTGCCAACAAGCCGCTTTGAGGAAGCATGAGCATCTCCATTAATGATTAATTTTGCTGTTCATCATCATATGTATATGTAGATTATTAATTAGCTACTGACATGGCCTACTTAGAGAGGAGATAACTGCTGATGGATTGGTGAATTAGCATATTAAGATGCAAATTTCAATCAATTGGCAGGTGTACACTTGAAATCTGGTAATGTAGAAAAGATGTGATAACCAGTTGTGTAAGAATTATGAGAGCTGTGGGTGTCAGCATGCAGGTTTAATTTCCTATTTTCTATTTGTTAACACTTAGTTTCAGTTTGACTGGTATAAAAGCTGAATAAAACCTGGAAAATTTGTTTTGTTTTAATGTTTATTTACACATTGATTGATATTAGCTTGTATTTGGTGCTTGTATTAGCTTGTATTTGTGATTATGTCTTTTACCATTTCCCTTTGGCTTGACATGCTAGTGAGGAGCAATTATACAGCAAGTGATGCATGAGTGATGTTTAAGTTAGCTGTGTGTATGCTGGAGAGTTTTAGGAGTGCTAATTACCTAGCTGGGAATGGCTTGGTACAAAGTAATCTAAAAAATCAAGAGTATTCCTGGTTACATTTTAAAAGCATCACTTTAGTAATCAGTCAGCCCATCAGCTGAAAATGTTTATATTAAATATGTATTTTGTACAATTAACTGAACTTATCAAATGTAAAAATTGGAAGCAATGGGGGTAAAACAGTCATCCACCAGTGCCAGGATTGTTGGTGCGATCCCTGGCTCCTCCAGTCACATGTCGAAGTGTCCTTGAGCAAGACATTGATCCCCAATTTAGTTGCTCCTGGTGAGCGTAGGCCAGCTGCGTAGCATTTCCCCCAGTGGTGTTTGTGATTGTGAGTGCGAATAGGTGAATGAGAAGCGCTGTAAAGCGCTTTGGGTTCCAATAAGGTAGAAAAGCGCTATAAAAGTGCAGACTATTCACAATTAAAATACAATTGCCAAATACTATTTTTGTATGGCTATTGTTTATACATCAAGCACAAAAATGTACTAATTGATATTTGAAGTACTGACCACCAAAGCTGTCTTGTTGATGCATTTGAATATTAAAGATTAAAGATTAAATTGTCTCAAGCATGTAGTCTTCGATGTCCAAAGGTGTTTCAGCATGTGTCTGCTATGCACGAGCCTCTCTTCTTCACACAGCTGCTGTTTATTTGGTTAGAATATACTAGGAGCGAAGCTGGCTGAGTGTCTCTGCCACTGTCTCTGTAGTCCAGCCATGGCAGGCTGCCTTGTGTACCACGCTGATTTATTTACAGTGAGGGGAAAAGCAAGCTGAATGTTTGGCCACAAGATTGAGGGGTCAGAATAATTGCCTTCCTCTTGTGATTGAGAATTATAACGAAGAGTTTTTGTAGGAGGACATTGTTGATGTTGGTAATCGTGTTCAAAACTACCTGACTATTAAAGTAAGTGATGCCTTACAGGCTCAAGGATCTGTTGGTTCATGTATGTCCAAGTGCTATTGCTATTCTTGCCCATCAGTCTACATTGATGGATATGGAAACCGATTTAAAAAATCTTTACTGGAATCGCTCCTTCACAAAATTTTAGATCCTCTGATGTGGCAATGTGAAATTTGGTCAGTTGCATTCAATTATCCATCAGATGGGTCTAGAACCTCATTGGAGTCCACCTGTGGCAGACCTAGGTATATGAGGTCCCTCATATGTAAGTTATAGATTCTGACAACAGTATAAAACCATTTCTTAACTTTTGAGTGTACCCAGGCCATAGCACAGGGGCCTTCAAGCCACAGTGTGCTACTTTTTTGACAGGGGGGAAATAAAAAAATAAACTTGCTTGAAGGAAACGTGAACGCAATGGTTTACCTTTCAGTACAATATGAGGCAAAGTGTACGGCAAAGAAAATGCTTGAGTGACTTTGACAAAAGTCTCTCAGAATTAAACCTTGCATAACATTAATAAAGAGAAATGAATCATCCAGTCTTAGGGAGAGTTGGGAGAATCTGCCAGGAAGACAAACTGCTAAAATCCATGTGTGTAACATTTCTAGAGATTTATGCCGTTTTGAATAGAGGCCAAAATCCTTTTGGAATTTAGAGATTTGGGTTTTTGACTCTAGCAAGTATATTAACTTTGGACTACTACTGTTATTATTGGTTATAGAACCTTTGCTTTTAAATTTTTTGTCAAACAAAAACTAAAACACACAGGTCTAGTACTATCATTCTCAATACTGGTCTTCAAGGAACCATGCTCTGCATGTTTTTCAACTAGACATGCACTAACCTTTGCTGATCACCTAGATTAGGTGTGTTCAGTCATTTAGAACCTTTTAAGATGCCAAGTCAGTTTCTTTCCTCACTCTATCCTCATTTGAGAAGGTGTCTTCCAGCTTCTGATTGACTGAAAACACCTGATGCTGGTAATCAGAAATGGGTTGTTGTAAAACAAACAGAGCAGGGGACCTGTATTGAGAACCACTGAAGTAGAGGATGTCACCTGTGGCACTCGTAAAATCCTTACAGATTGATAAAAATCTGTAGCAGTTGGGGCAAGTTAGTGATTTTCTTCAACTCACTTAAGGAACATTAAACAAACTGAAACAGAGTAAGCAGGCACAGATGTTTAATCCCTTGTGACCTTGTTTTACTATGAAAAGCTCAACCACAAACCTCGAGATACTGCTTTTGGGGAAGAAAGATTTTAGGCTAGGCATTAGGGCGGTGTTCATATAGATACACGGTCTATCAGATTCCGGTTATAATATGAATCTGTTAGCATTACTGTGTTTTTATTCAAAGGGAGAATGGCACTGTTTAGATAAATTCAAAGTTCCATGGCTTATAAACCTTTGGCACTTTGTGGCCACTACCTTCAAAAAGAAATTGAAACTAAACTACATGTCAATGCTACTTCATAGGAGATTCAGAAATTCCCTGTGACTTTTTTTCCTCTTAAATGACATTGTATTGATGACATCACCTGAACAGTCATTGCTGATTGTATGAGGTCAGTCCAAAGCTGTAACCACGGGAGGATCCACAGATAACACCAGCTGCGTCATGTATTTGATTTAATCTTGCAAATTCCTCATGTTGTTTTTGTGTCTTTCCAATGCTGACTCATGTGTTTTACACAGCTTGTTTCAGGTAAGTTGTACGTCATAGATTTGATTCAACATTCAACACTTTCTGCTATATTTGCAGTAAGCTGAGTCACATCAGCAGTACTGGGGTGGGGTTGGTGTCCAGGTATCTTTGTGTGTGCTTTTGTATTGGCATGTTTTTATGCATGGAGATTTGCAGTCAGGTTCATAAATATTGGCACAATGATAAGTTTTTTGGCATTTGGCCTATGTACACCACCAAATTTGAAATAAAATGCTTAAGATATGAGCGAAGTCAAGACTTTCAGCTATAATTCAGCGGGATTGGTAAAAAATAATTCGACATTTTTAGGCACACCCCTTCCAGGCCTTATGCTGCTGCTAGTCTTGCCAGTTAATTTCTTCTTTTTAAAGACGTTTCAATCTGTTGTACTAGCCACTCCCAGCGTTTGTGCTAGCTCTCTGGAGGCTTTAGTTTAGTTTTTTCAGTAAAGGCCTTTTTGATTTGCGTAGACACCTCATGTTGAGAGTTCCAGTGAACAGCTATCAAATGCAAATGTAACAATCAGAACCACCTCCAGGCCCTTGGATAGTGGAAATTCAAGGGTACAGGCCACACCTGGCCGCACAACTGTTGTCAGTCACTTGTTAAAGTATTTATGAACCTGTGTGTGTGTGTGTGTGTGTGTGTGTGTGTGTGTGTGTGTGTGTGTGTGTGTCCTGAATGTATAATGCCATACCTTTCTCAAAGGCTTTGAAAGCTGAAAGACTTGACTTTGCTCACATATTGATTGTTTAATTTAAAATTGTGTATTGTGGTGTACAGAGGTCAAATGTCAAAAAACTTTCGAGTGTTCCAAAATGTATGATCCTGACTGTATCCGTGGTTCCAGCTGAATCAATTGTTAGCACATAGCATAATTATAGTGTCATAAATGACATACTCTTTTCTGTGAATTACCAATTTTTACTAAAGACACTTTAATAAAAAATGTTTCGGGAAAAAAATCAGATTAGGCCTTCACAGCTGGCTTCCATCTATCTCTGTTGCTGTAAGCTTTTCTAAGCAAGTTATTGGTTAGGATTTAAACCTCAGAATTTTGCAACACCTTGTCCTGAGTAGTAAAGATTCATCACAGCTAAATACTTGCTTTTCACCAAAATTTCAAACGCAGATAATTTCCCTTTTTTTTTTCTTTTTTTTTTTGATAATGTAGCAGTATTTTACACGGCTATCAAAGTCAGAATTTTACTCTAAAATTTACTTTTGGTGATCCATAAATTCATATGCTGATATTAGTAACTTGTGATGTTTTTAAGCCCATAGAAAATAAATATCACTTGTGTTTTCTCAAGGGACCAGCATGTTTCTTTAATAACATGCCTTGATTTATAGTTAAGCCAGCCTTGTTGAATTGACTAGACATATTAAGTGCGTTCAGTAAACCCATAGGGGGCAACTGCAGCCTCACCTGGAGTCATAAAATTCTCTTTTAGGCATCTTGTTCTGTTGCTATGGATTGATCCCTATGGAAGCACCAAGGCAAATGTACAAGGAACTGTTTATAGCTACAGCCTAGATTGGTTGTGGATTGATTTAATTCATTCTCAAAAAGAAGAATGCGCCCTGTCATTATATTCTTTTTTTTTAACACATTTTAAATTCCAGTGTAGTTTTATCACTTTTATGACTTCTCATGTGTTCTTTTACTTTGATAGTATGGGCTCTGGTGTTTCTAACAATGGGCTCAAAGATTTTAAGGCAGCAGTAAGGTAAAGTGTAAGTAATCAGGACCAGTTTGTTAGTGTCATGCCCCTCCCCTGTCTTTTCTTTCCTTACTGCCTTCCTAGCCCTCCTTTTCATACACACACTCTGCTTTTCATGCTGAGCGGGAGAGGATTGGAACATTGAGTACCTTCAGCACATTTTTCACATTCCCCTTTAGAGGGTCTCAACCAGAGTCCCCACGACACAGTCTTTCTAACACACATAAACAAACCACAAATGTTTCTCACCACTGGTTTGTAATGGTAATATGTATTTTTGCATCTGTACCACTGGTTGTAAAAGGCACCAGACAGTCCAGCTGGACAGTACAGTGTTTCGGGGCTCTCTGTTTGTTAGTGGTTCTGGTAATGAGGCTTTTTTTTTTTTTTTCTCCGTGTGCTGCTAACCTGCACCTTTCTGTGTTCCCTTTCTTCTCTCTAGCAGCAGCACGTGTGGTGAGCAGCAGCAGCGGCAAAGATGACGGAGTATAAGCTGGTGGTGGTGGGAGCTGGAGGTGTGGGCAAGAGTGCACTCACTATACAGCTCATCCAGAACCACTTTGTGGATGAATATGACCCCACCATAGAGGTAAAACTCTCTTCTGTATGTGCTACACATTATGCATGTGAAGCATTTTGTTTAAGGTGGATGAGAGTTGAAGCAGATTATTAAAAACTAATAATAATAATACCCACCCAACCCCACCCACCCACCTTTGATTCATTGTGTAGTGGTGCAGCTTTTTCATGCCCATGTTGTAGTGCATCCTTTGACGTACGTTTCATACAAATGTCCAAGCTCACAGTCACTCTTGAACAATCTTGTGTGGCTCTTTCTGAGACACAATGATCTGTTTAAACCAAATTCTTTTAATAAATAAATATAATACTGTGGCAGTTCTCTAATCAGTCAGTCTTTGGAAAAAGACTAAAATGTAATCTTATAACTTTTGTGGGTATAAGGCAGTTAGATATTTTAGAAACAAGTGAGAAGCCATTTGGACATTTCCCCTTTCTTTTCACTCTCTTTTTTTTCTTCTGTCTCCTCTCTTTTTTTTTCTCACCACGCCTGCCTCTGGCCAGACAATGTTCTTTTTGTGTATTTGCATTCCTGGCCCCTATGCTCTAACAAACAAAGGGACGGCACTCCATGTTTTTCTGGCTACGTGTTGAAAGGCTAAACATTGGCTCCAGTATCCTGCTACACTGATCGTTCGATGTCCAATTGACCTAGAAATTGAAAGAGAATTGATAATGTCACCAAATACTTAGTCAATCAGCATTAAATATCAATGCCTTTCGTAGCAGCATGTGTATATGCACATGCTATTTACCACTTGGTGATAAGGTCAACACAGTCACCTCAAATCCTACACCTTCCCATCTGTTTGATGTCTAATTTTTGTTTTAGAACCCCAATTCCAAATAAGTTGGGTAGATGTGTAAAATGTAAATATAAACTGAATGCAATGATTTGTAAATCTGATCAACCCATATTTTATTCACAATAGAACATAAACATATCTGATGTTGAAACTGAGAAATTTTACCATTTCATGGAAAATATTGTCTCATTTTGAATTTGGTGGCAGCAACACATCAAAAAGTTGGAAGAGGGTAATGTTTGCCATTGTGTAGCATCCCCTCTTCTTTTAACAACAATTCGGGAAGTGAGGAGATCAGTTGCTGGAGTTTTAGGAAAGGAATGTTGCCCCATTCTTGTCTAATGCAGGATTCTAGTTGCTCAACAGTCCTGGGCCTTTGTTACAGGATTTGTTTCAGTTTATGATGCGCCAAATGTTTTCTATTGGTGAAAGGTCTGGACTGCAGGCAGGCCAGTTCAGCACCCACACTCCTCTCCTGCAAAGCCATGCTGTTGTTATGATGCAGTATGTGGTTTAGCAATGTCTTGCTGAAATATGCAAGGCCTTCCCTGAAAGAGATGTTTTCTAGATGCATGTGTTGCCTTAAAGCCTCTATGTACTTTTCAGCATTGATGGTGCCTTTCCAGATGTGTAAGCTGCCCACACCATAGGCACTAATGAAGCCCCATACCATTAGAGATTCAGGCTTTTGAATTCAAAAATAATTTTGATTCATCTGACCAAAAACTGTTTTCCATTTTGCCTCAGACCATTTTAAATGACTTTGGCCCAGAGAACACAACATATGGCTGTATGTGAACATATGAGTTCACATATGGCTTCTTCTTTGCATCATACAGCTTTAACTGACATTTGAGGATTGCACAGCAACACACTCCATTTCTGAAATGCTCTTTGTGTATACCCAGTCATGTTACTGACCTGCTACCAATTAACCTAATGAGTGAGTCAAATGCACCTCCATTTGTTTTTGATTTGCGGCAATTACTTTTCCAGCCTTTCGTTACACCTCTTCCAACTTTTTTGAGATGATCAAATTCAAAATGAGCTATTATTTTCTATGAAATTGTAAAATATCTGTTTCAACATCTGGTATGTTGTTTATGTTCTATAGTGAATAGAATATGGGTTTATGAGATTTGCAAATCATTTAGTTTTTTTGTTGTTGTTGTTTTTTACATTTTACACATCTTTCCAGTGTTTCTGGAATTGGGGTTGTATCTTCATACAAATGACAGCTTTTTTTACCGGCTCTAAATATTGGAGGTTCTTCCTGTTTTCTGTAGGACTCCTACAGGAAACAAGTTGTGATTGACGGGGAGACCTGCCTGCTGGACATCCTGGACACTGCAGGTCAGGAGGAGTACAGTGCCATGAGAGACCAATACATGAGGACAGGAGAGGGCTTTCTCTGTGTATTTGCCATCAACAACACAAAGTCTTTTGAGGACATTCATCAGTACAGGTGTGTATGTTTGTGTGCGCGCACATATTATCAGATGGACAGCAGAAGCAAATTATATACAATTTTAATTATTGTTATGGAGGTGGACTTGTGTATCTGCTGGCAAGGTCATAGATCACTCATGATGGAGTTTAAATACAAAATCATTTTATATTCTACTCTAAGGTTCTGTGTGTGCATATTTGTATATACAATGTGTTTTCAAACGACTCCAATGAGATCTGGAAGGAGAGGGGTGTGTGTGTATATATGTCTGTGCCAGCTCTCTGCAGTAGTGGGGTGATGTCATGCTGTTGCATTTAACACGACTAAAGAAAGCTTAGCCCCCAACTGGAGGATTATAGCACATTGCCAATGAAATCGATCCTGACTCTATTAGAGGAGCGAGGAGAGGTAGCCCTCCCAAGGACAGGGAAGGAGAAAGGGAGAGATTTACAAATGATTGTGTTCTCTCTCTTTGCCACATTTTGTCTCTCGTCACATTAGACACCCACTTTCCAGTGTTGCATGTGGCAAGTAAAAAAAGGCTTCATATTAACTTAACCACCTACTGTACAGTCTTTTTTGAGCATATTACACAGAGATGTTGGTTTAGTTAGTTGCCATTGCAACCCAGCCTTTCTTGGGTCCAGTTTATTGCAACTGCGGGTGTCACTGTGCAACTTGTGAAAGATGGATCTGTGGCAGAGTGCAAAAATAGGTGGTGGCCTGGTTGGTGCTGTTAAGCTATTTGGAAATCTGTTGTCTATTTGGCACATAATGATACTACAAGACGCCTACCTAAAATGAACAGAGCGTGTTAATTTTCTTGAATATAACCTGCTAGCAGTTTATATTCTCTAGTATACCTAGGAGATAAAATTATATGCAGTTTGGTTTTGATATTTTAATAAGCCTATTAAATTTGAGAAACTTTTCTCATCAGCTTATAACAAATCTATTATCTAAACAAGATTACAAGCATGCTGTGACATGAGGGCAAATGTGGTCATAAACTGCATTTAGCAGTGTTGCAGATGGATTCCGCTGATTGTATTGAGTGCATTCTGTAGTACAGTGACTGAGGGAGAAGTAGAGCTGAGCTGATTGATCAGACTCACTCCTCTCATTGAGTTTCCCCCTGGCTGCCTGACGTTTGGTGCTGGCTGCTGTAGTGATGAGGTAATGCTGTTTGCTGCCTGCCTGTTGTCCATCCCTCCCCCTCTCTCCCTTCTTCTTCATCTCCCTACTTCAGCAGTGCAGCATAGCCCAGAACCAACAGGCCCTGGCTCTTCCTCAGGGTCCTAGAGCTCCCAGGGTGGTTTGTTCTCCAGGGGTGTGGCTGCTTTTGTTTGTGAAGCAGGGAGGATCCCTTGCAAGAGAAATGTTTTTGTGACTAAACGCAAGTAGGTTAAGTTAAAAGGTAAGATTTGCAGTGTCATCCATTGTACGTTTCTTGTTTTGTAATTCACAGAGAACAAATTAAACGTGTGAAGGACTCTGATGACGTGCCCATGGTGCTTGTGGGAAACAAATGTGACCTCCCAGCACGTACAGTTGACACAAGGCAAGCCCAGGAACTCGCCCGTTCTTATGGCATCCCATACATTGAGACCTCTGCCAAGACACGACAGGTACATGGTGAACAACAAGCACATACCCAGATGCTGTATATGCAAGATTTTCTTTCCACATATAAAATAGATATTTTATCAAATAACACAGTTACAAAAGCTTGCAAAAATTATATTTTCCTTCCGTACTTCAAAAAGCTTCAAAACACTTTTTTTTTATTTTTTTTTGTAAAAGCCTCCCCCCCAACTTAGCCACACCATCACCACCACCTGCTGCATCATGCTCTAGTTAACAAGTTATGGCAGCTTTCTAGTATGGGCTCTGTAATTTAACATTTTACAAGTGTACTCATCCACTCGAAGAGCAGTGGATGGTCCACCGTATAATGCGGTCTGTGTTGCTGGGAACACTTTATTATGCCGCAGGCAATGACTCATAGCCAGGTTACCTTGGCTTGAGAACAGAGCTACAGTATTTGAAAGGCCTCATAAGGACAAGTCGTCGCACAGCTCCCACTGTCTCTGACTCACTGTCGCACTTTATGCAGAAACACACGGGCACTCGCATTCATTAGTGCTACAGTATATCATTCAAACTGAAGAGTATACAAAGACTTAAGCAAATCTTTCTTTTTGTCATTATTATTTATTTATTATTTATTATTAGTGTTTGGACTGATTAGAGTTGCTCTGGTAATGTAGTATAACCTTGTAATGATTACAGTGCCTTAAGGTGTTTATGCCCCTTGAACTTTCCCACACTTTGTCACATTACAACCACAAATGTATTTTATTGGGATTTTATGTGATAGACCAACACAAGGTGGTACATTTGTGAAGTGAAGGGAAAATGATAAATGGGTTTTCAACATTTTTTACAAATAAAAACCTGAAAAGCGTGGTGTGCATTTGTAATCAGCCCCCCTGAGTCAATACTATGTAGAACCACCTTTTGCTGCAATTACAGCTGAAAGTCTTTTGGGGTATGTCTCTACCAGCTTTGCACATCTACAGAGTGACATTTTTCCCCATTATTCTTTGCAAAATAGCTCAAGCTCAGTCAGATTGGATGGAGAGCATCTGTGAAAAGCAATTTTCAAGCCTCAGATTCTCAATTGGATTTAGGTCTGAACTTTGACTGGGTCATTATTACACATGAATATGGTTTGATCTAAACCATTCCATTGTAGCGCTGGCTGTAGGTTTATGGTCGTTGTCCTGTTGAGACTGGGACAGAGGTTCACCTTCCAAGTCTTTTGCAGACTCTAACAGGTTTCCTTCTAAGATTTCCCTGGATTTGGCTCTATTCATTTTCCCATTAACTCGGACCAGCTTCCCTGTCCCTGCTAAAGATAAGCATCCCCACAAACATGATGCTCCCACCACCATGTTTCATGGTGGGGATGGTATGTTCAGGGTGATTTGTAGTGTTAGGGCTCCGCCACACACAGGGTTTTCCATTTAGGCTAAAGAGTTCAATTTTGGTCTCATCTGACCGGAGCACCTTCTTCCACATGTTTGCTGTGAGAATTTTTTTGGCTTTCTTTCAACAATGGCTCTGTTCTTGCCACACTCTTCCATAAAGCCCAGATTTGTCTGATGCATGAATAATAGTTGTCCTCTGGACAGATTCTCCCACCTGAGCTGTGGATCTCTGAAGCTCCTCCAGAGTTACCATCTTCTGATTTAATGCTCTCCTTGTCCGGCCTGTCAGTTTAGGTGGACGGCCAAGTCTTGGTAGGTTTGCAGTTGTGCCACATTCTTTCCATTTTCAGATGATAGATTATACAGTGCTCTGTAAGCTGTTCAAAGCTTGGGAAATGTTTTTACAACCTAACCCTGCTTTAAACTTCTCCACATTTGTATCCCTGAACTGTCTGGTGTGTTCCTTGGACTCCATGATGCTGTTTGTTTGCTAATGTTCTCTAACAAACCTCTTCACAGAACAGGTATATTTATACTGAGATTAAATTACATATTGGTGGACTGCATTTACTAATTAGGTGACTTCTGAAGGCATTTGTTTCCACTAGATTTTAGTTAGTGGTAGAGTAAAGGGGTTTGTGTTGTTTTTGAAAAACCCTTTTATCATTTACCTTTCACTTCATTATCAACTACCATTTTGTGTTGGTCTTTCACATAAAATCCCAATAAAATACATTTACATTTCTGGTTGTAATGTGACAATGTGGAAAATTTCAAGAGAGAAGAATAATTTTAAGGCACTGTAAATATATTATGGGTGTTTAATGTTCTTAGTAAAGTGTGTACGTAGTTATTACTGGCCACTAATGGATGTTCAGATCTTTAAATAAGCTTTATGTGTGTTATAGGGAGTAGAGGATGCCTTCTACACACTGGTTAGGGAGATCAGACAGCATAAGTTGAGGAAGCTAAACCCACCAGATGAGAGCGGTCAGGACTGTATGAGCTGTCGCTGTGTGGTATCATGATACAGGTGAGACTTTTGTCTAAATATTATTTTCTTTTATTTGCCCCTTTCAGACATGCACTGCATTCCATTAATATGACAGCCACTGAACGTGCTAGAAAGCAAATGGTCTTGCCTTTTCCAGTGTGTGCAATAAAAGGTTTTCTCCAAGATGAAACAAATTGCGCTAATACTGAAATTGAGTGTTGAAATATTTACTATTAATAATCATTAGACCATTTTTTTTTAACACCACCTTGATCAGCTTTTATCTTAAACTAAAATTTCTAAAAATAGCAATGAAACTAAAATATTCTTGCCTGTGTGTTAGGTAGGCATGCATATCGTGTCATACAACAGTCTTGCAGTGAATACTGCATACATCAAGGTGGTTTCATTATTCTGTCACCAGCTAAACAGAATCGCCTTTCTGCCTATTACAGTTCAAAAACACACCTTCCAAAATGTATCCAACTAACAGCCACCTATCTTTAAAGTGTGTCTTTTTGTACATGATTGGAATTGGAACTCATATCTGTCCCTCTCTTGTGCTGTTTCATTTCTCAGCTGGCTGTTGCATGAGGAGAAATGCTAAAGTGCATAGTGGCAGCATGGACATAAAGAGAGAAAACAACGCAACAATGAAACAAACTTTTCCAAAAAGACAATGAAGCAAAAGCTCAAGGAAACCACCAGAGCTGACTAAACCATAAACATTTATGGCAAGGAGGATTCTGGGCTGTTACCTAAGGGACTATGTGAAATAGCCTGGTCTGGTCCCTGTTTTTGGTCCACAGATTGACCTCTGAACAACACCACTAATGACTGTCAACTCCAGTGTGGTCTCGCTGGGTAGTTCCACAGGTTTCCTGCTAACTTATTGTTTTCAGTCTCAACACTGGTCTCAAAAAAAGGGTATCACCAACCACCCTCCCACCTTGAAGGCCTAATTTCACTCCCCCTGCTTGCCTACTGGAAGGACTGACTGACCTGAATGGAAAGGCTCGGAATGGACATTTAGTTACCATAACACATCTTATATAAATATACTACTCACACAAGTCCATCTGTCTTTGGTTTCCGTTAAATGGCTGGGTAGTCCTTACATTATACTGAATACAGAGGGCAGAGGCTAAAATGGGAATGAATATCATTTGTTGTTATAATAGTTAGCCTAGCTATAAAAGTAAAAGGAACTTTTTTTGGTCATTAGATGATTTGAAAGTCACTCACTGCTATTTGGGCAGGAGTTTTTAATTCAAATGACACCTGGTTTTCTGGCATATTTTCAGGATAGAAGTACATTTTCAGTATGCAACTGCCTTCTCTCCATAAATAAATTTCTTTGCTAAGAGTTGTCTTTATGGAATAATAATAATAATAATAATGATGATGATATTTTGTATTATTATTAATATTCATATTAATAGGACTAGAAATGGGTGGTGTACATAGGTTCTGGTGCAATAGGACTTTATACTGTTCACTTTTACAAAGTATTGGGAATAAACCACCCTTCATGACTGTTTTACTTTAGTTTAGGAAGGAGAAGTAGTGTATAAAATAATAGTTGTTGTCATCTTGCAGTTGGTTAAACTGGAGAAGTTTCCTGTTCAATAGGAGGAATTGTAGGAAACCCTACAATTGTACAGTTGTACAGGGACAGAGTGTGGTTTTGGACTAAAAGGCACCCAGTGGCTATTTCCTGCTTTTTATTTGAGATACTGTATGGAGTGCAACTCTTGGTGATAATGGTTATTTGTAGATTGCAAGAATCACTCAAGGTTGATTTATAAGGCTCAGGAATCAGGTTACAGGAAGATCTCGTCTAACAGTCCTGCAAACCAGGGTTAGGAATGTTACCAGTTGGTTTTGAGTGTAATGCACAGCCTCGGAGTTCAACATCAGTTTTCCACACACCAAACTATCCTCAAACGGCTCTCTTTTTTTCTCTGCCACCTCAAGTCTTGAAAGGAATTATAACAGGTCAGGTGCTAATCATGTCAGAACTTTATTTGCTGTACATGTGGGATTACTGTGTGAAATAGATAATGGATGTCGGGTTATGGGGGTGCAATGCTTTGTTTGTTAACACTGACTAGCTTGTGCTCTCCACAACTGCATTAATGTGCTGCCTAAATGAAAAAGACTGCTCTGTGTTTACTTTGCCTTATCTGTTAGCTAGTTTGTACCTCATGTATACAGCAAGCTCTGTCCGAGATGATTATTTGTTCTACTTGCTGCATTGTTTGTGTGCATCTACAATATGAGTGTTTGGACATGCACTGTACAGAATTTGGAAGGCAGGACAAGCCCCTAAAAAAACAAAAAACACTACATTGATTTTCTAAATGGGGAATTTCTGTAATGTAGGCATGTGAGTCTGAATGTGATTCTGTTTAACATGACTGAAATAGAAAACAAGTTTTAGAGAATTCTTTAAACATCACAGAGAAGCTAAATTGTCTTCTGTGTTCATACTGTAAGTTTTATTCCCATTGAACTAAAATATGTGATGGAAATTACTACAGATTGGTGTTGTTAGACTCATCATGAGTCCATGTTATAATTTAGCAAATAGACTTGGTTATATATGACAGTGTATGGAATTCCAGACACTACAGGCAGGTTATGATATCAAACTTCAAATGTAAACCTCAAAAATAAGTCAGACCTCTTCCACTAGAGATGTCAAATGCTATTTTTACATTTTCTCCTTTCAACACCAAACAAACTTAATTGATTTTTGCACTCATAAAGTGACTGCTTTCACTTAAAACTGTGCTTAAAGAACCATGGTCGGTCTGGTTTCAGTGTGGATGACCAAGGTCTAGTTGTTTATCAGTTAAGTGTTAATTTCTCTGATGGAGGAAAAGTATGAACTGTGAATGTGTTCCAAGTCTTTAGATAATTTTTGAAGAAGAATCCTGTATAATATTTATATATACTGCTGGGGTTGGTCTTTCTTTTGGCCAGGTCCTAACTTATTTTTTTTCCCCTTATTCTCAAATCTTAAATGGAAAAAAATCTAATAACACAACAGTTTTTAAGTCAGTATATTACTGGGAAATACCTGAGAATCCCTAAACGTGTACATTAAAATTCACAATTTATAGAATATGAGCATCATGTTGCTGCCAAAATACAAGTATAAAGTCAGAAAACCTTGCTACCATGACAAAGACTACACAGACAATTTTGGTGGGGTTGCATAAAGTTTCAGTATGCTTAAGGGCTTGTTTCATTTCCTGGAAAACTGTGGAATAAAGGTGTGGAAGGAATTTGTGAAAATGTCAACTGTTTAGCTATTTAAGATGTATTTACTCTTTGAAAATGTTGCAAATGTATTGCAGGACAGGAATAAAGATGTCAAGATGAAACTGTCCTTCAAGCATCAAGCTTTCACATGATTTTGCTCTTAACTTTGTGATTTACTGCCACCTTCAGGCTGTTCTTTGTATTATGTTTGAGTGAGCAAACTGTTGACAATGTTGTTTTAAAAAAAGGTATAATGCTAAAGCTAAAAACTATTGCAATATATAAATTCTGACACATACATTTTCCCTGTTTTGACTAGAATTATAGTATCATGCAGTTTACGCAATGCGATGAAGTACAGCTGCAATGAAGGTACAAAGAGCAGTCATAAATGTAGTTGTGTTTACACCATAGTTTTATGATCAGCAGGAACTATGAAAAGTTGTATGATAATTTGAACAGGGCAAACATTTTATTTCTTTAGAGAATGAAAGATTTTAACATTAATGTTTCTGTAAATCTGACTTGGAATCAGGTATGATTCATATTTGTCAACTAAAAATTATTGAAGGAAAATTTTAAGTGAATGTGTCATTTATAGACTTTGAAAATGAAAAATTGATCTATAAAAGCAATCCTACATATTATTGAATGAAAACCCAATGATCAATCACACAAGATTCTTTTTAATTTGTACTTTGTTTAAAAAAAAAAAAGTTTAGTCCCGTGTGGATCCACTACAGTAAAAGAGGCATCAAAATGTACTCTAGATCGATAAACTAGACAGCTTACCACCAATAAATAATTATTTAATAAAAATATATGTTATATATTGGTTTATTCGGTCAACATTTTTCTGTGTTCCTGTTTTCTTTGCTCGACCCACTTATTTCTGAGCCTTTTCTGTTACTGGCTTTCCAGGATCATAAAGATATGAGCTTATCCATAAACCAAGCCAGACGGTGAATCGAAGGCTGGTGACTGTTAGTGATTAAAAAAAGACAGAGAAAGAGTTTCTCTTTTTCTTTTGAGTGGTACTTAATCTTCTTAATCATGCCGTATTCCGAGGATACAATTAGGAAAATGCTCCCTAAGGTAAGAAAAATCATTAACAGTTGAAAGAAGAATGAATTATTTCTGCATATTCTTTTTTAAATGTTTGGTTTTCGCCCTTTCGATTTAAAGACTTATCTACGCAAACATGTGGCCCATGAAATATATGTTGCAGTGTCTCACTTCAAAAACCTTGTGCCCATGATGGACAAATACGGTAAACAACAAGAACATATATCTGAAGATATACAGCATGTGGATGATTTAAACTAGTACACCAAATTATATGTCCACTTTTTAAAAATGTTTTTATAGTGTACAATGATGGAATCCAAAAACTCATGATGAGTCTAACTGGAACTATTCCTGTTCTGTTTGAAGGTAACAATGACTTTGCATTTTCTGTTTGTATTTGTATGTGATCCCTATGAAAAGCCAAATTATAAATCGTAGCTCACCTTGAGATGGATTCAGATCAATTTAAAACAAAAATAAAAATAAACATTTATAATAGATATTAATTTTATCATATGCAAGTTAAATACTAAACTTTTCATTTTCCTATAAAAGATAAAGTCTACAAAATACCCATATGCCTGTGGATTGAGGAAACCTACCCCCAGACTGCCCCGATCTGCTACATCAGACCCACATGTGAGATGATGCTCCTCAGAGGAAAGTATGTCTCCAACAATGGTGAAGTCATGCTGCCTTACCTGCAGGAGTGGAATGTAAGAACTAAAACATTAGCTTGTATATTAGGGCTGCGTGCTATAACAGACAAATAGGTAAATAGAGCTTTTCAGACATGCAACATTGGGATTGATTTTTTCTTTCCGTTGTCAGAGTGACTGTGACCTGGTGAGTCTATTGCAGGTGATGGCTGTCATTTTTGGAGACTTCCCTCCCGTGTGTTTGCGACCTCATTTGGAACCAGAACAAGCTTCTTGTAAGCACCGCTCTCACAGACAGAAAACAATCCTGTACCCTTGTTTCAAAACAACAATATCACCTATGCCCTTGATACAAACGTATGTTGATAAGACAGATCCAAGGCTCATATCTAGGCCACGCCTGATACCTAAAGTAATATACGGCTGAAAAAAACCTTCTTCAACATGTTTATAAATTGTGTGACTAATAATAACCTTTCCCAAATATTTTCTTAGGTTGGCTACAAGTCAACAAACAAGCAGAGGTGGACAAACAGATAGATGGAAGTGTGTATTTGTCCTTAGCAAGAGAAGATGGTAAATCCTTCCAGCAAGAAAATGAAACCAACTGTTAGTCTTTTGTGGTATTTCACCATAATTTGTGAAAATAAGTGTGTGTTGCCTACAAAATGTTTCTTGCATTGTTTAGCATTTTGTCAATTTGTTATTTTATGGTTCATTAGTTCATTATTACAGACAAATACACAAATACAAAAAAACACAGCAAGCTACAGAGAATAGAATAAAATATAATTTCTAACAATCCTGTAATGAAACTTGAAAACAGTACTGCTTACTCATCACTGTAAATCCACTTTCTTGTTTGTTGATGTTACTCTTTAACAGATAATTACTCCTTGTTCAGAGATTTTACTACAAGTATTAGCTAAAGCCTAGATTAACCACAGCATTTCACAGAGATTCAAAGTCAAAATTATTTCCAAAGACAGGATTAATATCTGTCATTGTGAAAATTAATTCATTTATTCATTTATTTTGTATTAATAACCATATAAAGGAAACAGTTTAATTAAGATTTCAATTGTTGAGAATTTACATATTTACAAGTATAAATAATTTAATTACCCACTTTAGAGTTTATATAAATTAACTTCTGTGTTTCTTAATTGCATTTACAGCAGTCGAAGTGATTCTAGTTCCCGATTTGTTTAAACATGTCACGTGAGAGTGTGTAACGAGGAAGTGAAGTGTCTGAAGTGTGGAAGAGAGTAAACACTGCTGAAGCAAGCGATCCGTCTCCATCTTGCACTTCTTTGTTAAAAGTGATTCAACCACCACACATTAAACCCACACATTACATTACTTACTTAAAGTCATTTTGACCTTTTATGTAGACACGTGAGTTTTTAGAAAATAACAAAACTAGTTTTGTTTTTAGAATAATAAAATATACCAATACATTATGAGAATGAAACAATACGTATTTAAAATCAGATTTTATTCCAAATAATTTTAGCTGGCCATTATGTGTCTGGTTTGATCTAGCTTTTTGGATTGTCTGAGGTCAACACTACTGTCTTTTTGATCATGTTTCTTGTTGTCTTTTTTGTTATTTCTTTGGCGTTTTATGTGTTGTCGATTTTCTTCTCTTAACGTTTCTTTATTTTTTCGGTCAAAATTTCTATGTCGTTATCATCACTGTAAAGAAAAAAAAAAGATTTTTAATAATATTTAGTATTAAGGTATCGGTCTGTACCCCATGGGCCCAGGAGCTACACTTTGGGAACCGCCCATCTAGTACTGATGTCACACGCGCACAGGAAGCTGTAAAGTGGATTACCGGAAATTCCTTTTGTTGATCATCGGATATCTGTTTTCCGGCCTTTTTTCTTTTTACAGCTATCCATCACCTGTTTCGGTTTAGTCTTTAATACATTTTTGAAAAGTGACGCGTCAACAACAGGGGGCTACTGGTGCTGGACTAAGAGGGTTTGGTGTCGACATCAAATCAGCTTAGTAACGGGAGTCAGGCGCGCGGCCGGGCTAACCTTAGCCTAGCATTCACTGGAATCTTTCTAGCTAGTGTTAGTTTGTGTCCACCTAGTTGTCGGTTCAGCAAGCGCAAATAATCAGTTGTTGATTCACTTATCTCGTTAACAAAAGAGGTTGAACAAACACTTGGCAACCATGGCAGTTGTCAACGAAGGTGTCCTGAAGAAAATGCTGAAGGTAAATCTACTCTCTAATTATTGCTAACACTAACTTAGTTCGCTAATTGGCTAGCGGTACTCCCAGCGATGTCAAAACATGACAGCAAGTTACTTCGCAGGCTAAGAGTTCCTGAAATGGGTATGCCCATTAAACAGCCCCTTAGTGCGGTAAATATTGGCGATGGCTCACGCAGATTATGATATATACTATTCTTATGTAACATTTTACAATGTAGCTTGCTACCTAGCTAACATTCCTAACAAACGTTAGTTAGCCTAAAACAAATGTTACAATTCCCAATATTTTATTTATGGCTGCTCTTCAAATGTCGTTTTTACAGCAATGATCCCACATTCTTATGAGTTGAGAACATCATTTGTAGAACAATTTTGACTTGTACTAACTAACTGAAGGAAATACCACATTGTTATCTATTTCTGTGTTTAATAAATAACTTTAGATAGCTACTTTCCCTCGTGATCAATAAAGTATCTATCTAAGTATATGTGGGCATTTAAAACGTGAAAAAAAAACCAATACATATATTATACATTTATAAGAAGGAAAGTATAACTGGCTATACGGGCATTGCCAGAATTACTGCTTAATGTTAAGCAAACAGCTAATCCAGCGGCTAATACAGAAAAAAACAATAAGGTCAGTTTCTAAACCAGAATATCATCAATTGTGTCTGAACTTTCAGTATACTAACATACATAGTCTCACTTATTTTGTTGTCATTTTCTAGCAATACAAATACAGGGATCTGACAGTTCGTGAGATAACCAATGTCATCTCGCAGTACAAGGACTTGAAGCCAGTTATGGATGCTTATGGTAAATGTAATAACATTAGTATCTTACTTTTGATTCTTACCTATATACTGTATGATGGTGCGTGTGTGTATATATAGTTGTGATAATTGACACGAGATCTTATTGTATTTCAGTTTTTAATGATGGCTCCACACGAGACCTGATGAGCTTGACAGGAACTGTCCCAGTAAGCTACAGAGGTAAAAAAAAAAAATGGTTCTCTTGCTTTCTAAAGACAAATGTTCCTTTTTAGAACTAGACATTTTATGTATTTATCTGTATGAATAATCTACAAAATATTTATACTTTTTTGAGTGCTTGCTCTAATTCCCATTTTCTATAAAACAAATGTCATCATCCACATGAAATACCTCTTTATGTCAGAGAGTGTTGGGGAAATGAGCAGTATCAACCCGAATACATGCAATTTCAGAAGAAGCATGTGATGTGTAACTGCAAACAAAGTGTACATACTTTGTTATTATGCTACCATATGATATTAGTGTGGCACTTCTTACTATAATCTTCTGAGATCGACAGTTTAAATTACAATCAAGGAATATATTTAAGAAATGTGTTCTTACAAGCGATCTTCCGGTGAGTTTAAAGCCTTTAAGTTGGGGTATAAAGGGATAGTCGCAGAAGATTTCTTAGAAACTATAATCCTCTATATAATAAATATTTCACAATCTGTTACTTTCAAGTACAGATCTTTTGTGCCCCTGGAAACACAATAGATGTCATACCTCAGATTCACTAGGTGTAAAGGGTATAACCTAATAAAAATGTTGTTAAATAAATAAAAGTCATGTTTTAACACGTGTATGTGTTTTACGTAGGCAATGTCTACAATATCCCAGTGTGTCTGTGGTTGCTGGACACATATCCCTACAACCCTCCCATATGTTTTGTCAAACCTACCAGTGCCATGATGATAAAAACTGGCAAGCACATCGATGCCAATGGCAAAATCTATCTGCCTTATCTACATGAGTGGAAACATGTAAGTGAGCTGTCTTCAGCTAGTTTTCTTTGATTGTCTGTAACAGTCTATGCTAATTACATTTTTTTGGATAACAGTAAATCTTCGGAGGGATATTTTGAATATGTCTATGACTCTGCAGTAGTAATCACCAAAAAATGTGACAAACATGAGAGCCATGAATTGAACTGTGGCTCTAGATTCAATTAGCATTTTCACCCGCCTGTTGGTTTTGTTGTTTATTTTTGTTGTTACAACAGAAATTAGTTGTTAAATTTGTTGTTAAAATTTTTAGTCAAACCTACCCTACTGTGTATCTTACAGCCTCAGTCAGACCTGTACGGGCTGATTCAGGTGATGATAGTGGTGTTTGGAGAGGAGCCTCCTGTCTTTTCTCGTCCCACCACACAAGCCCCTTACCAAGCCTTCCAAGCAGCTGGACCTCCAAACTGTGAGTAACCTTAATACTTTTTGTACACATGCTAATCTGAGTGGCCAAGGAATTTTTGAATGATGAGAATGTGTTTCTAAAATGTTGTCTAACTATCAATGACATTTGACTTAATATTAGAAACACTTTTTTGAATAAATCCTGTGCAACAAATTATAGCCTCCTAAAAATTAAGCTGAGTCAATGGCTAACTACAACATTTAAGGCAGAATAAAAATATTTAGGGAGGTAGGAATAATCTGCTATGCAAATCTAAATGTATGACTTATCTAAATATTTATTAAAATTAGATTTCAAAGGCCAATATTGCAGTTTACAAAAAGCAAGTTTTTTTTATAGTTACATGCATTTATTCTTTGATTTTCTTTTATTAATGTAAATCATTACAGTACTTAAATATTTTCTGGTGGAAGTATTAAGAAGTTTCTGTTTTTTAAAAAATATGTATTTTTGTCTCATATAAAGAAGTAGTAGGTATTCTTTAAAGAAATTGCTTCAAGTAGGTCATCTGGGCATAAATTAAGCATGTGAGTTTGTTCTTAAGTTAGAGAATGGAGCATCTTTTAACAAAGTTGCATTGGTAACACTGTCACAAATAAAAGGCAATATATTGTCTCACTAGAAAGATATTATTGCAAATGTATATTTTTAAAAAGACTTTGAAATTGATCGTTTTTAAATGACGCATTTAATTTCTTCAGCACCAGCTGAAGCTCAGGTACCACAATAGAATTGCATCAGCTTCACTGGCTAAGTAGACTAACACAGAAGGAATTTTCTTTATGGTTGCTCTCAAGGACAATACAAGTAAACAAAATACAGACAATATACGTGACAATTACAGACCTAATGAAAGTAACAGCTATAGACAATAAAAAAATGCCTTAAAGAAGTCAAACCCAGGTGCAGTATGTTTGGCTTTTTCATAATATTAAGTAAATTCTGTTGCTAATGTTTATATTTACACGTCTTTTTTTAAATGCATACATTTCAATGATTCACTTATTTTCATAAGCACTAGATGGAGCTCAGATACCACAATAGCACGCAAATTGTAAGTGAATAAAAATGTCTCTGTAAGACGGCAACACAGAAACAAAATGTTTTGACCCCTGTGTCCTCAGACCTGATTGTTTCACTGTATCTCTTTCCCTCAGCTTCCTACATGCCTGGCATGCCCACAGTGTCACCCTACAGCGCAAATCCCACTCCAGGGTAAGCGATCCTGTTGTGGTATACTTGTCTTTGTGACTTTTCGGAAACACATCACACAGTGTATTGCTAAAACACTGTAAAACTCTCTCATTTATGGAGGGTAATAGCAATAAGGTGTTTAATTGTTTTGAAAATAGAAACACAAAGCATGAAGTATATGTTAACTGTTTATGTCTTATAACTATTTGCAGTGGCTATCCAACATATCAGTATCCAGGGGGCAACTCTTATCCAGGCACTACTGGCCCTGCACACTACCCTGCCCAGACACCGGTCTCCACAGTGGGTATGTGGTATATTTAGTATCTAGTGTGTTTTATTTCTGCTTTATCTTATTGGCACATTTAAAAGTAGATATTTGCACAGGTTTCATAAAACACAAACACAGCCAAGATACACATGAACACGTTTACACAAAAACTCCTACGGCTTGCATTTTTATATGCATGCCCATTTTTTTAGTTCCACTTATAAATTAGCATTTTGATTAATTTTGAGAAATATGTATTAATACTCAATCTTACATCAGTTTACAAGCCAAGGATAAGTCGCCTTTTGAGGAAAAAAAAATCCCTGAAGTAACACACTTCTGTGTGACTTTGGGGGCACGCTGAGCTGCAAGTGAAAGGTCATTACTGTAACTAGAGTGGAGAGCATTAAAGGCCAAAGAGGAACAGTCCCCTCCCCCTGCACTTTACATCTCAGAAGCACACAGCACTATATTTAGGATGGGAACAGTAACTCCACACAAAGGCAGACTTGATCATAGGACTCTTCTGCTGTCCCAACATCAGGCAGCACCAGTCAGGCACTAATCAAGAACCTGAATGCAGGAGCAGTTTGAGATTCTATATTTAGAAAATGAAAAGAAACGGGTTTGCCTCTAGACTCCTCAGATCTCAAGGCTGAATCAACTCTGACATTTGTTGTGCTGACTCCAGACTGTAACTATGGTGGTTTTGCCTTTGAATGCATCTGTCGTTGCAATTAAAATTGAATAATCTGGTATTTGTCAGGTTTTAATTTAAGATGGTGTCTCATTTTAAATTTGATGCTATGATCAATATAAGATGATAAAAGTTCTGTAATGCTAAGAAGTTTATCTTTGAGTTTATAATTTTTCCCAGTGTAAAACCAGAGAAGTCTATAAACTCAAGGAACAAGGGCAAAAATCAGTGTTGAATGACTGTAATCTTTGGGCCTACAGGCAGCATTGTATTAAACACAGATACAATTATCCAGTGGAAATCACTGTGTGGGCTCAGGAACTAAAAATTCCTCAAAATTATTGTCAGTGAGCACAGTTTGTATGGACACTGTCATCTTGGCTAAAGAGGACATGAGCATCTAACTTGTTATTAGCCTCCAAGTTTAAAAGCTAGCTGCTCTGGTGCTGTGGTGGTGCATTATTTCACCTTTACAACATCACGGCAGCATCAGCATGGCTCATGCTACATCATTGCTCGTATGGCAAGACAAGTTCATTTTACATAGCACATTTCATACACAAAAGTGTGTATGAAAAAGTGTAGTCCAGGTACTAAACTAGCCTGCCCAGAGTCAAGACCTGTTCCCCACTGATAAATCATTTAGAACATTATTAGGTATAATATAATATGAAGTCTTGCTTTATATTATATTAAACCTAATAATGGTGGAAAATATTAGCTTTCACATTTAAAACAATTGGTCTTGTTAGTTTCCAAACACAAAGTGTTTAACAAAGAGGTGATGCAGTGTAATTTCGTTAATCTAGCCTTTATGCCAGTGATGTGGTCAGTGGTCATTTTTTTTGCTCTGGGTCTACATACCTGCAGGAGGATGTGTTTCTACTTTATTATTTAACCTTTCTAGGTTAGTATTGTATATTATTTAATTATAATAATCTGTTCATTGGATTGTGTGGAGCGACATGGCTTCCATTTCTTCCATTTTTTCATCCATCCATCTTTTACATCTTAAGGTCCAAGCAGAGATGGCACTATTGGTGAAGACACCATCCGTGCTTCTCTGATTTCCGCTGTAAGTGACAAGCTTCGCTGGAGGATGAAGGAGGAGATGGACAGAGCTCAGGCTGAGCTGGACGCACTGAAGCGAACAGAAGAGGACCTGAAGAAAGGTCATCAGAAACTGGAGGACATGGTCTCAAGACTGGACCAGGAAGTGGTGAGAAATTCTTTTGTCCTTTACCATGTCCTTGTCCTTTTACCAAAAAAAAAAACAACACATTTTAAATGATATTGTTATGTGGTTGTAATTATTCTTTCTAGTCTGAGGTTGACAGAAACATCGAGCTGCTAAAAAAAAAGGATGAGGAGCTGAGTGAGGCCTTGGAGAAGATGGAGAACCAGTCAGAAAACAATGACATTGATGATGTCATCGTGCCCACAGCTCCACTGTACAAACAAATTCTGAACCTATATGCTGAGGAGAATGCGATTGAGGATACTATCTTCTACCTGGGGGAGGCCCTTCGCAGGGGCGTCATAGACCTAGAAGTTTTTCTTAAGGTGACAACTTAAACCAGACCACAATCAAATTCACAAGGCAAATGAGCATAAACACACTTTAGCCCTCTGTGGTTTGTATTGACTTTGTCTCTCTTTTGTTACAGCATGTACGCCTTCTGTCCAGGAAGCAGTTTCAGCTTCGTGCCCTCATGCAAAAAGCTCGCAAGACTGCCGGCCTTAGTGACCTCTACTGACCCACTCTGAATGACTGGGAAAACTTCTCTCTTTATGCTCTCTTACTCTCTCCTCTTCCCCCCCTCGTTTGATTCACTTTTTAATGTCTTGTATTTCAAACCGCTGCTACTTTTTTAAATTATCTAAAAACATCTTCTTGTGAGACAGAAAATGTCATAGCAGCAGCATTTATTAAGAATTAAACTGTCTTGTTTAACACAGTTAAATCTCAGACTGTGAGGCCAGAGTTGTAGTGTGACACCATTGGTGTTATCTGACCAAATACTAGATCATTATGCGGTAACAGACATGACACCATTAATTTTGGGCGTAATATTATATGCAAACCAGTCACCACACTGTTTGACACAAAAAAACTGTTTAGGACATGAGGTGTGAGCTTACTGTGTGTACAGTATATGTGACATTTGCCCCAGGTGTTTTTGGTTTAACCACACTGTTGGCTTACTGTGGCTCAGTGTGTTGATCTGTATATGCTGCATTGTGGGGTAGCCCACTAATTCTTTGAGCAGTGTTTTTGCCAGACAAAGTCATTTGTCTAGTAAGCACAAATTGTTAGAGCAAGTAGATAGGGGCCTTGTAGAGAGCCCCAAATGTCCGCGCCCGTCATGATCAAAAGGTTAGGCTCTGATATAAATACCCTGGGGAAACTTTCAAAAAGGACATAGGTTAAGCCTCAAGTTTTAATACTGCATTAGGTCTGGTCATGTTCATTAGCGATGGAGTCAAAGGGATCCCTTTCATACAGTAGAAGTGCTGAACATAAACTGTGTTTCTTCACTGTTTGACTTTGTTCATGAGCTGAGTTTTAGTTCACATGTCTTTTGTCCAGCCTATGTTCTACATGTGTCTTTACAGCTCTGTTAACAAGGTTCTTTTTCAGCTTCTTGGTTCTGCCCTACAGTTTGATTGCATTAATCTGTTAGTTAACCACAGTGGCTCTTTTGCTCTCGAAAATGTTTCCTAATTAAGGTGGAAGGTGCTCTTAAAACTTAATTTTCACATATTACAAAGGAAACTCTTTTTTTCTTCTGTATTACTTTGTTTTCCTACTGCTGTTCACTCATTCTCAGTCCTGCTGAGAAATTTCTCTTTCAGTAAAAACCTGTGAATAAAGTGTTAGGGGGTACAAAAAAAACTAAATTATAGTAATCAAAAAGTTAACTTATGTAAAATTGTCAAACAGGTTTCATTTAAATTAGCCTCTTACTAAATGCACTTTCCATTGTATTATAGAATCTTTTTCTTTTCAATTCAACCATAGATCACCTATTTTATATCTGTAGATTAATGTAAATCAATCCAAATAAAATCTGATTTAATGGTTTGATTATTTCATTATTCAGTCTAAGTGATGGGTTAGTAGTCACAAAAGTTAATTTTTACTGCCTAACAAATGCTTGTGAAAGTTCAAAGAAACCATTTGTAAATAAGTGACTAAGAATCCAGTGTTTCACTTAAATACTGGCACTTGTCAGCAGGGGCTGAGCTGTCAGATGCAAATTTTGATGTGTTGTCCTATAGCCATGTACCAAAAGCAGCCCTGTGAACAGCCTTTTTTCTAAACTGGACAAATGTAGAGAAGACAGATTTGTTACTTGTAGTCTGGCAGGTTTATTTGATAATACAAAAACAATTCCACTTGATGTTACAGTTCCTCTGTGAGAATTTGATCATATCTAATGTAGCAATACATATTTTGATTAAGTTAAATAGAAGTTCTCTTGTTGCCCTTCAAGAGGCAGGTGGAATATATTAAAAACACATTAAATTTAGGGTGCAAGAACACTTTACCTTCTGTTATATTCATAACTTGACCCTGAGTCATGACCCTAGCAGACATTACTATTGGCCCTTAATTATGGCAAGGAACCTGGGTAGCAACCCTGGGAAATCTCTCAGATGCATCCTCTTAGAAGTACTATAAACCTTGCCTTTTAAGTAGCTGATAGTGAACTTCTGGTTTGGTAAAAAGCCTTCAATGCCAGCCTGTAGATTTCACATGGCATTTAAATAAGGTACTTTGGTATCACTGGTGTTTGCAGCAGTTTTGTACAACTATACTGTATAGCTGGTGAGCAAACCCTCAGAGAATGGAATGTCTCCATTACATTTTGAAAAAAAAAAAAAAAAATCCAGAGATTACCAAGTGGGAAAAACCTACAAACAAGGAGTGAAGAAGCAGCAACAGTACACAACATACAGTACATAGAATCTTTATGCTTAATATGTAAAGACCTTACAAGTGATGTAACAGGACAAACACAAATCCATCCCAAAAGGTACAGGTTGCGTTTTTATGAATTCAGACAGGGACAGACAAGGACATGGGTGGCAAGGGAAACAACTGACACCAATATGTAAATATCTCAAGGCAACATCTAGGGTTGACTGTTTAGCTACAAACACTGCCTTTTTTTTTTTAATATTCAGAGGTTTCACTTTCCCGTTGCCGTCGGAAACACAGCAGGTATGCAAGGAAGGCATCAACCATAGTGTATAGGTTGTTCCAACCTCGACTGGAGAAATCAGAGGAGTGCTCTTCACAGGGTGAGCTCTTTCTGTACACCCCACAGGGTCTCAGCACTCTGCACCAGCTGCTTTTCCTCATCAGGCTTCAGTGTCATGTGAATGACATCAGTCAGGCCACTGTTGCCCAGCACACAAGGGATGCTCAGGAAGACTTCATCCTTCACGCCATGCATACCCTTGGAGGAGTGGACATGGTTAGCAGGTAATTTATGACTGCAGATTATACAATATGTTTTGCAAACAGTATATGCCTTGCTGTTATGGTCCTTACCTGGACCAGGGTGGACACAGGGTGCACTTTGTGCAGGTTTTTAATGATGCTCTCCACCAAGTCTGCCACAGACATGCCAATGGCCCAGGAGGTGTAGCCCTTCAGCTTGATAACATCATAGGCTCTGCAGTACACATGGGAATAGAAATGAGACCAGAGAAACAGGCCATCAGTTTCTCCATATCTGTTTGCTCCTACCTTGTTTCATTCAATATCCCCCATCCCTCATTCCTGAGGTTTTTTCTAAGAATTCAGCCATTTATCACATAACAAATTTGACTGAAGTCTGTATCCTAGTTCATCAAATGCAGTTTTGCTAGGGACATTTATATTGGTCACTGGGCATTATACAGTGTAGAGCTGAACTTTATGTATGCATCTAGACATTGTATGAGTGTTAGACTGAATACAAGTTTTAAAGTAGGCTTTCAATTGAAATGTGAAAAGAGAAGGATGTCTGCTGGTTTCATGCAATAAAAGAAAAGTCAAAGCCTGTCCATTTAAAGTACTGCTTCTCTTCTGGCCAAGCAGTTTGAGAAATATTCAGATTTCTGTTGCCTTTGTCCCAGTTTTGAAATCATCAACTTCATATCTAAAACCTCTGCAAACATGATAAACCACCTATTGTGTTGTACATGACAGAGCTCCCTGAAAAGTTGACTGGCTGACAAGAGTTTCCTAGTGCAACTTTCAAAAGAATAAAAACTTTACACTAAATCCAACCATTTGATTGGAAAACATGGATAGCTTGTTAAAGTCACTCATGTAAGGGCAACATCTTTCAATGAGGTTTAAATGTTGTCGGTTTTGTGTGCAACAGGTCATAAGCATTAGACAGTTGGCATTAGACAGTTGGCTGCCAGGTTCTAGTGGAACCTCTTAACATACTATACAGCTGCCTCTGTCTCAGTCCTTATTACATTGCTTACCAGGGCTAATCAGGCTTTATAGCATATGTTTCTGAGATTTAGTTTTTAAATTGGAAAAGCAAATCTGAAGTAAATTCTAGAGATCTGTTTCAACAACAAAAAAAAATAAATACTGATGGCCTCCACCTCCATGTTGAATGGATGCTTCTATGCACATGGCTAATTAAACTTAATTGCAATGAAAAATTAGTTTAGGAAGGTGCTTTGGTCTTAGTGGTGGAATTCTTGGCAAATACACTGTACTTACCCAGCAACCACCATCTTGTGAACATCCTTCCAGTTTTCGCCATCATCTTCTGCTCCCATCTTTGGGTTGAGGCTTTGCAGAGAAACTCCAGCAACATTCACACCACTCCACACAGGCACTATGAGAAACAGACACCCAATGGAGCAAAGGGAGTAAATCTTGAATGCACAAATAGAGCCAATCATACAAACAAAGACAGGTACAGTGGAGGGCAAGTAGATTTTATTTTTAGCCAGAGCTACATACCACTTGAGTCTCCATGCTCTCCGATGATCCAGCCATGACAGCTGGAGGGGTGGAGGTGGAGCTTTTCTGCCATGAGGTGGCGGAAACGGGCAGAGTCCAGATTGGTGCCAGAGCCAATGACTCGGTGACGGGGGAAACCACTCAGCTTCCAGGCCACATAGGTCAGGATGTCCACTAATGAGGTAAAGTACAAGGAGAAATTGTTAACGGGACAGAGGTGCTAATGTAACAGACTTCTCCAATTTGAAGCCGCACCACACCCTCCACTTCCACCTCAACTCTTCCTCCTTCACTCCCCCTACCTGGATTAGAGACCACCATCAGGATGCAGTTAGGGCTGTACTTGACAATGTTGGGGATGATAAACTTGAAGATGTTGACATTGCGCTGCACCAGGTTAAGACGGCTCTCGCCCTCCTGCTGGCGGGCACCAGCAGTCACGACCACTACCTTGGAGTTGGCTGTCACACTGTAGTCTGCCAAAGTCACAATAAAAATGTTCTGAATCAGTCTGGATAATTTAGCACAGATTATTCAGCAAGGGCTCATGTTTCATAAGAATTATAACCAAACCGTTATTTTTGTGTATCCTCACCTTTATCAGCTACAATCTTGTGTGTCTTGAGGAAGAGGGATCCGTGCTGCAGGTCCATTACCTCACCCTTCAACTTGTCCTCTATCACATCAACGAGGGCCAATTCGTCACACAAATCCTGATAACACATGCAACACATCCTTGTGACGACTGACCATATACTTTAGTGTGTTATACAGCTAAATTCAAAAAGCTGCTGCTTTACACTAAAATCAATACATCCATGGATGGCTGTTATGTCAGACCTGGTTTCTATTAGCCTCACATCTTTTCTCTGCTGGAACATGCCCAGTTTGTGCATAGTGCAGCATGTGGGATTTGGTTTCCAAACAGCAGTGAATGTGTGTAGTCACCCTCAAAATCTGTTTGACAGCAGCCTTTGCTGGTTTCTCAGTTCAGAGACAGTTTTGATAGCCTTATTTTTCCATTCCCTCTTCTAGCAGGGGTGCTCTGGATTTGCTTACCATTTATGTACATCTAAAATTTAAATTCTCAATGTCCAAAGACACCTTTAACTCAACAAGTAATATCACAGATTAAAATTTTTAAGCTCTTGCATCATTTACTTCCCTCATAGTACACATGCTATCTGCAACACAACCATCAACACTCAACTCTCTTTTTTGTCTCACCTTGAGCAGTATGCTGATGGCTGAAGCCATGCCCACCATGCCGACACCCACCACCGTCACCTTGTTCCTGCTGCCAACAGGCTCCTCCTTCATCACATGAGAGATCAGCTTCTCCTTGGTGGACATCTGCAGAAGATAAAGTGGTTGGAGGAAAAACCCATGTGGAGGTCAAAAAAAGAAAAGGAAGGAGGAGGAGAAAGGGTTGAGTATGGACAGAGTCTAAATAGGGAAAGAATGAGACTGAAGCAGTGCTGCATAATGCATGTGGCAGTTTGAATGCATTAGCAATAACAGGCTTGCTCAAGCATGTACGTGACTGCTCCCTCATCCCACAGTGTCTGAGTCAAACAAGGTTTCCCTTATTTCATCACCATTACAGAGGTGACTCACACATTACTTCCATCAACCACGTTTTACTTTCCAGTCTACCACTCTTCATTACTTCTGGTATGGTTTACGAGCACCTCTCTGGGTCTTCATGGCAGCCACCGTCTGGGGAAGTGCAACAACTGGTCTACACGTAGCACAGGCCATCCTCTGATGACACATGCTACCATTGTAGTTTCCTGATTGGGGAGACATGGCTAAGCACAGGCATTCACATCACCACCCTGACTACACTGGTTTGCTGTGATGTGGAGAGAAGCATGTCATGAGATCCCTTACAGGATTAACATGCAATCCCCCTTTTAAGAGGATAGTAAGACCTTCCATGGTGAGTTTGCACAGAATAGTATTATATGGTATGTGGGACAGTCATACCTTACATCCCTTTAAACAAATTATCTCATTTAGAGCTTAGAAAACTATATTTTTGGACCGGACCATGAGGTGAGCTGGGCTGGCTTTTTACAAGAAGACCCCTTGTACCCCTTGTAATCTATACAGCGAGAGAGAGATTATGTCTAGATTTGGATTCTTAGAATTTGGGGAATTTCTATTTTTTACTAACAATGAGAACAGCTTTATTTATGCTTGTGTTATCATATTTCCACACATACTACATTATGACATTTAAGATGCACAGGTCAGTAAAAGGCCAGTAATAGGCCAGTAATGAGCTCTGATGGGGTGTCAGGTATCACAGCTAAGGTTTAGTATCCGGCCCTTCTCATTACCATTTTGTGGTCGACTAAATATCTTGTGTTGGCACAGCCGAGGTTCAGACGACCGACTCCTCATGCTGGAAGACTTTTAGTGCACACGATGTAATGGGTCTACTGTAGCTGCCAGACGTGGTTAACCACACTGTACCAGATCAGAAGATATAAAGCCAGATAGCAGATTCATAATATAAGTGTCACTTTCCCACATCACTATAAGATCATTGACATGTGCGCAGTGCCAACACTACTCCTAATGAGACTGATTTATGGGCGCTATGAGCCATCATATTGATACAACGCACTTCCTGTTAGCCAGCGGCTCCTCTCAGGATAACGGTGGCCAGTCACCTGAGATCATCATCACAAAACCCTCCAGGATTAGATTACCCGACACATATTGGGATCTGTCTTACAGTACACCTGGATAATCATTCCAAAATAACAGTTACAGGTTAACATCCATAATTACCGGAACTTAATACATTCTAATTAATTTCACAGATGAGCGTTATTGCAACAAATAGGAAGCTGCTTAGTCTACATCCGGTGCCTTCGTCTACCGCATTTCAAAAAAAGTACTTCTTCTAAACTGCGATGTGCACAGAATGAATTCCGACATTAGACATTGGTGCAGCCCGACACCAATCAACATAGACAGCGGCACGTCCCAAGAGTCGGAAAACGCGCATCACCGTCGGCCCCGTCCTAACTATCAGTAAAGAGGCGGATGGGTGGAATTGAATCATTTCCACAGATGGGAACAGGTGTTACTGTTTAAATGTTTAGTCTGACGCGTTATCATCTTACCGTTAAGGTTTAGCTCAAAGGTGAAACGACAGGCAGGAATGTAACAGGTCCTCTTGCAGCCTTTCCTCAGAAGTGGTGCAGCGGTGGCGCTGTCTCGGGCTATTTAAAGGCAGCCCGCCTCCTTGGATGTGACGTATGCGCATATTAATGAGGTCCGCTGCCGTGGGACCATCACTGCGCGTGATCTGTGTCACGTCCGAGGCAGGACGCGGCAGTAAGGCCCTGATCATCATGACCATCATGTCCATCCCTACTACTTAATATTTAGAAATAAGAATATAATAGAAAAGAAAAGGCTCTGCCACGGGACCACTTTACTAATTGTGGAAAAATTCTATGCAGATCTTTAACAGTAGCCTCTGTAACTGTTGATGTAAGACTTATACATTGTGTTTTAGGTGCAGGGCTCTAAATGGAAAAGTAGGCAGTACATGAGCATGAGCTATTTGCACAGACGGGCTCATTATGTAATGTTTTTCCAGACGATCAGGGCTTTAGCGCCCACTGCTGTCTGCATGAAGTCATTACAAGACAACTACAGAATCTGAATGATGAATAGGTTTATTGCATTGTTTTCACTTGGAAGGAATTTGTCTTGGTGAGTTGGTGCACAAGGTAGACACAAGACACAAAAAATACATAAATAATTAAAAATTATTAGGGACCTATCTAAGGGATGCAACAAGCAAAGCAAGAGTAGCATTAATGCAGCTCACTAATAGTGGGATATGAGGCCAAAGTCTGTGTCAGCAGAGAGACCTGGTTCTTCTTGATGAGGCCAATAGCAAACAGGAAGAAACATGTCTTGTGGTGTGAGGTTTTGATTCTGGTGGATTACAGCCTCTTCATTTCAGTGCAGAGGTGGGAGGGGTCAACCATAATATTGTGTATGTAATGCGCATGTGTTAGGCTGCTGGAGTCGTGCAGGCCCTGCAGTGATGGCAGATTGCAGCCAGCCACCCTCAGCTGAGACACTGCAGTCCATTGCTGTCCTTGGCAGTGAAGGCAGAGTACAAGATGGATATGAAGAAGGTCATGATGGACTCAAGAGGTGTGGATGGTGCTGGATTCTTTCTGAGCAAAAGCATCTAATTCAATTCAATTTGATTAAACTTTATTTATATAGTGCCAATTCACAACAAAGTCATCTCAAGGCTCTTTACATATTAAAGTTCAGACTACACAAGTATGTAGAGGCAACCCAACAAATCCCCCTTGAGCAAGCCCTAGGCAACAGTGGAGAGGAAAAACTCCCTTTGACAGAAGAAACATACAGTAGAAGCAGGCTCAGGGTGGGAGGCCCCTTGGGCATCATAACTAAGAGCTAGTTCAGGTTGATTGAGCAGCTATAACTATGAGCTTTATCAAAAAAGAAGGTTTTAGGGCTAGTCTTAAAAACAGAGAGTGTCTCTGCCCCCTGAATCTGGATTGGGAGAGGGGCTTAATAGCTAAAGCATTAAGCATCATCATTGTTTTTAGAGGATTTAGATTTATGTTATTTTGGCCACATAAGGTGACTAAGTGGTCTGCAGACTCATCACCCTCAGGGATGAGCCAATAAGGGTGAGAATGGTATCTTCTGCAAATTTTAGGAGCTTGATGGAGTAGTGGCTTGAGCAGCACCTGCTGTAGTATAGAATCAGATGGTGGGTGGGTTTGACTCTGGGGTCTCTCAGTCTGACTTTTCTTAGAGAGTAGGATTTTTCTATAAGGGGACTGATTGACAACAGCAAACAGAATCAGACATGAACTTACCACTTTCGTTGTGCCCCAAAAGGTGTAGATGTCTGTGAGGGAGGTGCATGTGAGTTTGAAGATCCCCTCTGCTGTAAATAGTTCTACTGGGTCTTCCTTATGATGGTGGATATGTTAATGTTCCAATTCAGGTTCCAGTAATTTGCTGGACTCAGCTCTCCTGAATGTTATACTGGTTTCTACAAACAAAATAACACAGGAGTGACATAACAGTTACTACTTTGTTAGCTCAGCTGGAAATAAAAATAAGACCCACTACCAGATATACGAGGCACATAGATGTTTAAAAGAAAGTACAATGAAATTGCATCAGATGGAGGACTTGTCCTGAGCACATGTTCACTATGGGCCAACCTGAACTGGTCCCTAACACACGTTTTAACTGTCAGGGAAACCTGAGCAACTGAAGTCAACCTGCACAGGGATAACATGCAAACTCCACACTGAAAGGACTTGAATGGGATTCGAACCTGGACATTCTTGTTGTGAGGGAAGAGTGCTTACCACTCTGCCACTGTGCTAGCAGATCCCCAGTTTGAATCCTCCTGCTAGCTGCTGCCTTTCTGCATGTTCTTCCTCTAACTGTCTGTATTTTTATCTGTGTTGGTCCTGAGATAGACGAGATACCCTGCCTTTAACCTAATAAGAGCTGTGTCCATCCCACTTGTGTCCCTGAACAAGATAACTAGTTACAGATAATGGATGGATGGAAATTCAGTCACCGTCAACCAGGGGCTCAATACATGCAGCGCTCCAGCAGGAGGAGCTATCATAAAGGCAGTAGAATGTTCTCCACTCTGTGTTGATCATCTAGATCAATCTGTTTCACAAGATCTTTCCATTCAGGTAAATACTTATAGATTTGTGCAGCTCTTAAGAATAAAACAAATAATTGTAATAGGACGCTTGATATTTATTACATTTAATATTACATTTTGAAATTAATCAGTTATATTACTGTATATGCAGTTTGTATAAGGTGTAAAAACACCAAGCAGTCTTCTAGGTTGTCTCTGTGCATTAAAGCTGAAGAAAATAGATTTGCTCAAACCTACATTACATTTTGTAGGTTGATAGAGTACTGCAGACTACTGCATATATTCTTACTTAACATCGTACAATATTGAATCCAAAGCAGCAACATTATTCACTCTTCTCTATTCCCCTCAAATGACAGTCCCAGCGCTTTAGCCTAATCTATCACAAAGGACTAAGAGTGTTTAGGTGTCTGTGTGTATAACAATGACAGTATAAAACACTGCTGGAGACGGATGAAGTTCCATTAAATATGTGTAAAATCATACTTCATCTCCCGATGTTTAATGTCCTCAGTTTGCCTACGGCGGTGTACTCCAAACTTTTACCGTCTTCTAAGAATGTTCTCCTTGTCCTTGCTACTGAACTCCTTGTCTTTGTCCTTCACCACCGCTTTCAATGGTCTCTGGAGTGTGTGCCAATTCAATCAGTGGAATAAAGAAACACTAGTTTGTCACGTTAGCTGCCCCTCTCACACCACAGGGTCAGTTGCCAACATGCTGTTATTGAACAGGGCATTGGGACTGAGAGGTGTATCTGCTGTGGCTGATATCCTACCTGTCTCATCCTGCTGTGTAATAGAGAAGAATCTAATCACCTCACCACAGCCTCCTCCTCCTGCAGCCTCTGTTTAGAAATAGAACGGAGGCCGAGGAACAAGGCCACATCAATCATAAAAGGTCTCTCCGGGGAGCAAGATTACTCTCACTACTCTGTCAGAAGAACATCCTTCTCCCTGATGTTACCTTACCTCAAACTGACATGCCCTGAACAACAAGCATTTAAACCTTAAATCCAGTGTGATTTCAGCTCTCTCCTTGCTAATTTGTCCTTCCGTGCCTTTCAACGTGAATTAAACATTCTTCTTTCTCGTTCCCTTTCATCTCACAGTCACTTCTCACCTTCCTTTCCTTCATATCTTTCTCCCTTTCTTCTCCACTCCTGGCCCTCCCTATCCCTCCTGTTCTTGGCTTCCAGACTCACTCCATGCACACCTTCTGCCTACAATTGATAACATCCCTGATGGAGCTGCTTTATTAGCCACCCACAGGCAGATTAACCAGAGCAATAATACACCAATCAACAGCAATTACGCACTGATAAGCCCAGGGAGAGCTCTTCTAGGTGAGTGAAATGATGTGGCAGTTGTGGAGTGATTGGGTGTATTTTAGTTTAGGATTAGGAAGATTGTATGTCTGTGCACACATTTGTGTGTGTTATACAAGAACAATTAAATGAGAGTACTTTGTTTTTTCCTGCCTGCTGTCTTAATTTCATAGGGCATATTATTATAATCTGTTGTGAAATCAGTCCGAGTCCCCTGGTCTTATCAGATGCTAATTGAAGCCATGAGCAAGCAGGCTGTGTCCTCATCTGTGTAGTCTCAAAGTTGTTATTGAAAGTATGAACATGAGTGCAACAACCAGCTGGATAAACAGAGGTTTTTCATCAATGTGGCGCATCATTACTACAGTAGTGTCCTATTATGATTGACGACATGCCTTCTCCCATCATTACAGCATATTAAAACACTTCAGTTACAGTGTTGGCACTTGTTAGTTGTTGGACTTCACTGCCTGAACAGCGGCCTGGCATTGTTATAGAGCAGCTAAATGATGATGAAAACGAGTGGAAGGGTAGATAAGAGTTTCCTGCCTGCAGGCATTCACACACCAGCCAAGTCTGATTTGAAGAACAGCTGTGTGGGTTTAACCTTCCCTTTCCCCTCTGTTCTTTTTTTTTAAACACACACAAACAAGCATTTATGTTCACAAAAGTACACATCCACATGTGCACGTGCGTATCTGCATGCACATGGAAGAACACAAAGCTTCTTTGTAATGGTAGACCAAATACCCTAGGAGCTGTTTATTGCTTTGCAACTGGGAAGCGCACCAATCTTTCAATTCCACATTTGCTTTGTACCAGTAAACTTGCCAAGCGCTGTGAAGATGCATCAGATTAGTCCCCCAAGCAGGCTGCAGAAACAACGATCCCACTCTCCTATCAAAGTGGACCTCTAATTATACTTTGCTTATTTCATTTGACTTTTTCAAGCTTCAAGCTCAGCATATTTTGATTGATTCTTGCAATTTCAGTGTCAGCAACATGTAAGTATGAAAATTGTGTGTGTGTGTGTGTGTGTGGTTGTGCATGCACAGAATCGTCCCTTCACCTTTGGTTCAGCAAACATGTGTCTCCTCCAACCTGAAGAAGTCTCCACCCATGACCTCCAAAAGTTAATCCTGGAGCACAAAATAAAACAGACATTTACCATTTATTCAAGCATGAAATTAAATAAATTTCCTTTGGCTGTGCCAGCTCTAACTGTTTCAGAGGATTTACAACACTGTCACTGTTATTTGTTTAAGCACAGTGTATACACGTGCACTGGTGGTAGCCTCACATTATTTTACATGTCACCAGAGAAGGTCTGTGAAGCTTCTGTCTTCCAGTCCAGTGACCTTAACACCTGCGATTGATTTGGGAGGGGAGAGTAGAGGCACGTCTACTTTTTGTGTGTGTGTGTGTTTGTGTGCGTTTACGTGCATGGTGTGGTAAGGTTAATTGAAGTTGTTAGAGTGAAAATGATTCCCTCAGGGCGACATAGCAGGTGGAGGCAGTGGGTGGGTTCAGTAGTGGGTGACAGAGAGAGACTACGGACGAAAAAGCGGGTGGCGCTGAGGGTGGGGGGAGGTGGTTGGTTGGTGGGTCAAAGGAATTGCTCCTGCACAGAGGCAGTGATACATGAGGACAGCGAGATGAAATGATTCATCTAAAGGTCAGGTGTGTCTGTCCTTGCTTCTGTCCATCTCCCCACATATTGTTTTTGGATTTGATCCCTTCTGCTTGTTTTCCTTCAGGAAATGTGGAGAAATTGTATTTTTGTATGCACTATTAATTTACACAACAAATTTGAGCAAACCAGTCAGTGTCTCTCTACCTCATTCTCCATGTCTCACACATCCCTCTCTGTATCTCGTCCTGTCTGTCTGTCTGTCACCTCCTGTGGCCTTTCCCCTCTCCTACCATTTCAGCTTTCATTTCATAGATGACAGGTTGGCTGAGTGTAATCCAACAGATGCTGGGGCGGGGAGGCCTGACCAACTGTTTTAACTCCAATCAGCTTTTATTGCTCTCTGGAGGAACCCCATACCACCCCCCGCCAGCCAACATTTCAGAGTGCAGGATAGTGGAGGAAAGAGAGTAGGAGATATACAGTATATATGCATATGTATCTATTTGTATATGTGTGAATATGTGTGTGCTGATTTAGGGAGGGGGCTGATGGGGAAAAAGGGTAACAGTCCTTAGCCCCTGTGCCTGATGTGGTGCCAAACCGCTGGCTTCAATCAAGTTAGACATCTGTTTGTGCTTACGTGTGTGTGTGTGTGTGTGCGTGTGTGTGTGTGTGTGTGTGTGTATGGTGTGTGTGAGACAGAGAGTGAGTCCAGCATTAGCAGGGATGGAGATGTCACTGGTAATGCATCTGCCACTGTCGCTCATCCCAGACAGCCTAAGCCACCCCTGCATCGCCCACGTCTGTTGCCTCCTTCCTGTTCTCCATCCATCTCTTTCTGCACTCCACCTACCTTCCCCATTGCCATTATGGTGTAGTTATTGTATCTCACTCAAAGGCAAAGATATGAGAGAAAGTAATATAAGCTACGTAATTTAGCTTGGATTTGTGTTTGGATTTACACTCTAAGATCCAACTTAATCCTGTGTGGACTAGGTTAAAAGGGATATCTCATAGTTTGTAAAGCATAAAACTGAATAAGAATGTACAATTCCAACATTATTAATATTTAGATGTTGTTCTACGGTCAGCACATCAACATATCCTCATTTTGCTTAGTTCAGCAGCACATTAGCAGACATCCAGAAGCCATCAGTCATTTGATAAAAGGTAACCTCTGTTTATCTGATTATTAATGGAGTTTTAGTGTTCTCTGCAGACATATGGGCTAATTGAACTCTGCAGCCTGACCTGCAGACTGTAAAGCCAGTGAAGACCATGGAAATATTTATGGGGGGACGTGTGAATCTTCTGTCTTCTAATCATTTATAGTGCTGCTATCGTGACCTGGTGATGTGACCTTGGCCTTTGTTAAACTGGACACTGCTGTCACAGAAGCACAAGAGAGATGCAGACACATGCAGACATTCCTAAAACATGTTCTTGTGTTTATAACAAGCTGTTCATACACATAATGAAGTTTTGTTTGCTCCTCTTTGAATGTTTTATGTATAAAATGTAACAATTTTTATCATAGTAATTGATTTGGTTTTCTTTGATAACTACTTACTATGTTTTTTTATTTATAGGCTCGCAGATATTACTCAATGTATTTCAAAAAGACACCACTGACAAGCAGGGAGACAAAAGCACTTTGAGCTGCATCTATTGTATAGAAGCAGCATTATAAATAACATTGTATTATTCCATTGTATTATTTCATGCTTTTTGGCCTTAAAAAAAGCATAGTCAACCACAATCTTTAATGAATGAGTAAATGTTAGAAGACATAAAACTACAGTTAATCACTAATAGTTTGCCCAAATTTCTTAACATATATGATGCTGTTTGCTCCCATAAATCTTTTTTGAGTTGTTGTAGTTGTCTGCACGAGCGCTGTGAGATTCTGTGGTTGTTCGGAGTCATATAAAGGTTGATAAAGGACAGATAAAGGCTGTCCTTGGCTGGCAAGAGTTGCCAAGTGCATGGACCTTAAAGTGATTTTCCGTACTTCTTTTGTTAGAAATATATTTTGCAGTAAAGAAAACACATTTGTTACTTGTTCGAACTCAAGATGAGACATCTACTGTTATTAACCAGTGGCTTTGTTTTCTATGTGCTCACTGTAGGCTGTCTAATTCAGTGCACCTTTCTACACTTGTAAGAATATCTCAGTTATACATGAACAGCTTTCATCCCTTCTCATTTTCTTGCTTTAGAAATGTTTTTTTCATTCATTGTCATTTTAACAATGACAAGACAGATTTGTCCAGGGAACATTTCTCTGGATATCTGATAATAACTGATTCTAATGTAACTCCCACACAAATTACTCTCCATCCTCAATAAAGATCTGAAAAGATTCAAACTTTACCTTATATTTTTATCATTATTTTGCCATTTTATATTATTGTTTAACATCCTTTTTATCCAACATATCTGAGCAACAACATATCCCCAACACAAACAAGGTTCCTTCTAATAAATCTAGGGTAGATAAGTGACAATGTGTAAAAGTAAATAAAACCAGAATGCAAGGATTTGCAAATATCATCAACCCATATTTTATTCACAATAGAACATAATGAACATATCAGATGTTGAAACTGAGAAATTACCATTTCATGAAAAATATTAGCTCATTTTTAATTTGATGGCAGCAACCCATTTAAAAAAGTTGGAAGAGGTGCAACAAAAGACTGGAAAAGTAATGGCCACAAATCAGAAACAAATTGAGGAGCATTGACAACTAATTAAGTTAATTGGCAACAGGTCAGTAACATGACACATTTCAGAGAGGCAGAGCTATAAACTATAGCAACTCCTCGCTTCACAGATGTTTACAGACAGTTGTTAAAAGAAGAGGGGATGCTACACAATGGTAAATATCGCCCTGTTTTTGATATGTGTTGCTAACATCAAATTCAAAATGAGCCAGTATGTTCCAGTGAAATGGTAAAATGTCTAAGTTTCAACATCTGATACGTTTTTTATGTTGTATTGTGAATAAAATATGAGTTGATGAGATTTACATTTTATACATCTTCCCAACTTTTTTGGAATTGGGCTTGTATATAGCAACACAGGATGTTATATTTGTTTTCATTTCAAGTAAATCTATTAGCTCATGTACCTCCGCCCCACATGCAGTAGCGAGGTTCTGAAGGCTAGAGCAAATGACATTGCCGGAAGCAGATTTCAAATTGGCAAGAGAGGAAAGCTGCTTTACCATGTGTGTGAGTCATTTTCAAGGGTAAACTGCCAGTATGGGAGAGGAAAAGGTCACCTATGTAGCCTGCACCACAAGCTACTGCTTTTAATAATGTAGGTATTGCCAAATAGCATGTTATATTTCCTCTTGTTCAATCAATAATCTAAAGAATTGCTATAGGATGTAAAGCAAGAAAATAGCTGGGGGTAAAACAAGTAAAGTGTGATGAATAAAATACTTTTTAGGTATATTTTGAGCTACACACTGTACAGTGTTTACTACATGGTGCTTGCATTTCATATGAGTAGAAGAATAAGTTCAGCAAGTGTGCAGGACACTGAGCCTCGAAAAAGTGCTTCACCAGTGTGTGTCTTTTGTTTCAAATACATAATAAATAATAACAGCTGATACGTCTATATTTTAATGATACTTACAGCATGGAGTTATCACAGAGGATGATATTGTTATATTCTTGCACTTCATGTGTGTCGTGTTCCACTAAATTCCAACTGATAATGAGGGATAGAGAGAGAGAGAGAGAGAGAGAGAGAGAGAGACAACAGGAATTGGGCATGCTGAATGAATGATCAGTGAATTTGTTACAGCTAAATGTTGTTGTTTTAGTCCTTCACCCCATGCTGCCATTAAATGTGCCTGTGATTAGTGAGGCGCACACAGCCAACCTAATTATCCAACGCCACAGCCAAACCCTCTACATGATTACTAACACTTTGTTTCTTACACTGCAATTATGTTCTTTACAATGGCAAAAAGCTATGATTAAAGATAAAATGCTTGCTTTGTGTGTGTGTGTGTTTGGGGATGTCCAGGAGTCTAGGTAAATAGGCTACATACAGTATGTGAATAAAAAAAAGACAGAAATGTGCCTTTGCCTTGTTCTTTCAAAGTTAGTTGCAGCCCCACTGTCCACCTCTTTCTGTGTTAACTGCGTAAATATAAAAAAGCTTTTTGCAGGGTTTCTTGAAGTGGCGCTTTGCTGTGTGCAGGGATCTAATTTTCTGTCTTAAGCCTCACAATAGGATAGAGAAATCCCACTTTTATTCTAGAGCATATTTTACTGTTAACAGAGCCATTCGGAGCTCGAAGGCTGTGACACCACAGAGAAAAAACAGAAACAAACTGGGTCAGATGACTGTGGTTGTGATTTCATGTTGTCAGTAGAAAGAGGGGAGATGTGTGAAAGATCCTAGACAAGTCTGTGTTTCTGAGATCAAGTCTAAAAAAAATTGGATTAATGTGGATATTGTCGTAATTGTAGAGAAAACAATTGCTTTTTCCATATCCTATTATTAGAGCATTATGGAGGTCTCTGCGGGGGAGGCCAGGGGTTTCAGAAGAAAAGCCATGTGGATGATTTAACCAGCAGGGGGCAGTGGAGCTGCAGCTGTGTACCTGTGCGTGTGAGGGCTGCAACATGTGACATGCAGTGACCCACTCACAAGCTGTGTGTGTGTGTGTGTGTGTGTGTGTGTGTGTGTGTGTGTGTGTGTGTGTCTTGATGTAAAACCAACATGCTGTGGTGACATTTGAAATGTACACCAGTGCATTCTCCCTGGTCATGGTACACATACATGCTGGATGGTGGAACGTGTGTGTGTGTGTGTGTGTGTGTGTGTGTGTGTGTGTGTGTGTGTGTAGCAAAGGATAAGGGCTCTAGCGTGTCATACTCCAAAGTCATTGACTTAACTCAGAGATGTGCACAACTGTCCCCCAGTTTCTTGATAATTATGACACTTACATGTACATGTAACTACAAGACACATATCTAATCAGTGCATGTGAAACCTTCCTGTGTTACCCTCAAAGCTACATCTTTGCATCTTTGTTGAGAAATAATATTAAAGCATAAGCTATTATAGGGGAATACATACATGCACACTGACTCTATTAGTATTTGTTGTCTATTATGAGAGGGCAAACTATCTCTATCATGAGAAACAGCATCATCTGAACACTTATGAGTTGGTTCCTTCACATTTTCTCCATTGTCCCCAATGTCTTTCAAATTACATGAAATGTTTAAAACATTCCTCATTTCAAAAACCCAAAATGAACTACTGCAATTGTGGGAGGTCTGGTCATCCACCTTCATTGCCCTTTCATTCATTCTTCACCTCTCCAGCTTTCTAAATGTTTGCAGATGAACACTAATAGTCTCCTCTGCATGTGGATGACACGCTAATTAATCAACACGCTGTGTCGGCCAATCCAGTGCTATCCAACAGCCTCCACCATGCAGCTAGCTGGCAATAGTTTGTACAACCTTGAAGGGCTGTAAGTTCACATGTACAATATGTGTTTGACGGCAGAGCAGTTGTTCCTGGGTGGAAACACTGTAATATTACAAGAGTTTGAATTTGTGTGTTTCTGTGTGTGTGAGTGGGGCAGTGTTAGGCTGTGTCCACACATTTAGTGTAAGGTAATGTGTTTACAGCCCCCTACCGAACTGGTCAGATCCAGCTATGAAGCCATTCGTTATATGGTAGTATAGTGAAGATATTATGCAGTCTTGGCTCCTGTTCGTGTCCAGAGGTTATTGGACTCTTGCCACTCATTAAATGAGTTCCACTTTTTGGTAAACCTCTCCTTCTATCACACTCCCTTTCTCTGGTTTTTATTCTCTCTGGCATACTTCATCTTTCATGACATCTCTCTTAGCAAACAGATATGATCAAAAATAAAAAGGTTAAAAAATTATTAAGGAAGTCTGGGCACTGCACACTTTATTCCGTGGCACGATTGATTTTTAGTTTGATCATATGCTTGGGAAGAGACAATTAGTATGCATATCCTGTGGAGCTTGCAGTTGCAGCCAATTCCTATTTGGCCAATGGTAAATTTGTGTTCTCTAACACAACACTTTGATAATTTTTGCCTGGCTGAATATTCTGAAAACATCCAGAAGACAATAAGCTGATTTGAATTTTGTTTATGCTGTTTATTGAATTTGTAGTTTGGTGGCTCTTTGGGGTAGCACGAGCATGTAAATATGCACATAAACACACGTTGACTTGAGTTGACTTGAGACACTACGACATAAGTTCAAACACAAACTAGGAAGACTTCTCATTAATTCCTTTGCAGGGGAGAGGGAGAGAGGGGTGTAGGCTGTGAAGGAGTGAAGGATTGATGAGAAGCTGGGAGGTGCGGGCAAGGTGATTAAAAACTCAAGCTGCAGATGTTTCTGGAACACTTCAAAGTGGTGTGGCAGCCAGTGCCGGTGCTGGGCATGATGCATTATTGAGATGGTGCCCACCTGGCGTTGACATCACATGCCCGGTGAACCTGGCACCATGCAGTCACGTGGGTGACACTTTGGGTCACACGTCCCTGCACAAACCCAGCTCTCTGCGTGATAAAGGGCAGCAGGGGAAACGGCACACATGCTCAACACTGACCTCAAAGGCACTAAACTGGGGCATGTGCAGTAAACTTGTAAACTTGACTTTATGAAAGAAAAGTGGGGAGGCAGGTAATGTCCTACAGATTTTGTGGTTAAATAGAGTTATTGTTTTGCATTAAACTGCCTGTGTAAGTTTAAACACAGTTTAATGTATAAGCAACATTTTGTTTTGGCTCGTGTGCCACGGGAAGATGGATAGAAATTACATGATGCACTATAACACTTTATTGTCTTAAATGAATTATTGAAATCCAATGCAAAACTCAGTAGAGTTTGCTGTAATATTAGGAGACATACGATGAATGTTTGGGAATGTTTCTAGTATTTATAATCAGCTTTGAAGTAACCTAAAACGTGATGCTAATTTTTCTGCTTAATATTTCAGCAGCCCCGTTAACCTTGTTCTCTGTCTAAGAATATTTAGAGGTCACATAGTGCTGGTGTGAGTGTGCATGGATATCCATGCGTGTTTCTCCTGCATGTGTCCCCTGACACCTGTACTCTCTCAGGGTGTGAGGAACAGACAGAGGCCAGAGCCACAGTCACAGGTCTCAGACCAGTGGGGTGTGAAATGAATCCAAAGGCCAACACTTTCTCCACCTGCTGCAAACACACACTATCACAGGCTGCTGTTTATGTATGTGTGTGCACGTGAAAAGGGGGTGGGGGGATGAAGGGAGAATGACAAAAAACTCCTACACTGTGCACTACACTTTAATAGCACCATAGTAAATAAAGTCAGTATTATTACTTATGAATAGTGTAACACTTACTGGTGAGAGGTGGTGCTTGGAGTAACTGTGCTTTAACATTAACAATTCATTGTAATTCAAGTCTTTCTTGTCCCTGAGGATATATTGCCAACTGGGCAAAGGGGGGAAATGGACCTGGCACCACAGATCCCATGGGGTCCCAAAAGCTCCCGGTTTACAGTTGGTTTGCAAAATTGATTTAATGCAAGCTTGGTAGGGAATTTGCAATGCTTAAGTATAAGCAGGATCCCATGTCACAATTTAATAGCTTCCATTATTCTATTTCAAAGTGTGCTAACATTTTCATAAAGAAATTTCCATTTGAATGTTCCCAACTAAATCAAACTAAGCATTATTCCAGCACAGGAATACTGGTTTTGTTGGACTTTATGGGACTTTGCTGACAATGGTGTTTAAACAGACATATCCAACAGTGAACCACAATGAAAATAGCACAAAAAATCCCTGCCTAGTCAAAATAGAACTTTTGCAGTACTTTTTACTGTGTAGATTGATTAATGTGCGGTTACTGAATGTGCAAAGCTTCTCTGAGCTCACCTTTATTAAGAGAATTAGAAATGTATGTTCAACAAAGTTGGCAGAAGAAATACTGCAAATTATGTAATTAACTAAAAATACATGCATTCAAATGTAGTTAAAGTACAAAAGTACACTAAACTCCTCTGAAATAAGATTTTAAAAATAATGCATTTAATGCTACTGATAATATGAATGTACAAGTGTAGTCCAGATCTATTTGGCAACTCTCAAAAGTAAAAAAAACGTTTAACAAAAAAGAAAAACAAAACTCACTATAGAAACTTGGTTTAAAAACAAAGCTTTATATGTATTGCCAGGTGGTTAATCAATAGTGATCATCAGTATTAGTTTATTAGTTCCTTAGCGTTAAGTAAGAGGTGCAATAATACCCTTTAAACTGCACTAGAATCAGAGTATATTTGCACTGTTACTCATACTTCATTTCAAACAGGGTTGGTCCTTTTAAGGACTGTTAAGAAAGTAAATGACCATGTCTGCAGATGAGCCTCAAACTATTATTTAAAGAGGATTCATTTTATGTTTCGGTTCGGGGGGCGGTATTTTAATATTTATTTATTTTTTTTAATTTTTTTCAGGAACACCCAATCATTGAAAATCTCCATTTTTGTACATTGGGATGTTGTAGGCTGAAACTCTTCTGATCACAGCCTCTGTGGGAAAAGCAGCGATGCACCAGCAACAAGAAACAGGGCGGCAACACAAAGCGTATTCGGCTTTCTGGTTTGTTGGACCTGCTGTCAATCATCCCCGACGGCTCCACAGCACCTCCCTGAGACGCACGGCGGCAGCGCAGCTCCCAACGAGCGTCATATTCAAGGCACTTGCGGCTCGTCTGCAGCGGCAGGAGAAAAGAGGAGAGAAAGAGAGAACCTCACCTCCTCAAACAGCGAGTGAGGTAGAGAAAGAGGCAGAAAGCAACAGAGGAAGAGCGAGAGCAAGAGAAGGGGCCGTGGAGTAAAAAGGAAAAAAAGAACAGCGGCTTGGACCTCCAGCGAGGAGTGTTAAATAGTCTGCGCTTTATTAGATTTGAAAGTGTCTAATTTTCACTAAGATTCGACATGTCATCGTCCGGGAAAGACAACAGCGGTGCCCAACATGCCAATTACGTGGGACCTTACCGTTTGGAGAAAACGCTGGGGAAAGGACAGACAGGTTAGTTGGGACAGCTTGCTCACTGCATCCCTTTAAATTGCACAATTTATTTGCGGGGCGCTCCGCAGCGAGTTGAACATTTGGCCGGCTGGGTGTCTGCAGGTGATAAATAACTAAGCGCTTAGTTACAAACACCTGGCCAATTCTGTGCGCAATTTTGGGGGCTCCATGTCGCCGGTGAGCTGACATGATTATTGTTCACACAGAGCGACCGGGGGTGGGGGGGGGATTTATGTGATGTGGCTTTACGTTGGTTTGTTGGCTGTGCGTTGGCGTTGGACTGGGTGTGTGTGTGTGTGTGTGTGTGTGTGTGTGTGTGTGTCCTGTGATTGGAGCATAACGCTGTGAGTGAGAGAGTAGACGAGCAGAACAACGTGGAGACCAAAAATCATGGCAGTGTGATAGGCTATGAAAATTAACTTTTTGTGTCCTGACTCCCCTGTTTGTTTGTGTGTGTGTGTGCGTGCGTGTGTGTGTGTGTCCTGTGATTGGAGCACGACGCTGTTAATCCCGATTTGCCTGATACATTGATCTATTCTTAGTCCGCAGGCAGGCGTTTCTCCCACAGGCTCAGACTGCAATGGGTTTCCTGAGATGTGGAGTAGAAGGTCCCACCTTGACAGATTACACTGTAGGCTGTTCACAGAAATGGGGAAATAAGAGATACACTCGTGTATATTCATAGGGGATGTTACTGGGATTCCTGAAGGAGCACATTCTCTTTTTCCAGCATAGACAGCAGTGACAATGCAGTTTGTTGTTGTTGCATTGCACTTGTACAGTTGATGGCAAGAGAGGAGTTAATCCTATAATATATATTGCTATTTTAGCTAGTGTATGCATGTTGGTTTGGCTTTTTTCCATGTGAATACTATAGAGTAGGTCAGTGCTGTTGTCAGCATGGGCACTGTACAGTGAGACTCAGCCAGTGGAGCCATGTGAAACAGAGGCAGACACAGCCCTGTGTAGGCAGAGATGGCCAGAGTGATGCAGCATGCTCTGTAAACTTACCACCCTCCAAAAAAAAAAAAAAAAAAGGAGAGAGAGGGAGAGTTAGACTTTTCCTCTTCTCTCCTCTCTGACAAGAGCTTTTCCTCCCATCTGTTGTCTAAAACGGCTACAATAAGCGTTACTTCCCCTACCCGGTCCAGCTGGACATGCTGAGCAGCCGTGTGTGTGTGTGTGTGTGTGTGTGTGTGTGTGTGTGTGTGTGTGTGCTCCCGGACAGTATGCTTTTGTTGAAATATTCTCCTGTCTACTTCGTTCACCTGGCCATTCCCCACTTTTTATAATGCCACTACATGTGTACCATCCTAAATGATGCTCTTCGTCCGTAAGACGGCACATGACACTCAGATACGTTTTTTCCCACCAGATTTTAATTCCAAATCATGTAAACACGCTGCAGCTGGTTTGTCAGATTACTGACAAAAGCTGTATTAAAATCACCTTGGGTAGCCTGCTTTTTTTTTTTTTTATTTCAAATGCAATGCATGTGTAATCATTTGGGTTTACAGGAGGTTCTCCCACTCCCACAAACAGATTCAGCTTTATTTCAGCAATCAAAAGTGTCTAATGGCTTCTTGTGTCAGTATAGAGCTGGTATGTGGTCTACTGGGTACAGACATATAATGACATGGTGTTGTTGAAGTTGTACACAGCTCAGCAAATATTAAGGCAAGTTTGGAGGTAGTTTTTTCATGTCGGACTCATGAAAGTGTGTGTTCATTAACTGCTAGCCAACATGGATCATAACATGTGACAAACGTCTCCTAAAATGTCAGCCTGTTTTGACTTTTGATTTGGTGAATCATTTCAGGGGCAAGTTTTTGAATTAAATAACACATACATTTCAAATGCTTTTGGTCTGTTTTTTTTCTTTCTTTTCAATTACATTTCCCCTTTTCAAAGACACAGTAATAACCGGGTCCAGTATTATGTGTGCATGTGTGTTTTGTGTTAGAAAAATCATTTGGATGCTGGCGTGTGTGTAGTTGGTCCATGCCAAACCTATTCAGATTAATGACGGCGCATAATGTCCCATTCGCCCATTAACCATTTGTTAATCTGTCAGATCTCTTTCCCCGGCCCCCTGGAAAGGGTTGGCCTGGCAACTGTGAGCACCAAGTGGGCCGGGCTCGATCATGATTGGCAGCTGGGAACATCCACTTGTCTAAATCCCTTATGAGTTTTCCCAGGCTGCGGTTGGCTGATATTATTAGAGGTGGTGAAAGCGGAAGGACTTTGGTTGTCCAGGCTGTCCTGCTCAAAGGAGTACTGCTGTTCCGTGTTCATTAAGTGATTAGGGCTTGGCCTGACACACACACACACAAAGCCACCGGAGTGGTTCTGGTTTAGCTTTCCCATCTAATCCCCTACAGAGCCAAAGTCCCCTTGGCTCTCACTCACGCACTCACGTGGCCCAAAGGGAGCATAGGCTGGCCCAGTCCAGCTTAGCAACTTAGCATCTCCTTACTGTTCAAAGTAAGTGTCACAGGTGATACATTGCACAGTAAAAACAATAGGATGGAGAGTCTTTTTATTTTTTCTTATGCATAACAGATAGTCAATATATTTTTACAGTGTACACCACACTTGTTTGCCAGTCATTGATGTGCCCTCTTCACTTGTTTTTATGAAGTTCCCCTGGTTCTCTCCAGTTTCTTTAAACCATGTGTGCTGTCCTTCCTTCGTCAGATGGGCACTGGGGCATGATAAGGTCTATAGATGTGGAGTGTCTGCATGGCTGACTACTGATTGGAGATGAAGCCATAGAACTGTGGAAGAAATTTTCCAAGGCAAAGACATAGTTATTGTGCTTGAGTGGTGGAACCTGGCCAGGGAATTGTATCTGTGAGATATGTGTGTGTGAATGTGTCAACACCTGAGTCTTCCTCAAACTTGTGCACTGTCACATTTGGAACTTCCAATCAGCCCTTTTTTCTATCACACACCAAATAAGGCCAGTGTGATCTCTGTTGGATTGTGTAACGTTCTATATTAGCCTCAAGAGCCTCTAATCGATGTGGTGAAGAAGCAGTAACTTGACAACGAAGGTAATATTCATGAAAGTGTTGAACCCCCCCCCCTCCCCCCCTTTAATGTCTCCACCACAGCAGTGTTTAGAGTAACAACCGCCTTGTGTTTCAGAATCTTTAAGCTTTGTTTGACAAAGCTGAAGAATTTGGATTTGTGTTTTTGCCAGTGCGCTGACTTAAGACAAGCTGAATCACTGCTCTGTTCCACTAATGCTTTAGAAAACATTGCTGTGCCTGAGCCTTTACTTAGTTCCTGAAGGCTGTTGATTAGAGGAATAGAGGACTATTGTCTTGAAAATACCCATTGTTACCACTGTTAATCCAGTGTAAGTCCCCCCCCCACCTTTTTTTTGTTTCCAAGACTTGGATATTGACAGGTTAAGAGTTAAGGTTGCTGTAAAAGCTTCTTGATTCTTTGATTGACGTTTGTGGAGTGAAAACATCTGTGCTTTAGGGGGCTTCATATTGACTGTTTATCTGACAAAAAGCTGCTTGTGATGTTGTATCTTTGTGTGGTGAGCTCTTTCTGTTCTAGGTGCATCGGGCTTACAAAGCATTTAAACCAGAATCCAGCTGTTCTTGCTGTTTCTATATCGTCAAAAGGCTGGGCAGTTTGTAACCCTGAGTTCCTCTGTTGCTGCATGAGTTTGTGTTGAAAGACTAAACAAAGAGCGCTATTTGGTCTTACTTACACTTAGAGACACTTGCAGGATTTACTAGACCATTCAGGGAGTCTGGTACATTGCACAACAACTTAAAAGAGTTAATTTGACGTTGACTGATAGCTAGTGAGCCAGGGATAGTCAATTCAGATCATTGAGTACTCCCAAAGATTTCCTGTCTGGTGGAAGAGATCCATACTGTTTCACAGCAGATGATATTCTTGATGATGACAAGTAAGGAGGGAATGTTCAGTCAATGCTGTCAATGAAAAGCCACTTGGTGAGTTCTACAGAAACTAATACCTTTTTGTGTGTGTGTGTTTACATTAATGTTGCTTGTGAGAAGTGCAGGTGCTCAATCTCTGGTTGATCTGTTACCAGCAGGGCCATTTAGATAATCTTGGAACCCATGTTGAGCTTAACCACAGGTGTCTATCTCCCCTGTGTTCTCAAGATTGCCCCGGAAATGTTGGCTCCTTTAACCCAGAATTGGTATGTACGGGGAATAAAGAGAAGGCTGCATTGACAGGCCCGTGCTTCAGTGGGCCTGCTCAGAGATTCAGGTCAGAGATGCCCTGACCCAGTAGTTGTGCTGTGCCTAGTAGCTCCCTGCGTTAGCAGGCTGGATCAGAGCTGTAGAGCAGGAAGCCAAGTCTGCATGGTCTCAGCTGTTTGACTGTCTGGCTAAAGGCAAAGCCCTGCTCCCTCAGCCCTGAAATGTATCCTAAGCGGTGGGAGGCTGGTGTGTGAGTGTGTGTGCCTCAGCTGAAACATATATTGTGAAATTCTATGCTTGTGTGAGTATGTATACTTTTATTGAGTATATGCACACGGCCATTGTTGCATCAGTGTTTTACTGAGCATTGTGAGGCATACTCAGAGGGACTATGTCTTCAGTAAATGGAAGCAGGACTTAGACTACAGTCTTTAACTGTCTGTGACTTTGGCTGATGTTATATAATAGTGATGGTCTCTGTCATTTAGTTCACTTCTCCCTCTCTGTCTCTCTTCCCCTGGCCAGTCAGGATTCATACAGGGATTCAGCCATGTGGTAAATCAGACAAGACCTCGGTGGAATTGCATCGATTGAGAGGAATGTATGTAGCCAATGATTTTCAGGGATTAATGATGAGGAAAGGGATGGAGAACTGGGGGGAGGAGAATGAAGGATGAAGGCGAGGAGAAGGAGGAGCGGAAGAAAAGGGTAAAAATTGAACTAGGAGAGGGCAAGAAACAGTCGTGAACGTTCTGACTGCTGTGGAGGTTATTAATTAAGGCATAGCATTGATCATTCTCTTCATTATACTCCCCTCCTCCCTGATTTTCATCTCTCTATTACTGACCTCCAGAGGGGAAAAGGGCCCAATCTTTAAATGGGAGGTCACTAAATAAGTGAAGGATTGTTGGAATAGTCTCTGTGGGCATTCATGAATGAGTGTGGGTATTTGCTGTATTTACTATATGTCTGTTTTTTTTTCTGTCACAGGACCCACCACATCCTATTTGGTTTTCATCCTAACTCAGTGCATCCACTGTGACTGTTTCTCTGGCATGTTATATTGTACAGCATGGAGAATCAGGTTAGGACGACATGGTGCTATGGTCCATTTTCTTTCACTTAGACCAAGACACGCTACATACACATCCATGCTCATAGAAATGCAATCTTACTCCTGCGCTCTGTCCATGTCTTTCTCTCTATTCCTGAAATCCCCCGGCCTGCCCGGCCGCTGTGTTTTGTGTAATGTGTTATCGTCTCGTGCTATTTAGAATTTCATGGTGCTGGTTTTCCAGCGCAGCCGAGGGAATGCAAGCAGAAACGCATCATTTCTCAATTCATCGGCGCTCCAAATTGTTATATTTATATATGACTTCACACTGTTGTTTAAATAAAATACGTGTGCTGTTTTGCTTCTAGACATCTCTGTACCAGCCCAAGCCTTTGTTCACATTTTTATTGTTGCCGGTGAGCCATTTGGCTGGTCACTAAGTCAGCTGCCACATCTTTTGGCCTTTGTCAGCATGGGGCATTTAAGACATACAGCATATTAAACGTCTGTGTTCACAGCAGTAGTCTTAATCAGCCTGTTTGTCTCTTTCTCTCCTCTCTCACTCAGCCCAGATTAACCCTTGCTGAGCCGCCTGTCTGGCTCTGACTGTGAGAACGCTGGGTTGGTTACCAAGGTTGGTTGTCTGGTTGTCATGGTTTCCCTGCTTCTTGCTGGTTCCCAGTCTGCCCTCAGCTTGAAGAAAGAACAAGAATACTCTCTCTCTGTCTTTCTCTCTCCTCTTACTTACTCTCCCACTCGCTCTCTCAGTTGCTCTTATTTCCAGCTCTTTAATTGGCTGTAACTTGAGGTTAGCGTCATAACAGTCCGGCTGCAAATTCCTGCCCCTTTCCAAGCGTTTTGTCTTTATCTCACTTCTTTCTCTACATGTTGCTTGTTCCTAGATGTGATTGTGGACTATATATTTGATTGTGTGACCATGTGCTTTTACATGTAAGCTGCATGTGCATGTGTGTGTGCACCCTTGTGGAGCCTGTGCACTTGTGCGTGTGCTCAGACTTACCGTCATGGATCAGACAGGCTTGCTCTGCCCTGTGCTCAGTGCCGTGTGCTGTGTTCCCATTTAAATCTGGGAGATTAGCACATGTGGGGAGCCTCGGCTTTAGTTGTTGTCAGCTCAGCTAGCCTTGGCATGCTGTCCTCAGAATGGAGGGGAAAGCTCTATGCTCATCTCCCAATGCTGTCTGTCCTGCTGTATCTTATCCATTAATAAATAGTGGGCCAGTGACCTTGACTTTGGTACGGTTTTCTAACTGCTGAAGCTAGATACAGGGTTTTATAGCCTTTTACTGACTTTGAATGTATCTCAGAATGCCAATCCTTTTAAATCCCTCATCGAATCTCTTAGTTACACCAGAGCTAGGCCAAGGCTGAGCTCGCCTCTTTTTCAAGTACTGAAAAATAAACAAGTTCTTGCTTTAACATGTTGTACACTAGATGAATAGTTAAACACAGGATTATTGCATCTTGGAATTTTCTCATTAACTTTGGATCATTTTAGCTGGTGCCCCATGTTTGCTACAACAGCATTGCTGAGTTATCGTGTTGTTTGTTTAAGTTGAAAGCCTTTATTTTGATTTTTTTCCTTAGAAACTGTATAATTCCGCTAGAGGTTGACTACAGAGAACGTGAATGAGAGAGTTGTAAGGGGAGTCATTTGGGTCCGTGTACCTCGTGATCAGTGGACTTTCATTTTGAAATAACAAAATCCAAATTGGAAAAAAAGCGATAAGATTCAAAATATGAAAAACAAAATGCTATATGATTTATATTTTATCTTCAGACATGGAAGTCACAACCTGGCGTGGAACTTTTTGTTGCAACTTAGAAATAATCCCAAGAAATATGCTTCGTCTCCATGAATTAACTGTATGCCCTGTGTGGTTGGCTAATTGATGTTTTCAACTTAATTGAATGTAAACCAGGGTGCAAATAATACTGTAAACCTCTAAGTTCAGCAGCATTGTGTCTTGATGTTAAGCACCTTTTCTTGTTCATAACATTTTCAGAGTCTTCCTTTTTAAAATTGTAATAGAAGCATATTTATAAATGTGTTAATTTAGGTACTGTGTTATGAAAAAGCACACTAATGCAGTTTTCATAAAATACTGCTTTTAACTCTAATGTATTTAAATATAAAAAAATCCTTAATTTAGTTAAATTGGCTGTTTGTCTTGCCATTGCTTACATTTGCAGTCTAAATAAAATGAACAAATGAATTTTAAATAAATTAATTTAAAATTACATCAAACAGTGCCTCTGCTTCTGCAGACCTCCTGGCAACTCCCCTTGGACTGTTTTCCAAGAAAAAAATACATGAATGAAAATGTGCACTCATTTACTGTGTGCAGTACGCCCCAGATGGCAGGGGCAGGGTTATTGTGATGCATTCAGAGTTTTCACTGCTACCCACTTTGTTGTCAGCTCTTTACGCTATGACGCCCAATGTCGCCCATGCCTGAAACACCTGAGATGTGGCTTGGCATGTGGAGTGAAGCAGACAGGCCTCCATGAGATTAGGTTACATGTGCATGACTGGTCACTAACCAAGAACCTGCACTGGCTTCTCTCTGTGGCACTGACTTCAGACACTTGGCCAGACTGACGTGAGTCAGCACTATGTTAGCTCAACTGATTTGATCTCAGCTCTGACCATCAAGCAGTCTTTTATGCAGGGAGGGGAAAAGGAGAGCAGGTTCAGTTTGTTGTTCTGATGACATCGGGGAGTTATGTGGCCACTTTACAGAAAAGCCACCTGGATCACCGGTGTTACTGCATCAGTGGTCCAGTCAAGACCAAATGTTTCTTCTGTTTGCTTTTCCTGTGTTGCCACTTCATCAAAGAATTGGTTAGTGTTTTGCATCTGCTGCCAGGTCAACATGTCATTATTATGTATGAGGATGAAATCCGATCAGAGGGAGATTGACATAGCGAGTCCAATCTTTGTGTTTCACCCATTTGGCGTTAGATGTAGGTTCAGCCCATGCTACTTTCCTCCAAATCTCTGGCCTTGTAGTCCTGAACTATTTTGTGAGAGTATTTCAGCATAAATCTTTTAATATGGCCGGCACGCTCTCCCATTTGGATTTTGCTTATTTTTATTGCCTGGTGGTACACCAACTAGCATTGAACTTCCTCTCTGATGTAACCTCTTTTAGTGGAGGGCAGCAGTATACACACATTTAAGTCCATAAACATCTGAAGATCTAATGCTTTATCTATAAAATATTATCCATCGCCAATTCAGTTTACGTACTAAAGATTTCTTCCTGTATGATCTCATGTGATCCAAGCTGAAATGTTTATTAGGTTTTCTAATCTACATTTATAAATAGGTGCCTTGCAGTCTAATTTGTTTGAATGAAAATGAAATAAAATATCTAACCTAACAAAGGCCAGAATTAATAATCCCTTAAATGGCCATACGATGCGCTGTAGATGCTTTCAATGCTTGCTTTTATTTTTCTCACGCTTTCTGTTTAATGGATGAAGTAGAAGAAGGCTTTATCTTTATATCCAAGATAAAAATTTGTATAAAATGGCAAAAAGCTGCTTATTTCTAAGGTGTGCTGTGTTTTGCACTGCAGTGCGTGTGTATATACTTGTCTGTGTGCTAGTATTTTAGTGTGTGCCGCATCCTCCTGTTTCACAAGCTTTGCTAAAACACAACAGCATCTAAGAGCTATAACTCATGGGACACGGTTGAACATGAGAGAGACAGAGAAGAGGGAGGCCAGGCTCACAAAAGGAGGCAGTTTCTGGGTGAGAGAGAGTCACAGCAGTAAAGCATCTCTCAGGGTCAGTGCCTCTATTATCATTCAAATCCAGCACACACACACAGACGCACGCACGCATGCACACAAAATAAATTTTAGTTTCTACAGGAATCCCTGTTCTCTCTCTGACTGCAGCAGAGCTCTGACGTCATCACTGGAGGTAAAGCTGCCACAGCAGAAAGGACTGCTCTGCTGGGGGACACACACACATAAACACACACTTACCCATGCCTTCAGGACATTTAGGAGACTTGTTTCTTTACTCCTCAATTCTGCCCTCTGTTTAACCTCATACAAGTTTTTCTGTCAGTACAGGCACTTTGCAAAGTATTTCAAAAACTGTTTTCATGTAGCTGATGTAAGGCTTTGTGCATACTATATGTGCATTATTTTTTTTTTTTGACTGGAGGTCTCAGTGCTGTGCTGCGAAAAGTCAGTAGCCATAGCAACATTGGGGCACGTGCTATTTCACATGCTGAAGATATGAGTGCTGTGATCAACTAAGTTGTTATTTTGGTCAGTCAGCTCCCTTCAGTGCTGTTAGATGCATTGTGGTTTGTTTAATGAGAGTCTAAATGAGAGCCAACAGTGTCCAGGTCCACTTACTTGAGTCGTTGTCTTTGTGTACACGCACCTCTGTGGCTTTCAGAAAAACAGACGACATATGCAGGTCTTGGTGTTGCACACATGACTCGTGTGTTATTAGGGTCATTATGGTCAGTTTCTGTGTGATGCCCTCTCTGCCTGTTCGCTTTGTAAGATGCATAGTTGCATCTTTCTCTGGGTTCACATCAAGTTTGTGACAATTAAACCTTGAAACACTGTTGAAACAATAATGACATGCTTTACGATTATGAGTTTAGATTGACAGTTAGCCTTAGTCATCCAGTATTTAGTGAACGTGTCAATAGAAAATAGCACAGATAAAGGGGATATCGGTTTCTTTTATGTAACAAAATAACAAGATAATAACAACTAAACAGCTTTTTTTGCCTCTAAAAAAAATAAAGAAATTGTATACTTTTGTATACTTATACCTTCTCGTTCTTTTCTATTTCTGTTATTACCACTGTTTTCCTACATGCCATGCTACCCCATACCTTTGTTACCCTTCCTACTCCTGCCCCCTCGTCTTCTTGCTTCGTGTCTGATGGAGGTATTCCCCTGCAGCCTCCAGGCCTCCACTGCCATTCTGCTCAGGTAGGGCTCATTTCATGTTAGATGATTAGATTTCACTGGCAGCAATTCAGGGTTGGATAAGCCAGAGTGTTGCAGACCTACACAATAGCACAAGGAATCAATTAAGTCTTAACATATACTCTCCTTGTAGTAAATGTTAAGACATAGCCAGACTGCAGACATGCGAGGTCATGATACATACCCTTGTGTACGTCATGCATGAACGAACACTCATTCAGTTTTACATGTACATTTTTACACATCTAGAATAGAGATGTAAATGTATACATTCACATGCATTACACCATGTAGACATACACAAACCCCAATTATGATGAAACTTGTATAGTGTATGGATTATAAAAAAATTTTAACTCTTGAGATTCTTACATTTCACATCTTTGCCATTGCTAAAAAAAATAAATGAACCATCAATAGCAATAATAATTGCACATGTGAGGGCAAATTAAATGTGAAAGGAGGTTATCATAGTCTGTGCAATGGAAGAAGCATATCCTGTGTCTGGTTTATGGGTCGGGGCTTTTAATTGCTTGTAAGGACAGATTCGAGCAGAATGTATCATCATACTCCATATTACAAACCACAAGGGGAAGATGGTATCAGTAATTGGACATTGATATAAAATGAGTGTGTAATTTTCATCTGCTCCTAACATTTTATCATTTGTCACAGATTTTTTTTATTTGATTTAATTATTTTTATGTATCATTATGTTGGATGAGGAAGAGAATGGCAGAACTAATGCATCTAGTACCAAAAGCTACACATTATAGACAAAGGCTGGTGAAGTTTTTATCTTATGTGATGGTGGATTTTATTTGATATAAACTTTAATGTGTATTTGTTTTTTTTGTTTTCCATTTAATTTAAAAAGAAGAGTTTACTCCACTACCTAATTTTTCCTAATGGAAAAAGGTTGTTCCATTATGTGGAAAAATAAACATCTTCTATGAAAGTTTATGCATCATCTTCCAAGCTGCAAATTGTTGTTGTTTGCTCATGTTTCTAATGCCCTTAAGCTTGTGATTGTGTCTGTATGACTTGGGCTGATTAGACCTGCTTGGAATTTATTACTCCGTCTTCAGCAGTCATTATACTTCAGCCTCTTATATTCACTCCTTAATGAGACTTTATGAAATATTCAAACCTTTACCTGGAGGAGCTCAGTGTGTGTGCGTTTATTGTGTGTGTGTGGGTCCAACTCTGTATTCTTGCATATCTCTGGGTGTGTTCCAGCCCTTTTTTGATCTGTTAGCACTGACAGATACTGAAGACAAGGGGAAGACACAGGAATAGATTCACACGCACCTGCAGACAGACATGATTTGAGTCGGGTTAATGATTTGTTATTCCAGAATTTATCATCTCAGCTGAAGAACAATCCATGCAAGATCAGGTTCATTAAGCCCGTGAAAGGATGTGTTAGCCTCACTTTGGGCCTCTTCTCTTTTTATTTTATTTCTACTCTCCTGCTTTCTTTCTCTTTCTTACTCTCCTTGAGGACTACACTAAATCAAGCCAGCCGTTTAATTAAAAGACATTTTCTCTGCTCTAAATAGCCTACACCATAAACAGGCAGGGGACACACAGCTACAAACACAAATGCACACACAAATCTCACAGTGCCTCACGCCTCCCTCTTGAAAACATATACAGTAGACAATGCTCTATATGTCAAATGAATGCAATAAAAGGAGGGTTGAACTTTGAGAACACCACTTGATTCTTCATCTCCCAAACTCTTACACTTGTCTAGAAGAGGCAGGTAATATACCCCCCTCGTCTTTTTTTTTTACTTCGGGAGAAGCCCCTTTCTCCTGTTCTTGTCCCCTTTGAAGATTGTCTAATGAAGTGCTCCATTTCCCTGTGAATTATACTGTAGCATTTTCTACAGTATGTCACGTATGAGAAGTCCCGTGTAAAAGGGCAAAGAGGTGAGAGATGAGTAGAGAGAGCTCACAGAGGCTCTCTCCTGGGGCCCAGGATGTGTGTCCAGACTACGGAGTGATTCATTAAGCGAGTCCCAGGAATCACATCGGGTCTATTCTGATTCTTACAGAGGCTCTCTGCGTGATGTGGCCTTTGGCTTCCCATGTACCTCACACAAATTGTGCTCTCTGATGTCTTTGGGAGAGGCTAAGAGTCATTGGTGGAGAGGGGGAGAAGGGTCCTCTATTTGTCTGCTTGTATATAAGCAGCCCTGCATAAAGTGATTAATGGTTTCCCTTTGGGCACTTTTCCAGTTTAACGGCCAAAAGAAATAAATGGTGCTCATTTCAAAAACAGCTTGTAGACCACTTGTGTTGTTGATGTGTTTTAAATGTATTTTTACTGTTGACAAGGAGGGATTTGAATAAGCTAGAGAGAGAGAGAGTGCATGTGTGTATGTGTGTGTTTGTGTGTGTGTGTGTGCATGTGCACAGTTTGAGAGCCATCTTTGCGTGTGCAGTGACTCTTTACCCTAACCTCAAACATCTTGAAAAATTTCCACTCTTACACATCTCAGTGAGTACATGGATGCAGATGCTTCCTATGGGGGTTCATTAGGGCCAGATTATTCAGTGCTAGGGATCTGATAAACTGGATGAAGCTGCCTTGGCTGTGATACTGTTTACTAATCACCTTTGGATAAGCCAAACACACATGCAGACTGCTGTAATGACTGGGCAAGGAACATTACTTGTGAATAATAAATATATGCATACCTCATATTTTTTTCCACATCTTTGTGAGTGCACATGATGTTAGCTTGTGTGTCTGTGATTAATCTCTGAAGGCCAGGGGGTGATGGGGTCAGAGTGGAGGTACCTGTTGAGCTAATGACAATGATTAAGATAGGGGTTGGTGGGGCTTAACGTTCATCAGGTTTCCTAACATGCTGTCACCCACAGGACATCAGTAACCTTATCAGTGATGAGGTGACGAGCAGCGCACTGCTGAGAAGAACCATTGGATGTATTCCATCTGAAACAGAGGAGCACACAAATGCATCCAGGAAACAAAATTCTTCCAATAAGACGCTTTGCCAGGCTAAAACAATTTGACACTATTGTACTGTAAGGTTAATAAGCAGAAACGTTTTTACACCAATTTGCTCCTTGGTCAACTTTTACCGTCAAGTAAAATTACTAAAACTACAACAGAAACTAAAATAATCCTTTATTTATGGCAGATTGTCATGAGTAGAGGTATGTTTGAAATACTTAGTGAGGAATATTAATGTACAAGTGACCAAAATCTAAATGACAAGAAGCCATCGCTTTAATAGATTGATGAAGGCACCAATGTTCCCTACCCCCTTTCTGAAAAGAGCTATGATGACCTTTCAAATGCTTTCTACATTTTTTTTTATTTCAGTAGCTCTGTTTGATAAAGTGCAAAGACTGATACAGTGGCACTCTCCTAAAGGATGGGTCATATTAATTTTGAATGTGCACAGTTTAAACAGTCAAATTTGCTATTGGCAAACACATGGATAGATTATGTCATTTAGCTGTGCAGTGCATTGCACTACAAATGCACTTGTACCCACTACTGGCTATTCACCATATTATTTGCAACAACTCTATCTGCTTTTAAATACTTCTCATATATTCACATGGTGTTTTGTAAGGGTTTTAACACTACACCTCAAAAATAGTCTGTAGTGGTACCTGATAACACCCGAAGAAAAGAAAACCCTGTTGTCATTACTTGCTAAAGCAATATTTAAGTTCTTCAAATGTTAATCATTTGCATGAATGATTAGTCCAATTATAAAAACACAAATAATGGCCTGTGTTTATATTAGTTTATCCAATTAGTAAAAACAAGTTAATTAAGCCAAGCCACATTAGCCTACGAGATATTATTTTATTTGGGCATGTAATAGCTTTTAAAGTGCCTGACTGCTCACATATTTCCAATCAACAAGAGCAAATGATCCCCATCATATTAAAATCACTGGGCGCCTCGATTTCCCATATTCCCCAAACCTGCAGTGATGTATATTTATGAGTTATCCTCAGCATGGCACAGACACAAGACCAATCTAAGAGCTGAGGTTCTTTTAATGGGTTTTACCAACTTCTGCCTTCCCAACTCTTCTTTCCTGTCGTCAGCCTTCCTAGTGACTATCCCCATGGCTCTCAGCAACTCCCTGCCATTCCTTTCTTCCTCTGTATTACCCTTTTTCAGTCTAATGGGATCACCGGTGAACATGTCCTCCTCTCTGGCTTTGCGCTCCACTATATCCTCACTTATTACATTTCAGTTAATGAAAAAGATTACAAAAATGACACCTTCCTTGTGTGGTTCCCTCCCCCACCTTATCTATCCCTTTATGCAAACTCTTCTATTTTTAAATTTTCTTCTTGTGTCCTTGTTGTTTATTTTCTACTAACGTTGAGCTTTATATTTTGTGGTTCACGCACTACTCTTTGACTATTAATCCTGTTCTTTGCACACAATCAATGAGCATTAAATGCATTTCTTCCCTTTAATCAGTATTGTTATCTCCCAGAATCCTCTTTAAATTTCTTTGTTCTGCACCCTTACCTCATATTGAAAAGTTAGGCCTGAGCACACATAATGTGTGCACAGTAAGCACAAACACCACCTGCCTGCATACTCCACCGGTCTTCCTTAATGCTTTCTTTTATCTCACAGGCAATATTAGGCTTTTATCAGTGACCTAGAGTCTTTTTGTATAGGCTGTAATGTACAGTGCAAGGAGGTATGTGTGTATGAGTGTATGTGTTGCAGTATATATGATGTGTATGCACCAGCACTGCTACTTCAAACATCTCTACCTGTCACAAATGTCACACATGGTTCAGCCCACACAGATGGCTTTGTTGGTGAGCTGTGCATGTGTATAATGCTGTCACTGTGTGTTTGTGTGTGTGTGTGTATGTGTATTAGAGGGCTGGTTTCTCAGTATTATGCACACAATACTGCCTATAGCTTTGCTCATGGGTTAGTCAATGAGGAAAGAACATTTGTGCTCTCGAAAAATGATCTGTCAATTTACTGATGCTGACACAATCTCGCACACACCCAGTGAGTTCAGACAGCATGTCAGCATCACACAGAGAGTGGTTTGAATTCAGACAGTGAGGCTGAATTCAGACTACCCTTCTGCTTTTATTCAGTCGCCCTAGTAACCCCCCCGACACACACACGCACAAACACATGTGCGCACACACACACACACACACACACACACACACACACACACACACACACACATAGACACAGACTCAACAAATGTGAACATGTACATCAATCAGCCATAACATCATGACCAACTGTGCAATGTAATGCAATCCAATGTAGTGGCTCTGCCATGAATTCTACTTTTACAAGGATATCATTTCCCAGTTTTAAGGTTGAAACTGAAAGGTGATAATTTTGCCCTAAGAAGAGGTGGATCTAATTTTTTGGCCACCTACCTTCCCACTTTGACCTCAGTAGTAAACACACAATAGAATCATCACCTTTCGGAAAGTTTCAACCTAAAAGCTGAGAAATTATAACCTTTTAAAAGTAGAATTCATGGCAGAGCCTCTACATTGTAAATTGCATAAGTGGTCATATTGCTATGCCTGATCTGTGTATATTTTGTATATTGACAACATGCTTGAATACATGAAGATGCTGTTTTTGAGTTTCACATGCAGGAACATGTGATTGTGGGAGAGTTGGAGTACCAATTATTTACATACCCAGAGCAGTAATACTGCACCTGTTTGCTTGAGTACCTGGTTGCCCTCATTGATGGACTCCATTATAGTTACATATGGTCACTATGGTAACAGCCATACTGAATTTCTGTATGGGCAGATGACTTAACTTCTGAATATATGAAAGCTTGCTATCAGTCCATCTACTCAAAACACTTTAATTGCCCAGTCTTTGGTCTCTTAAATTTACTTGTTCTTTCCACCCAGCACTTTTCATTTATTCCAGTAATGTCCAAAGGCTTCATGATTTTCCCTATAGCTGTGATCAAACAGAGGAGAGAGAGAGAGAGAGAGAGAGAGAGAGAGAGAGAGAGAGAGAGAGAGAGAGAGTTTTAATGAGAGAATCTGTTACGTTGTTTTTGCCTTTGATGATGCACCTCATTCATTCATCTACTGTAAATTTTACTGGGCCTTTGATACTCCAGGTCACATTACACTCGGGGGACTGCCTCTAATTGAAGTGAATATAATGCCATCAAAAGCTCATGTGGGAATAATGTGTATTTTGCAGAAAGGCAGATTTGATCCGTTAATCTGTCAGTTATCTATTTTTGATTTCCTGATATAACAATGACAATGAAATTCTAGAAAAAGTATTTAAAGACATTGACATGATTTCCCAGAGCCCAAAGGGATGTCTTCAGGTTCTTCAGAATTTATGTTGATATCAGACTGGTCGAGTCCTATGAAGGAAATGCAGAACACTCTATCAAAACATGGGGTGCCATCTCTGTGCTGTGTTAGAGGGAGCTACACTGAATACCACAAATGAGAAGACATGGTTGAGTAAAAAAGCAGAAGCAAAGCTGATGAATGAACAGAATAGATGGATAGATAACCCAGGAGATCAAAAGAGATGGAGTCTAGCTGCAAGGATTAAATTTCACTCTGGCCTGGGCCTGTGAGATTACCAAGTTGTCCACTCAAGTGCTATGAAAACACAGGCAGATTAAGTGTACACACACACACACACACACACACACACACACACACACACACACACACACACACACACACACACAAACAGATGTATGAGCACACATGCACCAAAGTGTGTGGACATGAACACACAAACAATGTATTGGATTAGGCCTCATTGCTACTCCAAGGGCCAAGGTGAAACAGATGGCCGACCTTTGTATTATCTAACCTTAGTGAGAACAATCCACATGCAAACCCAACAAATTTTTTTATATCATACATCCATGTGGATACAGAGGTTCAAAAGTTTAGATTATTACAAATTTTTGATATTTTTATGTAAACTTAAAAGTCCTCAAACGTTTATTTATTATTTCTAAGTAAACAAATTTAGGACCTTTTTAAAATTCATAAAATATTGAATTAAGATGATAGCAAATAAGAACAAATATTCTGCACTATTTCAAGGCCACAAAATACAATTAAAGCTAAGTTGGTGCACAGCATTTTTAACTGCAAATGGTCTCCTTGACCAATGGTCTCCTTGTATCCCTTTCATTGAAGCATTTGTCCAGGTGATATTCTGATCCAGTCATTAGAGACTTGTTTAAGTGAATCATCTTGCATCCACCATTCACCTGTTACAAATACAGTTCCCAGCAGAGCCCACCCCAAGATTGAATGCAAAGTTCTGCGTTAAGTGGTAAATATAACTTAAATCAGAACTGAGTGAAAGTATGTTCATGAAGGTAACGATCATGAGACCAAAAGTGACCAAACCATCATATGGTCAATACATCAAATTTTGACACAGAATTTGCAGACTAAAGAATGCAAGACTCAACTCAGCAGAAGCACTGTCAAAGGAAAGCTATTTATTGGTAGTCTGAGATAATGGGTTGTGGTCTCAGACTTTTGGAGCACACTGTACATTTTCTTCAGTGGAAAAGAGTGTCAGGAAGGACATGACTGGAAAAGTTGTAAGGCGGAGAAGAAATGGGCAAAGAGGAGTGACGGACTGTCATGTGATAGGAAGACAGTGGCAGTGGGCCAGGAGGACTGGAGGAGTGCCAGAGAAGCATACTCACACACAGTCTCCCACAAATGAATAAACCTAAAACACACACAGAACACTCCCAGCAGGGTGCTGAGGCAAGCCAAGGTGACCTGACTAGGTGATGGGAGGGTCACCATGCCAACGGGTCTTACTGATGTCACTCCGGCAAAATATGTCAGACAGAGAGAGAGAAAGAGAGCGAGAGAGAGAGAGAGAGAGAGAGAGAGAATTTCAAGTGGTGGGAGTGTAACCTGTAAGTCAGGCCCTTTGAGTACTGACTGACAAGCTGACATTGAGAAAGCCTGCATGGTACAATATGGGGCAGTTGTAGGGCAAGAAACCCATTAGCTGGGGTTGGTCTTAATGCTGCTCTGAGACAGACATACACCCCTACACCATATTTTCTAATTTTAAATGTGTGAAGCAGGTTTTGTAAGTGAAGAGTACATTTTTTAAATTAGTATAATTTCTTACTTCCATTGTGGGTAAAGTCAAAAACAAAAAGTCTCTATTTTGTACCAAATATGCTAGTGCAATATATTATTAACAGGTGTTTCTAATGTATTGCCCCTATCATTCATTTTTAATTAGGTTGGCCAAAACATATGAAACACCTCTTAATGTAATAAACTCCACGATGACCTCAATAATAAACATATAGTAGAAGTATCAGCTTTCAGACAGTTTCACTTTAGAAATAGAAATGTAAAAGTAGAGCTGATGTATGGAAGGTATTCCTAATGAGTTGGCAGACTGTTGTATATATGTGCATATATGCATATCAAACAAAGTGTAGACACTATAGGTGGAGTGGAGTAATGAATGTGAGAAAAATTTGCTACCTAACAAGTTTTAATAACCATTTAGGACTTATTACATTTGCAACATTAATGGTAAATAGGACATTTATTAATGCTGTATAGATCATAAACCATCATTTGAAAAAAATAAAAATTTTGCTTGCCAAACTCCAGGATGACACTTGTATTTGTAGCTCATTTGTAAATTAATGAGGACGCCCCCTCAAATGCAATCTGTATATGTGGACCCAAACCTGTTTATTAACATCAACAACTTGGCTGTTAATTTGAGGGGACTTCACGATGAAACGCTGTAAGTGCTAGTTAAAAAGATAAATCACTTGTCTTGCTGGAGGAAGATATTCTAGAACCTGGCAACCTGAATGTTTTTCTCATTATAATCTTGGAACTGATCTTCATAAATGGTTAGTTGTGCCTTATTAAAAATGTGGGTCAAGCAGACAATTTATACATTTGAAATCTGAGCGAACTTAATGATGTTACAGTTATTCTTAGTTCTTTTTTAGTGTTCCACTCTTGAAAAGCCTACCTGTCATTGTAGACGTTTCTCATCAGTGCAAATTATTTGTTAACCTCTGCCTCAATGGTTATTTGCTACGAATCACCTATATCTTTTCCTTGCCCAGTTTAGCCTGTTTCACAAGGCACTGTGCTGGTGTTGGAGAGATCAATTGTCTTGTTGTCAAACTGCTGTCCCACATATGCCTCATTATTAAAAGCCGGCTTAGTGGCAATTGACTCATACACCTGTCAGCCACAACATTAATACCACCTGGTGGTGTTGCAGATCATCTTTGTGAACTTCTCCTAAAATCAGTCCCCTGTCCCTTCTCCCTCGAGGATGAAACTGCAGACAACACAGGAAAGTAATTACCCACTGTGATTCACTGGTTTCCATTACACATTACACAGGCAGATAGACAGCAGGGTGATCTTACCAACCCCTCTGGGTCTGCATGACACCACACTCACTTGTGTAGTCACAGAAACACAAAGGAGCTCAAACATCTATTATCACAAATGCGCTAGTCGTTTCTGTGAGCCTGTTATGTCATAAGAATATACAGTAATTTGCCTTTGTGCTGAATTTGGATAATACGATAAAGGATAATAAAATTCAGTATGTTCTTTAGGGTTGCTTTACATTTGTTTCACTTCAGCTTGGATTTCACATTCGGAAGGAGTTTTTGTACAAGCAGCATTTTAATCTGTAGTGCAGCTCCAAGAGGTGCAAGTGGAAATTCAACCACGCTGTGACACAGTGAAGGATCCCTAGGGGAAAAAGACAAGATATACGAGGATAAAAAAGGCTTAGACAGAATTACTATCAGAAGAAAGCAGGACATAGTTTTTGGATGTGACCCAGAAGTTGAAATCTCTCTATTGATTTTTAATTCACTGCTAGAAAGAGATAAAAAGTTCAGTAGGGATTGTACTGTATACAATGTGGATGTTTATATAAAGACAGCTGTACTGTTGAAAGTGTGACAAAAATCTTCTGAATCTGAACTTTAAATAGTTTGAGTGGTTAAAACTCTGTAATGAGAAAAGTAAAATTAGCAGTATCAACACTGCGTGGGCATCTCCAGCGTTTCATGGAACAAAGCACTCACTGGCTACTGCACAGTCTAACCAAACATCAGTGCCTCCAGGTTTTCAATGACTTTTTTTGTGATTGTTGCAGCCTAAAATGCCTGATTTTGGGCTTTATATTTTTTTTTATTGGGAATTGTTTAAATCAGTTGTTTTAAAAGCTCTTCCTCATCTGTGTTCCAAGATTCAAGGTTCAAGATTCTTGGAAATAACGGTTGTCTGTCTAACTCTCTGACTCTTCTTGACTGCTATTACTTTCTGGGTTTACTTCATCCCTTTATTTACATACATCCATACAAGTCCAGGCCATGAACTGTGCTGGAATGATTGGGGCTCTTGGTATGTACCATGGAGAGGGAGGCCCTACACAGCCTCAGGCAGTGAGGTGAGTGACGCCACCAGAAATATATGTGACACATGCTGTATCTACACACACATGCACATCGAAATTCCCTTGCAGAAAGAGTGATAATAATAGTCTAGCATCCATTCATTTTTTGTGAGAACAGTCATTACTGTCATCATTCTTCTTCTCTGAATCACTTACTGTCAGAACACACACACACACACACACACACACACACACACACACACTTACACAAAGACACACACTCTCGCTCTTTTTGGGTGTTACCTACCCTTTCAACCTCTGCTTCTGTATTTCTTTTTTCTTCCACCTCCTCCTATACTGGTGAATCCCTGACATGACAGATCCCCTCTCTCATTTGGCCCCCCATGGCTGCCTGTCAGCCAGGAGACAATAGGGACGGGGCCACATTTGCCTTTCTAACGAGACACTGTAGCTTTAACCTTCCCGTCTACCATGTTTTCTCTCTATTTCCTTATCTTTCTCTACCCTCCATCCTTCCCCCTTGCTTTCTGTTGACTGTGATATCTCATTAATATGTTTCAAACCTATGTATGACTTCCTTAGTGAGCTAAAGGAGACCTATCAGTATTAACAAGTAAGTAAGCTTTGTTATTGGGTTAAATGGAGAAACCTATGTTTAAGGCCATTCATGCTTCTATGTGTGACCAGACTCAAACATTTATATATGGGGTACCGGGAGAAATGAAGAGAGAAAGGCCAAAGCCCACAAAAAGAGAGGCATATCAAGATACTCAACTAGCACCCACTGCCCCCACCCTCAGGAAGATGCATTTATGTATAAAACATCACCCTGACTGAGGTTCGGCTAGAGTTAAATGCTTTGATCAACATGCTCCTTGTATCGTGTGTCTGACCTATGTCTGCGTTAACCAGGGCTTTTTGAAGGTGGATGCTGCTCAGCACGGGGACTCTGCAAACTGAGCGCTGCAGTAGGGATCAGTGAGATCCTTGGGAAGGCTGAGGTTAGAGTGAAGGCAGAGTAAATATAACTAACAATGCAGAGTATCATTTCAGGTCATGGCTCCATTCAATTTAAACTCACCACAGAAGAATACTTATCTACAGTAATGGTAGTTGAGCTCAAAAATCTATAGTTATAAAATGTTTTCTACACACTACACATCCATTCATTAGCAACACCCCTTATCCTGTAGAGGGTCAAGGGCAAACACCTTCGACAGGTTGTCAGTCTCAAACAGGGCTGACACAAAGAGACAGAAATTATTGAACATGTCAAATATACACATTTCTTTCAATATCGGTGATTTTCTTTGTTGTCGTGACTCACGGCCACTGATTGGCATGCCTTCCTTTTAGTGCACTAAAGCTGATGTTTTTTCATCATTACACGGCAGTTTGATGGAGGCGAATCCTCTTGTCTCTGATTTGTTTTCTTGGCCTAGATCAGTGGTAGGGGGAAGGGGTGTAGAGTCAATTGTGATGGGGATGCAAGTGTGTGTATGTGGACTGCAGGGCCCCAGTGAAGCTGATTCCTGTCAAGCCCGTAGCACCACACTCAGACAGGGCTTGACCAAGCGTTTAAACACTGCTCTAGGATTTCCCGCTATGGGCTGACTGAAAGTGTGTGTGTGTGTGTGTGTGTGTGTGTGTGTGTGTGTGTGTGTGTGTGTGTGTGTGTGTGTGTGTATGTGTGTGTGTGCGTAGAATTGACCGAATTGCGGGTTTTCAGCAGTTCTAAGAGGCCAAAAAAGGTTGGCAGGATATCTGCTGGCATCTGAGACCAAGAGCAAGACAGAAGTACGGAAGATACTGAAGGAGGACTGTTGTATGTGGTGTAAATGCACACATAGTGTCACATTTATACAAAGATACAGTAGGGATGAAAGTAATAGTGTTATAGTAAACCAATGGTAAAAAAAAAAAAAAAAAGAAAATACAAAATACTGTCTAGCCACAAATCTTCCATGCTCATAGACCTGGCTGTGGCCTCTGTTCTGTATAGTACCAAACTGAGATGATGCTGGTACCAGCTCTTTGACAGACTTGCTTTACCGACCTTTTCCATATTGACCTATGCAGTGGAAATGTGACAGTAAACTCCCTGTTAGCTGATTTTTTTAGCCTGTTAGGCTGTGACTATTTAATCTGCATGACTCTTACTGCCTGTAGACTGTGGACAGACTAGCTGCCCCTGTTGTTTGGTTAAGGTACACTTTTAGTGCCTGTAAGTGTTAAATGATAACTTTTCTTGCCATTTTTTGTGTTGGCAAGCAATCAGCAATTTTGTGGGTTGAACTGTGCGCAACATTCGGAAGTACAAAATTACTAATAGTACCAGTACATATCCCCCCTTAAAAAGTCCAGGCACTACTCCTCTAGATTTAATGTATGTCAGTTGCTGGGATCACTGCACTCACCTTAACCCCAATCATGATAACTTTGGTCAACATAATCCAGATATTAAAATTTTAACCATTTCCTCTCAAGTGCAGAAATATGTGAAACTCCACAAACAAATGTGCGATTACGAAACTTAAGCTAGTCAGACAGTGGATAGATAGTTGTCTGTTTCATCTTCCCGGTTAAAAACCAAGGGGTATAGAGCATTTTCCATCATGGCTCCATAACTGTGCAATGACCTGCCTGGGGAAATCCAGCTCTCTGACTCGGTGTCATCTTTTAAGTCCCATATTAAAACGCATTTTTATCGAATTGCCTTTCAAGAGATGTGAGACTCTTGTTTCAGTATAAGTAGTACATTCTATCTATGTCACTTGATGTATTTTTATTATTTGCAGTTCTTTTTTTTATATTTACCCTAATTTTACTTAGTTACGTAGTTTTATTTATTTATTTTTACTTTTTACTGTACAGCACTTTGTACGTTGTTTGATAAGTGCTTTATAAATAAAGCTATTATCATTATTATTAAAAATCTGTCTGAGAAGCACTTAAATTTTGATTTAAACTTACCAAGAACTTGCTTCTTTCAATCTATTGACCTCAAAAGCAACTCAGACTTAGTATTGCTGAGGTTTTTTTTTGCCAACAATGTAGATGCATTTATAGAAACCTGATACAAACCCTAGAGACAGTTACAGGTACAGGCAGGATTAATGTGATTAATGTGAACGGCTGTGCTTATTAACCATCTGTTGGTTCAGTAAAACTGATTGAAATCAAATTTGCGCTATTACATAGATTGACATTATTTCTAGTACATTAAGTTCCTCATTTTGCTGGGAAAGCCTTGGAACTTACTCCAGGACCCCTGGGAGTTTTTGGCCCCATTTCACACAGCACAGCTCGAATTGCGGTGCCACATACAGAACACACACACTTAATCAGGTGCTGCTTCTATTCACCACTAAGAAATGCCGACCTAAGAATTCTAAAGAGAGATTCCCACTGAGTGAACGGGTGAACTAGAGACATGATGGGATGGAAGGAGGCCTGAGCTGGTGACGGAGTGACTGGGCAAGGGGGATGGGGTGATGGGTGGGGCAGGTGTGGACTGGAAATGCAACCAGGATTATATGTATGTGTGTGTGTGTTGGTGTGTGTGTGTGTGTGTGTGTGTGTGAGAGAGATAGAGAGAGAGAGAGAGAGAGAGAGGTCATTTGGAGCTCTGTGGCTGAAAAATCTGATGGTGTGGGGATTCAGGATTTTGAGGAGTCTTTTGTGCCTCTGTGCTCTTGAAGTCCTGTTAAAGCAAGAGATTGGTGGGGGTGGGTCTGCTTGTCCTTCAGGAGGGGTGGCTGTGATGCAGCAGTGGAGAATGGGTGCATGGAGAGGGGGTTGACTTTGTGAGTTGGCCGTGAGGGAGCTAAAGCCTTGGGAACATCAGTCATCCAGCACGACAATAGAGCAATTTTGTATGTTTGTTTGTATGTGACAAAGTTGCTGAGGGTCCAAGCAGGAAAATGTTTATTTGTTTAGTGTGTGTGTGTGTGTGTGTGTGAGTGTTGATGTGACTTTTAATTTAGGCTGCCACTGCAAGATTTAAATGATAATGGATCCATTGACCCTGAGAAAAGCAGCATTTGCGAGTGTGCAGTTTTGTGTCCATATTGGGGGGATGGGGAGGGCAGCGAGTCAATTGGGGGGGTTCTGTGCCAACCTGCTTTGTCCTCTCTCACGGCCGAACTGGACTGAATGAGGAGATGGGAGCTTTTAACTTTTTGTTCTGTGTGGATGTGTGTTTATTTTGGTGAATTGTGTTTTACTGACTTGATTGTGTGCAGACTTAAAAAAAACGGACTTCAAAAGACACTCACATACACATTCACTCACACTCACTTGGCTTTTATTGGAGCAGACAAAGCACACAGTCAACCAGCTGGCTGCACGACAGCCACAGTAATATTAATGAAACAGTTATCTATCCAAACATATTAGCAGCCCTTTAGAAATAGTGCTTTTGACTGCTTCTGTGTGTGTGTGCGTGTGTCTGTGCGTGTGTGTCACAGAGTCCCACAATCCAAGGTCAAAGTATTTTTCCGTCTTGTGCCATCTTTACTCACACTCCTTCTGTCAATCTGCCAATTTCTGTGCTATGTACCCTTTGCGTATCATCTCTTTCCATCATTTGGCCTTTCACTCCCTCTATTTAGTTTGCTCTTGTCTCTTTATCTACTTTTCCATCTGTTTCTATCATTTTGGATTTCCACAAGCTTCTGGATATAGAACAGCTGCCTCTCTTTGGACATTTCATCATCCGTGCTGGCCCCCGTTTTCTCTTATCCTTGCCCCTTTACCGTCTAATCTTCTCACTTCTACCTATTTTACTTTACCTCTTTCCAGCTGCCTCTCTTTGTATCGCTCCCTTTCTCTCACTCTCGGTTTCTCTATTGTCCTGGCTAATCTGGCCTGCTCTCCGGCTGTGCCCTCGGCTTCAAATGATGCATTAATCCAGGTTTCCCCAACCCATTGTTTATACTGCACACTCTACACAATGCTCTCTCACTCAAACATGCTAACAAAGGCTCCCCTTGTGATGTCACATCATGCAGGCTCAACACATGACAGGCAAACAATAGCATGATGGTGCTCGTGACATTGTTGAATGTAATCTCAGATCCTTAAACAGTAAGTGTCACTGACAATAAATGAAGCCATCCTTTCCATTCACAGTTGGTTGAAATCATATGAATTCATAGAGTTAGTTTAAGTGATTTATCACTTTAGTAGTGTCAGACTGACATTGGACCTGTGTGTTTTTTGAATGCACATATCTGGCTGTTGTTGCACTCAAACACTTATCTGCAGGATGGTTTGATTCTGTTTACTTTGTTGGCAACCTCTGATCAGCTGCCATAGAAATCTGTATTCAGTCCTTCTGAGTCTTTTTGATTTAGAAAATAAATGTCTGGTGTGATAAACCCTGATAAAGGTCATATAGATCAGAAACTCTGGGCTTTGCTATTTGATCAATCAAAAATTTCACCTCTCTAATATTCTCATTTAGTCCCTGGGGTATTTACAAATGTATTTAACTATTACAAATGTATTATTTGCAAAAATGATTAATTTCCCTGGGAGGGGGATCTGAGAGTGTGTGTGTAAAAGACAGTGTCCTTGAACAGCTTATTGCTGCTGCAGGAACATCTTGGGCTCTCCCTTCTCCAACAGTTTTCTCTCTCGCTCTCTCTCACACACACTCACACACTCACCCACCCACACACACACACACACACACATGTGCATGTCTACCCCCCTTACTGTCCCATTCTCCTTGTGTTTTCTCCCGTTTTTACCAGCTTAGCATAAGATGGAGAGGGCGGTGATGAGGTAGGGCCTCTAAAGCGGCCAGCATTTTTATAGGAAGATGTAAATCACACTAGCACACATAACAGAAGTCTGTCCTCATTGCTTCACTCTGTTATACATTGAGCAGAGATGGATGAATAAAGAACCAGATGGGGAAGAGATCAAGATGAAGTTCTTTTAAAAATCAGAAGCTTGATTGTAGCTATGAGCAAAATTAGTTGTAATAGATTCCCAGAGAATGTTCTTATAAGCATATAATGATATGGAACAGATTAGTTCTTTACTGGGGTTTTTTAATCATTATGTTTGGGTTTCACTGGACTTTCCATCTTTTTTTTTTCTATTTACCCCCATTTACCTGAGTCTTTCCATGGCTTGGAGAAGATGCCTGAGGCTGGAAGAACACATTTCTCATTCTCCTGTGCTCCCTCTACCACATAATCACACATACATACTTACATTCATATATATTCACACATACTTCCTCCATGCCCCTTTGGGTTTTAGCCTCAGGTCAACTCTTATGAAACACTGTGAAATTATTTCTCAACTATGAACCTTTTTACAGTCAGAGATTGCCTTTATAAGTCAGTCGTCTCTGATCTAAGAACTCGATGGGTAAAATGAACAAGGCAAAACTTAGGGCTTAGGATATTACTTTAGTTGGTATCAAAATGTAATTCACAGTACAATATTTAAATACATGCATTACACAGGTGGGCTGAATAATTAATTAAGGCAAAAAAGTTAAGGCATCATTCAAGCAGATAATAAACCAAATGTAGATTAACGATTTGAAAATTGGGGTTTAGCAATAGTCAGTCAATACATAACATATGAGCAATTCATTATCAGCCTTCAGCCATCAAGAATTATCAAGAGACATATGTCTCTTTATGAGAAACATAGATGTTGTAGAAAGACTGTGTTCCTCAGACTTCCAAAATATCTCTCAGCGCAAAGTACACTGTTCATGAAAAGGGTCATACAGTTTTTTGCTGTTTTTATCAGCTTTTCATAGCAGAGACTCAGCCCTATATGTCCAGCCCCCTCCTCCTATACCCCCACACCCCTTTTGGGCTTTTAAAAGGATTTTCGACATGAGCTATGACACAGAGCACATGGCAAAACAGAACAGCCTTCGTACCTCTAGCAAGCGTGGCTAACGGTGTGATTTCACTGTGTTCCAACATTTTGTGCACGCCGGGCTGAATTTCTCATCTATTTAGTTTCTTGCAGGCACAAGATGTTCCTATGATTCCATTTTGCATGCGAATCATTTCATGGGTGTCACTACAAGTTGTGTTTTCTGCTTGAGAAAAGATATTGAAAAATCTTCCACTACATCCATTTGTGGATTATTGTCCAATCTGTTTGATGTCATTCTCACTTCCAGTCTCTCTCCAGCAACTTTCCTTTCCATCTTGCTCACTTTCACCCACTGTCTTGTGAGATAGTGTTATAGACTTTGCTTTTATTATTTCAACTCTGCATACCTTTTAAAAACTACCTCGCCTCATTAGCTGTTCACGTGGAGGAGAACGTTTTATTCATGCCTCAGTGGAAGAATAAACCAAAAGAATTAAGGAAAGGAAAAGGTCCATAGCCTGCGTGTCTTCCGTTAATGGAAACGTGAAGGCTAATAATCACATGTCTATTCTCAGAAACTCTTCGCAGCCACTATTCTTGATATGGGCTGGCTGCCCCTGGAATAGGCAGACACTGTGCATTAGAGCAAGAAAGGGAAAGCCCTATACTGTACAGCTGAGGTTGAACTTTAAAAGGAGTTTACTTGGAGTCTCTTAGCTTAATGGGTTTTAAGGTGTCTCTTTCCGATCTTTTTTTCCTAACTCAGTGCAGGGAACGTTCCAGAGTAGCAAGTGAAACATTTTTAGAGTACGACATAGCTATTTCGGCCTTGGTTATGCTTAAAAATCAATAGGAATATCCTGAAAAAGCTCCTCTGAGTATGAGTAGCTCCCGAACCGTCTATACCCAAACCCAGTGTTATCAGCTTCTCCCAGCTGGGCCTATGAGCATCAAGTGTGGAGTGGTATGAAGCTTGAATAAAAAAAAGGTTTAGATTCTCTGTGCATGTGCTAACCTGTGTAACGTTTATGTGTCACAGTGAGAGTTTGTGGGTGTACAGGTTTGTGTTTTTATGCAGCTTATGTGTTTTTATGTGTGTAGTATATCTTTGTGCGTGTTACTGTGTGTGGTCATAAACATGTCAGTGGCACTCAGAAATTGAAGGTGTGATGATCTCCCCCAGCTGCTGCTGCCACTGCTGTCAAAGTCACACATACCTTGTTTCCGGACCATGATGCATTGGGTCTGAACCGTGTAGTCTTTGACAGTTCAGAAAGAAGGATGGAGAAGGACAATTTGTCACAGGGAAGTACTAGATGTTCAGTGGAGCCTACTCTAGAGGCTTAGGGGATAGAGGCTGCCATTCTTTTTTCTAACCTTAGTTTTAGTTCTTCTTTTTCTCTGCCTCCCAAATGAAATGCCACAGTTCTATCTTTAATGTTGTTCTCTGCAAAGTGGGTCTCAAATAGCTCTCAAACAGAATTGACAGAAATAGAAAAATCCACTGGGACATGTCTTACCCCAGAGGCATATACATTACAGTCACAATTATGTAAAAAACGAAGAAAAAAAGAGCAGGAGCTCTCCTCAGTCTTCGACTAAACAGACCTTCAAGTGGGAAATGACTGTGGTTTCTCCAGAGGTTCCAGAAACGGCACCGCCAATCCTTATGAGGATGAAGCACTTCTTTGATTATTACTTAAGAGGTAAAGAAAAGACCTTCTCTTCGTTTTAATTTCTGCCCGTCTTACCTGGGACTGGAGGCTAAAGCACAGGCAGAAAGGCAGCAGAAGAAAAGGCTGTGCTCTTTGAAGTTATTGAAATGGGGGCAGGAATGGGTGGGAAATACCAGTGAATGCTAAGCAAAGAACTTGTTGAACTGCTGGAGAGGGTCACACAAGCTTTCCATCTCCAAAGCAAATTTTTAGACATGAAAGTGGGAATATTTGAAGGAGGTTAGCTTTGTATCAATTAATAAATATATTGTGCATCTGTTACCATGTGTCACGTGCGTACCTGTTCTGTGGAAATAAGATTTCTGCACTGGTCATACATGTATCTAATGATACATGCCTGCTCGTGTTAACCTGTTTGCTAACTCAGTATAGTATGGCTTATTTAGCAACAAAGTGAAAAGCTGTCAGAATCTATTGATTAACTCATTAGAGAGTAGATGCTCCTGACAGGGTCAGACTGATGTCATTTGCAGACAGTGAGGAACTGACACCAGTGATAAGTGTGGAGAAAGCTTATGAATGGAGCCAAGGGCACTGATGATGTCCAGCCTGTCAGGTTGTAGCAGAGCATGGGAGCTTCAATAGGTACATCCTCAAAGGATAGAGACAGGGTGCTGGTTGTAAGACCTGTGAATACATATTGAGCATAAGCAGAGAGAGACATTGAAGACAAGATCGTGACTGACCTCCATCTACCCAAACAGAGCAGAAGTCTTTATAGTCAAAATAACAGTGCTGGCTTTGTTCATTTTGTCTGTGGCATTTCTGTTCTGAATATAGATTGGACTTGAGATTAACTTGTATTGTGGCGGGCCTGGATGTGATCATGGTGCACAGGTGGCACAGAAAAAGAAAGTCTTTTTCTTTGGACCTCATGCAATTTGGAGCTGGGGCCATGAATGATACAATTGGCATGTCCCAGAGGTGCAAACCAAAATCTATTTCCACTTTAGTAGAGGAAATGGCAGCCTATCATTCCAAAAGAGCGGAATTTTGCAAGCATTGCATACTTTATCCCTTATGCCAAGAATGAAAGCAAAGTGGATCGAATGTATTCAGAACGTCAAATCGAATAAATAAACCCTTTTTTTATATACGTATCACAATTGTGGAAAAAATTCTCTGCATTTAGGGACAGAAAAGATGTTACACACACACAGAGAGAATGTACCAAATACTAGCAGACAAAGGATAATTCTTGACTTTAAAAGAAAAGTGTAGAGGTTTTGCAATTCTCCCAGGTCACTTCACATATTAAGGTGAGTACTAGATCTGATAAATGTAGTCCCAGTACACTGCAACTGTCTGCCTAATATTATTGGTGTTTTTGTGTGAAAAAATCCTTTTGTGGCTTAGAAAGAGTTGAATGTCTGTTTACAAATATATAAACACCACATACACACAGAGCGTGTTTTAATAGTCATTATGCCGCAGAATAGCTGCTTTGAAGCATGCAGCTCTCAGGCAATTTATTATGATTTAGCAATTCTACTACAAATATTGGCTCTGGCCAGCATGATGAAAAGCTTACACGTGTTTTAACCACTTCGCGGTTTGATTCTAAGCTGCGCTGACAGGTGCACATCACGCAGCTTTAATGTGGGGGGCATCAGCAAAATATTACAGTCTAGACCCTGTGAGCTGAACGGTACAGCAAAGAGTTCATGTGCTATTTACATAGTTAATATGCCGTTAAGAGCTGCACAGAGCCTCTGTGATCTTGTGTGTGTGTGTGTGTGTGTGTGTGTGTGTGTGTGTGTGTGTGTGTGTGTGTGTGTGTGTGTGCATGTATAAAAGCCGTATTGCAGCGGAACATTAATTAGTCCTGATATGGTTCCCATTTCATCCACAGATGAGCATTGCCTGTTCACGAGCCCTGATCAGCATTCATTCACGTTAGCCTATTACAATCTGGCTCTCTTTCTTTCTCTCTCCCTGTTTCTCTTTTCTCATGTTGTAGATGTTATTCGTTACCCCACTAATTTGCACTGTAAACGGGAGCAAGCGGAGAGCGTTGAGAAGGAGAACACGAAGCGCTGGTGCTGTCTTTCTCTTGTGCCTGTCTGTTCTTCTTAATAGCTAAATGTTTTCTGCAGCTTATTCATGTAACGCCAGCTTGGGAAGCTCTTGATGGCAAAGGGGTTTCAGGTTGAAATGTAGCAAATTAAGCATGTATAAATTGCCCTTCTGAATAAAATAATAGAACTTTAAATTATGGATCATAGAGGTTTTGGGGGGGCTAGCACCAAATTTGCTGTCAAAATTTGTAAAATTCAGTCAGGTGTGCACTGATTGGGACTCATTTGAATATGTTAAGAATTGCTTGTTTCAAGTGTGTCTAATCAGAGTTTTCCCATTCTAAATGTTTGATATGGCTGTTGGTTACTTTTTCTGCTGCATGCACATGCCTTTGCAAAGACTACATTCAAATGATGTGAAATTAAATGTGGCCTTGCTGTTTGAGACATTACAATGTTCGAGCAATTGTAAAAGCAATAATATAAATTAGAAAATAAGGTTTTGCCTGCATGTTTGGAGCCCACAAAGAGAAACTAGGCTATATTTTTAAACAGGAAAACTGACATTAACATTATATATCACCAGCTTCTAAATCATCTGTTCCCCTGAAAGTAGGGCACTGTGATCCTACACACTTATAGATGTATACACACACACACACACACACGCTGTCCCAGTCATTCTCAAGGTCATGGTCCTCCCATCCTCCTCCATGTTTATCCCCATTTATCCTATGTATAATGGGAAGTGCTGACTGGTTTAGGACGTTTTACTCCCCTAGCCTCCCTGCCAATACAGGCTTCTATAAATTTCAAAAACCTACATGGCTACATGCATCCTTTTGTGTTCTAAAGGTTTGTAAGTGTGTATTGACTTGCTATAATAACCCATTTCACATAAAATATATTAATATGGTTTTATTATGGTATTTTAGTATGGTTTTATTAATATATATATTAATATGGTTTTGTTTTTTGCAATGCATTCCTGCTTTTATATGAACCATTTATTGTACACTAAAAGCAGACTAGTGCAAAACAGGTCTGAGGAATAGGTCAGTAGAAATGGTGGATGTTTGTTGTTTTACCCCCTCCTGCTCCCTTTCTTTATTAGCCTGTGTACAGTTGTGTTAGTGTGTCCCTCTGGGAAGAAAGAAATTAAAAATGGGTAAGGGCACAGCCTGACCAATACCTTCCTTAGAATGCATCTGTATTTAGTTATTTTGTGCGTGTGTGTTGGGCAAATATAGGGTTAACAATTCCCAATACCTGGGGTCTATAGCTGCCATAACCCTGTCAGTTAGTGAGGCTAGGTAATTGCCTTCGAATGACAGGTCTTTGTGGGGGGTTGGGGGGTGGGGGCCATGGTGCATCCACACTGGATGCGTTTGGGTACACAGTAGGTGTGGACTGATATGTATATTATGTTTGCAGACTTGTGCTTGGATGTGTTTATATATGCATTCAAAGGGGTGCATGCATAGTGTGTGTGTGTGTGTGTCTGTGTGTGTGTGTGTTTGTGTGTTTGTGTGTGTGTTCGCAGGTTATATGGGGGGCTGGGAGAGTGGAAGATGGATTGTGAGCAGCAGCATTTCTTACTCCATTCAATTCAATTAGACAAGATATATTGACATGTGCAGAGGACCAACTACTTGTGTATGCAAAGCACACAGCAAGGGGTTTTGCTTGACAACTACACCCCTCCCCTAGGATCAGCATACTGTATATTGGTAGTGGGTAGACATTATTTTCCTTCCTATCATCTCCCCCACTGTTAGTTTACGAATGGAGTCCCAACACTTTGATTTTCCGATTTATTGAGTCAAGTCCAGGGTGAATACACTCTCTAGTATTCACACTGTAGTATTGCCTGAGTTCTGTACTTTTCAAATCCGTGAGAAGCATACATTCATGCACTTTTATTGACATTAATTTCATATAACAAATATTTTGTTCACGTGTCTGTTTGCAAATGTATGTGTACATTTATTTCAACAGCAGCTGTTGTCCTACGTGTAAAGTAATCAGACTCAGCTGTTGTTCCTGTGCTTCTCCTTCATAATACACAGTCATCTCATCTCTCCCTCTTCCTTGCATTTCTGTGGTTGGGATTCTGTATATGTGTAGGGGTGTTTGTACATCCTGGCAACGTTATTGTGTTGCATTCATGTCCCTGGAGATTTAAGCTACTCAGCTCCCGTCATGGTTTCACCATTGAGGTGGGATTTATCCAAGTTTGTGTTCAAAACAACGCCTCCAGCACAGCATATTACAACACCGTAATCCACAGTGGGTTGTACAGAAGACGAAAGGAAGAAGAGAGAGATCGGGGACAGAGAGGTCAAGAATAAAGGTGTTTGAACAAAGATGATGAGAAGGAGGAAGAGGAACAGGAGGCCAGAGAGCAGAGAAGGTTGAAAGATTAAGACTAGAGAAGTTAAAACTGGATTATAGGTTGTACTCAGAAAGTGTCCCTAAAGTACACGGAGTTTAATGCAGTGTAGTTTGATATTATGTCCATTGCAGCTGGTATGTGGCAGAACCTGTTGCTCAGCAGGTGCATAAATATTGGGCTTGTTACAGAATTGGAAAGTTCTGTGTCTCCCATCTTGCAAACCCTCAGGCCAGTTTCTACTCCGGCCAGCTATATTGCTGATTTAGTCATTTCAGCAGAACCCAAGATTACATTAATTGTGCCAGTAGTTTTATTTTGAATTCATTAGACTTACAAAGTTCACACGTTATGGACATAGCATGGTGCAAAATTCGGTGTGAGTGTAACTTCTGCAGAAACTCCTCCTAAACCCCTCCTTTTCTCTCTCGCTGCCCCTTCCCCATCAGCCCTCTCCCCTCTGAATCCCATCCTCTTTTCTGCCTGCTGAGTTCTTGAGAAAGATATCTCTTGCGACCACACATCGTGATATAATCTCTTTCATTTTATTCGCAGCTTATGAGTTGGTAGTGACTCGGCTGGAGTATCTGTAGCAGTTTTGCAATACTTTTACAATTCCGCCCATGCTTTAACTTTTTAAAGCTGTAATTCGGTGTTTGTGCACCACCTTTAGTCCCAAGATCACAATAAGGGAAACTAATTTAAAGGGCTTCCGTGTGTAAGCTTTTAAGCTACACCTCTACTCCATAATGCATCTCTTGTGATTGCCTGTGAGAGGCTATTTAAGACGCTTGTTTCTGGCACTATTTCATAATCACTTTATGATCTTGTTTCATCGGCTTAGGATTTTTTTCATTCAATGGGGCTCTAATAGGGTAGAACATGAGTTTTCATAAGAAACACAAGAGAAGTCTTAACTATATTGGATTGTAAATCTTACAAATCAATCTTTTTCAAGTAGAATTGATACATTTAAATCAAACTCTTTTTCCAGTATTAGATAATATGATGTAATATAGTTCCAAAATTTTATGTAACGATAATAGATGTTTATTCTTACGGATGTTGCTAGCACTTGAGATTGCTACATCTATCACTACGGCTGTGTTCTATTGTTTGTCTGGTTGGTTGGCCATTGCCAGTTAATCAGTCTGTAATTGTTCCTGTGCTGCCAGGATTAGTGGCACACTGGACTGAACTTTTGGCAAGAAAACAAATAAGTGTTCCCCAAATGTTAAGCTACTAATTCCGGTTTCTTTCATAATTCGTTATTGGTGATGGTATTTGCGAACTTTATGCTACATTCTTTCATGAGGAACAGGAGGTGTCTATTTAATAAGTCACATCGCAATATGTAAATATGGGGCTGGAGCTGAAGCAAAGGGAGAAAATGAGTTTGGGGGGGTATTTTGAGAGGGGAAAAAAAATGGATCTAATCTAGACCTTTTATCCCCGTACTCACACATTTCTGCTTCCCCAGACAGCTTACTGGGCTTTGAAGCCACCCTCTGCAGAGGCAGATTTGTAAAATTGGGGGCTATTGGATGGGATTGAGAGGAGATGTTAAGGTGGTGAGGGGATGTGGTATAACTCAGAAAGGGAGATTAGTAAAGCTGTGGCATGTGTGTGCAGGGAGGAGGGGCTGCCAGTGACAAAATGAATATTTTGCATCTTTACCACTGTTAGTTTGTATACTGTATGTTCCCATGTGCAGGTATTAATTCGAAGCGATAGACATTTTAAAGGTATGACAGCACAGTCCCAGCTTCCCTCATCCATCCCCACTTTCATTCTTTCACACACTTCCATTCTTCCTTTCTCGCATCCTTTCTCCCGCTCCATTCCTCTGTGACGTGGTATAGTTATAATCCACTCAGACATGTTCTGATTTTTTTTTCTCTCTTTTTGAGTGTTGGCACTCACCCACACACTCTCTTTCACTCCCTCTCTGTAAATCCCTCATTCTGTTTATTTCTACTTTCTCCAGAGATAGAATGAAAGAGAAAGCTACTGTACAGTATGTCTGCTGTTTCTGTGGCAGCCATTATGTGAATCTGCTGTTTGTTTACTCGTTTGTCTCTGTTTGTTCATCTGTGTATCTAGTAAAGACGGCATGATACTGTGTGTCATTGTGCTTTTGCTGGTCTGCAAATCAATCTGATGTATTTTGTCAGATGGTAAGTTTATATTGTAAATCTATGTGCATTATATTTTTGCATTTCTGTGTAACTTTTTACAAGTGTCTACATGTGTGGGTGTGTGTCTGTGAGAGTCTATGAGCTAATGTGTTTTTAATATCTGTGCAAACTCTGATTGGGTTTCTTCTAATGGTGTATTCATAGTGATTTTTTTGCCAACCAGTTCAATCTAAAAAAACTACACTGGCATTTTAATCAGTCCAAAATTTAATCAGTGCAAAATTTTGTGACACTTATATTGAATGAGAAACTGGATAATCACACATTAGTACTTTTGGGATTCTGACAATAGGCTTATTTATGAAGACTAAAGAATTACAATGTTTGAGATTGGTGAACATGAGCATGGTCTCATTTGCTTTTGTTTAATGTTTATATTTCTTACAATTACAAAAATTCTGATTTTATATTGGCAAAAATATTATAAAACTTAATTAGTGCCCAATCCACACTGAATGCTCTTTGTTCCCTATAATGTTGTATTATCCAAACTAAATGAAGAAGATTGTAGCTAAATTGGAATGCTTGCCTTTCCTTTAAAATATTTGTTGATTTATGTGTTTAAGTGTATTATAATATTAGATCTACCTGGGGTTCCTAATGTCATGGTTGACATGGGTCAACATGGGCACTATGACCTATCTGTGGCTAAACAGCTATGTACGTAGCAAACTGGTGCACTGTGTTCTGAAACCTGTTGATCATGACCATTTCACTATTTCCATGCTGACCCCTGTTCACCGAGCATTAAAAATCAACATTTAATGTTTTTGTGTTTTTCCTCTGCGGCTGTTTTTTCATTTATCATGTTTTTTAGTCGCTCAAAAAAATAAGACATATTGTGAGCACTGATGTCATGCATCTGTCCTATTGCAAATGTTTTCCTTTTATTGCGGTTTGATCTATGACTACCAGTGAATTGGTTTACAGATTCAGGTCACACTATCCATTGCTGTCATTTTCAGTTCCATTCTTGTTGATTATCCATTCAGTGTTGCTGAATAAAATCTAAACAAGTGTCTTTCTGAGTGAACCATACCGCCCATGCGCAAGAATACCCACAATGCACTCCTGGGCATTGCTAATCCTGTTGGCTGCTGACGAATTACCAACCTACAGTATGCGTCACTGAGTGCCAGAACCATCAGAGGCTAAAGTAAATGCTTAACTACAGTTTAAGCTTGTCAGATATGAATGAACCGAAGGACACAGAACGGAGCTAGATTAGTGACTTTGTGTTAGTGTTCAGGAGTGTGTGTGTGTGTGTGTGTGTGTGTGTGTGTGTGTGTGTGATTGCGTGTCTGTGTGCGTATGTCTCTACTATGTTGTTAAAGGGGAGATACTCCCCTCTCCACCAGTGAAGTTGAATTATCAGAGCTTACGGAACAATTTCATGTTGATGCTGCCAAATGCAGTTTTTAATCTGCCACAATTCCTTGTTCAGCATGGTCTTACTGCTTAAGAATACCCTGATTACTCTTCTGTGGCATACATTAACTTTTACCCCCCTCAGAATTAAAAGTGGGAGTGGAAAGAGGTTTTGGTAAGTTGGACAGGAAAGGAAGTCAAAGAGACACCGTACGAGAAAATAAGAAAGAAAAATAAAGGCAAAACCCAGAAGTTTGCTGCTTCGTAAACTATCAAGAAACAAGATAGATATTAGATATTTGATCTGCCTTTGTTTGAAACTGGAACCACCCCATCCTGCAAAACCTTCAGGTAGCAGCTGTGTGATTATTTCAGATTTCAAAACAAACACAGCAAAAACACAGCCACAAAAATACAGTTCCATTTCTCTCAGTGGTTTAGTTACATGGGTAAGATGGGAGGCTGGAGGCAAGCAAAGAACACAAAGAAGAGGGGCAATGGCGAAGATGGGGGTTCAGGGTCCAAGTTTTTCCGCTTTGCACTATGAGATAAGTCAAGCTTAATGAGCTGACAGGCAGGGATGAAGGAAGCAGGGATGGTATGAGGGCCGTGGAAGAGGAAGAGAGAAGAAGGGCAGGAAGGGAGGGGGTCAAGAAAAGGGATTGTGGAAAGATGGGGTACGTACGAAGAAGAGGGCATCACAGAAAGGAAATGAAGGAGAGAGGGGTGAATCTATTCTGTCAGTGCTGGAAATGTTTGTGTGAGATTGAGAATTTTTATTACGTCTGAAGCGTAGACACCACGTATTCACACAATCCTCAGGGAGATATTGAATGATTTAAACGTTTACTATTCTGTGTGTGAGACTATAGAGATTCCCAGATGAACCCTGCTGATTCCTGCTATGGTGCCACTAGCTCCAGTACTTTTGCTGACAACAGCCTGTTTACGGAGCGCTTTTTTTCCTTATTTGTGTCTGCATTTTTTTTTGTTTTTTAGTCCATCAGCGATTTGCTGCTTGTGGTAATAATAATAACAATAATAATAGAAATCATACCTAGATAAAATATTGGAGTGAAGGTTATGTAGATATGTTGTGTTTGAAATCCATAAAATGAAATAACAACAGCTGGCATGGGAGACTGTTTCTGTTACTTCCTTTATCAATTTGTCTTTCTGCTCGAATCAATCCTTGCCTTGGTTAAATTTGATTTTCCTCTTTTGTGATTAGAACTTGTATCTAAAGGAAAAAGCACAATATAGAAGGTTGAAAATGTAACAGTTATTAAATTAACAGGTCTTATGGTGAGAGGTTGATGGCTAAAGGGAATAAGGGAATAGTAGTAACTTGAAATCAGGTGAAAGGTCGCTGATGGAGATTTAAAGGAGCTGTCCCGGAGCTGTTTGCTTAAGCTGACACTAGGAGCTCTCCGTGGTGCTGAATGAGCTCCCCTAGCTTCTACGTGCAGTCCTCTTTTTTCAGGCAGTTCCTGAACTGTATTGGCATTGCTTCAAATTTTATTACATGGTGCCAATAAATCCTCCTTTTATTAGATCTCATATATTGATCCTTTTTTTTCCCTCATCAGATCAGAACCATGCAATTTTTTTCTCTTGCTTCGTTCGTCTTTATTCAGAGGGAAATGTCAGGCTCTATCTTTGTTGGGAGTCCGTGAGCTCTGTAGGCGGAGAGTGGAGTGGCCTGAGCAGGGGATGCCATGACTCCTTTCTCTGGTGCTTAAAATGAGATTTGCCTAAATGCCAGCAAGGCTTTGATGATAGCTTCGATAGGTATGAAGCAAAGGGAATGACTATTGCGACCTCATCACGGTCAGAGAAACAGCTAATTATTGCTTGGCTAACAGTGTTGATAGTTTATGCTGTGTGTCTCTTTGAATGCATAAATTTGTGAATAAGTGATTTCCTTTGTGTCGCTAGATGCTGATATGATGTTGCGTACACAAAGGCACGTATCTGAAAATGCTAAACAGGTGGGAGATAAGCTTGAATGATTTGCTGTGCGTCTGTTTGCATATATGTGTGTGTGCAACTGTGATAATGTTCCCCTGAGATGTGGCTCCTGATGTGTGTATGTGTGTGTGTCAGTAAGTGAATGAGTTACTGTTTTGGAGAGAGAGAGAAAAAAGAGGGAGAGGGAGAGAGAAGGTGTGGATGTGATGTTAATCAGGCTGTCACGCTAAGACAGAGTCCTGCAGGGAAAAACCGGGTTATGTCTGGAGTTCTCCACAGGACATCCCTTAACAAACATACAAAGCACAAAAGGACAAAAACCCACACAAATATACACAGTCTCCTTCTCTTTGTCTTTGTTTTCTCTTTTTCTTCCTGAGCCTCTGTGCTGAGCTGATGAGTGAGAATGAGACTTTATGGCCATGACACAATAAGCTGATGTCAAAGTACCAACTGCTGCATTGATTCACGTTGCTTTTTGCCTGGAAAGACATGTGACACTTGTCACACCATGCAAAGACGGGAGCCGAAGGGTTGTAGCATACATGTTCTCTGCTTCTGTGAAAGGAAGAGAAAGTGGGACACCTGGGGTTGCCTGTATACAGATGGTAAACAAAGCAGCCTTAGTTTACAATTTTCACAGAACTCTCACTCGCCACAGATGGTTTATATCTACTTCTAATTGAGGATATGTCTGATACAACTTTTCAAATTGTATTGATGTTGTCAATACCACTGTGCACTGATTTGCTATGCTGAACAGGCAATCAAAGTGGGTTCATAGGGGTTCAGAGTAGTGCCAAGAGTGCAGGCAGTTGCTGTAGCTCAGTTGGTAAGGCAGTTTGATTCCCGGTCCCTGGCTACATGTTGAATGTCCGTGGGCAAGACACTTACCCGGTGGGTCAGGTGAGCACCTCGCCTGGCAGCTACCCTGTGTGAGTGAGGGGTGTGAAAATGGTAAGCTAAGGATGCTTACAGTTTAAACATATGTGGTGCCAGATCTTCAACTTTCTCTTCCTCTAACAGGAAGCTCAGAACGTGCAGCATTACAGACAAAAGGCGTTGTAAGCTGGTGCAGCAGTTTAAAGGACATCTTCGTTAGTGCTATTATTTTTACTCTACCGAGGCTTAAATACCAACACTCTTGAAGTCTATAGGATTCACTTGTTCTGATGACTGAGTTATCTCATAAACCACTTAATTGATTTGCAATACATACAGCAATGATCCCATCAATGATGCATTGTACTCACTGATTTATTACTCACTGTGTGATTGACTGGTTTTGCCCAAAGTGTATCCAACCTTTTGCCCGAGGTTAGAACTGGCTTCAGCCCAACAGATATAAACAGTCATAGCTAATGAATTAATTTGTACACCTCACGTAAATACCTTTACGGTATATATGGACTAGAAAAATGAGAACATGATGGGGTGCAGCACAAAACATGCTGTCGCCACGTATTTTCACACGTATATAGCGTTAACGTGTGATTTCACACTGTGCACATCTGTACACACATACAGCCCAATGGAACATTTTCTCGAATTGTCACTTCCAGGCCCCCCATCAACCTATACATGTTCTAACTGGTAAAGCCACTCGCACATTAGGATTTGTCTTTAGAAGTACACGTCATACATTTTTCTTCATGCTCTCTCACACACACACACACACACACACACACAGGACTCGGGGCTATAATTTTTCTTCTGTTATCCATTAGCTCAGGTGGACATAGCAAACAGGAAGAACAGGAAACAGCAAATGGGAGAGAGGAGGTCATAGTGAGATGAAGTATGTTGTCTGTAGCTGCATGATAGAAAAGTATGACACAGAAAGAAGATATCAATAGGTTGTCTGCATCCAGCATATGCAAGATCCTCAGCATGCTTTCCTTTTGGTTACTCTGTGTGCCCCCTGTGTAAATGCAAGTGGTTAAAGACAGCAGGCCCTAAGGCTTTAAAGGCCAGTGAACCCTCTGTATTTGCATTATTAGGTGTCAACTTGAATCTTTGCAGCTGTCAGAGTTGTGCTCTAGAGGGTATACGCTGGCATTTCTGAATGTCCATTTAGCCTCGACCTAACGTGCCATGTTTCCTGTGTTCGTACATCCCGACCTTAATATGCACACACAAACACACACTTCTTTTTTTTTTTTTCAGAGATACCTTCTTTGGTTTGTACAGTTTATCTGTAAATAAGCTGCCTGTTCATACTTGAAGCTCTAGATGAATTATATCTCTTATGTAATTGTTTAGATATGTAGCATTCTGTTGAGGCCAAAAAATATTTAATCCGTTACTAAAAGGAGCGCATTTCCATTTCCAGAATTGAAATAGCAACGATATAAGCAACAACAGCATTGACATCATCATCATCATCATCATCAGAGCGACTACCGGGACAGATTCCCACTCTGGAGAGCAGTGCATGATGGGAGAAGGTCACCCTGCTCTGAGAATCGGATGCTTCATTTCCCAGAGTGCTGCTTGAGTGACTGCTTCGGTGCCTGTGTGTGTGTGTCTGTCTGTCTGTGTCTGTGTGTGTTAGAAGTAGAGTGAGTGATGTCAGGGCCCCTAGCGGACAGCTTTTTTTCAGTTGCTGTTAATCAGACTCCATCTTTGACAGAAGTGCTCAGGCCTTTACTGTACCTCCTTGGCCCAACACTTCAGGCAGCTGTGTGTCTCTGCTGGTCCTCCATTCCTCAGTCGCTTGTTTTTTTTGTTCCTCACGATCGCATGGACCGATGAATGATCCATCTTCACTCACCTGTTCCTTCCTTCCCTCTTATCTCATACTACAGGTGATTCTTGCAGCGAATATGAATTGGCTTTGGGCTTTCTGTCTAAACAGAATAAGAAATTCGAAGGCATCAGCTTGGGCTTTGGGAACTAGCAAAGATCAAACAATTTGTGCATTCATGAAAATGAAGTGAGAGATCAGTAATAAATAAAAAAAATTATTGCAGCGTTAGAAAAGAAAGTTATTGTGTAATTTTGGTGGACTTTGTAGCAATGATTCTTTTAGGGTTGTCTTTCCCTTTCTCTTTCTCTTTAGGCTTGTGTGTCTGAGCTAATGTCAAACACAACCACACAGGCATTTCATGCTGAAGACACTGTGATGTCACATGTAGTCCTACTTGTTAACTTGACAGGCTTGTAGAGCAGCTGCCCAAACGACATATGGCACTGGAACACAAACTCCCAATGTGTTTTTATTTATATGGATGGATGGATTGATGTATAGATAGATATAGAAGGAGATTCAGTTGTGTGATAGCAAATATAGGATTTGATATCATTATAGCACACTGAGTCTTTCACAGCAACGGGCAGCAGCACAAGTAAAGCTGATAAAATGTGATGGCTGACCTTCTCTACAGTTAGTGCAGTTTAGATACACATTTATCCACACGCAGATAATACGCCCACAATCCCCAAATAGCTACATGCCCAAATTTAATTTCTCTCATGCACTCATTTGTAAAGAGGAAACGAACATTGTCTGCTATTGATATCAGGAAAAGGTCACTGCTGCATCTTGTCTCAAAATAGTTTTCAGATGTTTCTTTTTTATTTTTTCAAACAAAGTTGTGTGCATTACTTTAGCGGCCAGTTCCACACTTTCTGTGAACTTCTCTACCTCCTCCTCTGCCTCCACCCTGAGCCCCTAGCCTCCTTTCAGTGCCAGATGGTGCAGCCCATCACCTTTAACAGGCAGAGATGGGGAAAAGGAAAGAATAGTGAGAGGGGGGATAGCCAGGCAGGCAGTGCATGTATTATTAATTGTGAGTAATAGAGGCTTGTATGGCTGTATACATTATTGAGGCTAGGTTCTTCCGAGGGCAGTTAAGCTAAAGTGGCGCTTGGCTTAATGGATTGGGACAGAGAAAGGCTGAGAGCACATTTACAAAGTGCCCGGTGTAAAGTTAACACCTGTTTATTTCACATTGCAGGTGGGTACACTGGCTGAACACATTACAGTGTGTGTTTACTTTGAAATGCTAATGTTTAGCATTTTCTAACAAACCTGGAACTGCAAATTATTGGATTGGGTTTGGTTTTGTTTTTTTGTATGGATACAAAAATCACCTAGTAATGATATGATACTAAGTACATAACTTTCCAGAGTATACAACATTTTCCACTTAAAGAAAGAATTCAGAATAAATGAAGTACAGATTCGACTCGACATCATTCCTTGCAAACAATATAAAATTTCTTAGCATCTAATGAACAAAAAAGTGGCCACAAAGATTCACAAAGTTTTCATGTCCAGCACTCAAAAACGGCTGAGATCTGAATTAAAGCACACTACAAACACCAACATTGGCACATTGACAATCAGCATAATATGTGAAAAACAAATTTGAGGCTGTGCATTTACTCTAGATAAACTCTTATCATGAGACCTAGTGAAATGTTGGCCTGTCATATTTACAGTCTGATATGATCTGTCTTCCGTTTATAGTGTTTGGTCTTAATATTGCTGCAGATATCTGCCTACCCTTCACACCACAGATCTAATCTGATATTATTAGCATTGTTTTCCGGCCTGCATTACCATGCAGTGTCTGCTTTCCTCCTGCTTCCTGTGTAGGTGTATAAAAACATGACACTGACACAGAGAATCTGATATGAGGGATGTTGAGAATCTTAATGTGTTGGCTTTTGCATAAGTAATCCTATACGTCAGCTGAATCAGTTGACTGCGCACGCACGCGCGCACACACACACTCTCACACACAGAGCTGCTGGACTGTGTAGCTTTGAGAAGAGTGAATGTTGGTTTTAGTTGGGGGAGTGTTGGATGATCCTCTCAGCTCGGTGGCAGGACCTGACACTGGAAAGAACAGTATCACTCTGCATTTACATTGATCCTTATTAGGCCTAGAGATTAAATCCTCAGCAAGTGTGAGCTAGGTACACAAAGCCTGCTGCTCTGTGGAGTTTCATTATATACTGCTCATGCACAGGCCTACACACACATACACCCTGTGTCAGTCACTCAACACTTGCAGTCTTGCTTTGGCATTAATCTGGAACACAGGAGACATTTTGCTGTCGGAACCTTCTTTTCCTCCGCATTTGTAATTCACCCTTTCACAACAAGTCAGTGTTCCTTGAAAAGTTGCTTTTGGAATATAATTCACTTTAATTCTAATAAAACCATCAGGTCTTATTTTTATTTTAAACTATAGATAGCATTAAGTTTTGGAAATTTCTTTTCTAATTTCTTAGCTTTCTTTTATCACCACTTTAACTAGTTTTAACCAGTCACAACTTTCCACAGGGGAGGACATGTGTGTGCTAAATATTTTGGAATGAATGGAGGTCTCCAAGGTAACAGAACGCGTCATGCGGTATATTCATGTTGTACCCCTTCCAATTATATTATGGACTGTTTGCTTCCCAAACTTATGATGATATGTCACCCTGGCAACTAGCCAGCGATGCAGAGCAAAGGATCGTGACATCTGAAACACTTGCCAAAGCAACACTGAGAGTACTGTGTGACTGACAAACTCTGTGTGTGTTTGTGTGTGTGAGAGTTACACAGAAGACCAACATGAGAGCAATGGAATGTGATGGTGGAGAAACAGAATACACACAGCCTCGAGCACAAACAATGCAGTTGTTTTGACCTCACAAATTTCCATTCCCATTAAAATTCCTACGCACTATGTGGTGTAAGTGACTTTCAATTGACAGTATTGTTGATAGCCATTTAAACCTGCCTTGAGCATATATACCCATATCAGCCCGTGTCATATTATGTTTAATATTCAACTATGATATTCAAGTATGAATTGACCTGCTTGTGATATTTTAGCAGAGGAGATATGTGCACGCTGCACCTACATGTGTTTCAAATTTATGTTACTCGTATATTGTCTGCCTCAAAAATATTGTTCTGTACTGAAAATGTGGGGACGAGACTGAAATCACGGGCAATATACAGTACATACACACTTAAATTACAAAGACCTGGAGAGAAGAAAGAGGCAGAGGGTGACAGAGAAAGAAAAGAGAGTGAAAATCATTTGCTGGGGATCTCGTGTTGTGTATTCTACACAGAGCGGAGAGATAGGAATCAGGGTGTGTTTCTGTTCTGACATGGGTGAAGAGCCTCAGACCAGAACCCAGACAGAGAGAGAGAGGGAGTCACAAGGGAAAGGTAAGGGTGGGAGGATAAAGAGGGAGCATGGCGAGGGAAAGCGTTAAGAGAGATATGGATCAGGACGTGGAAGCTGTTCCCCTGTGTCCTGTCATAGATGAGAGGCAAAGTGATAAGGAGAAAGAGGAAAGGACAGAGAGAGAAGGGCATGGAAATGGAGAGGTGAAGAAAGGGCAACAGAAGGCATTTTACTACTTCCTCTTAAATGGAGCAAGGGGCAAAGGGATCAGTGCTGGAGTAAAATGTCAGAGAGTCACTACAGTGTGTATAATGGAGCACAAGAACAACTGAGCACTTTGTTCAGATGTTCTCTTTCTGCATTATGGGACTTCCAAATGGTGTTTCTCTACTAATTTAGTTATCTTAGTGGAATGTAAATGTGAAAGCAGTATGACAATTTAAACTAAATGATCAGCCTCAATGACTACTATACAAGACCATTGGGGACAGGTTTGGTCTTTTTTCTACAGGTCAGAATACTGTAGATGTTCATTTTCAGAATCGTCTTTTCAGTAATGACTTTGTAGCTAAAGCCTGGGACGTCTGGCACTGCACCTTTTGCGTAGTGTAAAATCACCTATTACCAGATGAAGTACGAGGCCTGCGTCATCTACACTTTAACAGTCAGGTTGCTGGGATTGAGTTGTCCATTAATGGAACGGTGGAATTAAACATCTATCTAATCCATCGAAAACAAGATTGAGTGACCTGGTAAAATAAACTGCAGTAAACGATGAAAAATGAAAACTTATCGTACATAAATTGTATATAAAACAACATGGTAAGATAAATATACTTGATTACCATAGAAAATATACTTGAAAGCCATAAATACTTTTATGAAGACTATTACATTTATATGAATGCTTTAATGTTTTTTTTATGTTATAGTGACATTTGAAATTAGAAAGAATATGTTTAAGTATGATAATGTCACTGTAAAACCACTAAACCCTGACAAATCCTTGTAAGGTTCTTACATTATACACAGCTTGAAATGATATGCCGAGTGCTGTGGAGTTACTTACTTTTATGTTTCAGCACTTTCTTAATGGCATTTCTCCCCAGCATATTGCTTGCCTTTAACACACACTCAACCAGGAGGCTATAAAGTTTATTCAAGTGCAGCCTCTTTGGTTCCTTTCTGTATAAAAGTCTTTACATCTTGGTCGAATAAATAAAGTAGCTTTAAAAACCTACTGTCCATTTTTTGGCTATTTTAATGTTATTGGTTAGGGAAAGTAAGCAGAATCACATTTTTAATGCAGTTATTTTGTGTAATGGAACATTCCCACTATCATAATCAATAACAAAGGTTACATTGATTTTGTTAAACATGCGAAGATTGAATTAGTTAAATAAAAATTAGAAACATACAAGTGTTTACTAGTTGCCTTCTAATGTTGCATTGATTATAAGATTTTTATGTGAGTTAAAAAAAATACAACACAAAAACTAGAGTAATGTTACTTAGTAGGCTTGGTGCTGATCTATTTAGCTAAGTGAACACTACTGCCTGTAGGGTTACTGTATTTTACCCACACAGATGTGAGAGTGGTATTGATCTTCTTATCTAACTCTGCAAGACAGTGAATAACCGTATTTGCCCAGATGCACAGCTACGTTTTAACCCCTTTGTGTTGTTGTCCAGGGGTTGTTTAATCCGGTTGGCCAAACGTTGATGGATTGCACAGATCAACCGTAGCTTTACTTATCTGTAAAGAGAGGAACTGAACGGTGACGGCGTAATTAAAGACAGGGCTATAAAAGAGCTTTATTTAATGGCTTCTTTCTGCTTATGCAGTAAAGGTCACAGTACATGCCAAGGTTATAATGTGTGCATATGTGTAGGGCATTGGTTTAATGTGCTTGTGTGTTTCTAGGACTCTGGTGTTTCACAGAGGTCTTTCTGTTATAATAAACTATTGAATTATAAACATTTAAGGTATAAGTTGTGTACAAATATTGCTTTTAGCGTAGACACTAACATGACGAATGAGCATTGCTGGGTATCACCCTAATATTTCATTGCTGTTATTCCCAGCCTGTTGCCCAGGAGACCGGTGGCATGGAGCTGCAGGTGGGTGCAGAGGTGGGTGTTGATACCTTCCTGCCTCCCATTGGAGCTGAAGGTCTGCTGATCACATGCTGACATCAAACAAAGGATTTGTCCACAGGCACAGCCATTCATCACTACTAAAGTCTAGCTTTATTACAGTGTGTCATTCTTTCTCTCCCTCTACCTGTTAGCCTCCCTTACCCTCTGTTTTTTTTCTTTGGCTCGCACTCTGTCTCTACTCTCTGTGTTCAGTATGATTATGTTACTAAGCAGAAGTCTCCTATCAGCACGTTCATTGGTGGAGCTCATCTTTGGCTGGTATTACATAACTGCTCCCTTCTCATCTCAGTGCTGAGTTACTTGGATCGCAAAATAAGCCCTGGTTATGAAAACTTCATCAACACTGTGAATGAGTTCACTTGTCTTTTTTCTTTCAATCTCTTGTGCTGGAAGTCAACTTGTTGCCAGGAAAGAGCAGCCACTAAAAATGAAGGAAAAAAAGGCTTGTGAATACAGTGCTCTAAGCATATTTTTCGGAGTTAAGAGTCATCAAAAGAATTTGCTTAGCACAGGTGAATTTCTGAGCAACCACTCTTCATTTAAATGCACACCTCTTTATTCATAATGTTGATCAAAAATGTATTTGATGTAGATAAAACATAATTCTTTCTTAGACACCAGTCGTCACGCTCCTCTGAACCGCTGGAGCATCACAAGGTTTCCCTCATCTTCTTCAGATATGGAAGGGCCATAGGTGGGGGCTGTGACCCAGCTTATTCATAGGTTTTGGTTGCTAAGGTGTAAAAGATTTGATCTGCCTGTCAGGGTTGGGATCTACCTCTGGTGCTGCTCAGACAGACAGAGATGGTGGCAAGCAGTAAGGAGAATGAAAGAATTGTTTGGGGACCATTTTTTGTTTGTATGCCAGTGTCTGTGTGTTTGTGCGTGTGCATCAGGTGTGTGTTATATAAAGAGGGGGTAATACAGTTAAAAGCTTCTGGCTCTGAACAAAAAAGCCTTAAGGCTGGAGGTGTAAGTCACATCAAACAGACTGCTGCTTGAAAGCAGCTCTGTAGGTTATGGATCATAGTGAAGAAAGACTTCAAACATACACCTAAACAAGAATAACCAATATGTCAATGAAGCCATACAGTTTAATACTGCAGGTATCAGCTAGATAGTACTTGGCTTTAGACTAATGCTTTACCTATGCCATTAGCTAGTGTTTGAGGACAGAGACCGAGTTACTGCACAGATTAGTCTGATAAGTCACCCGAAATGTGCAGAAAACCTTCAGTTTTTCCGATTGTTTGATCTTTTTATATGATGAGGCTTTTTTATTAAACCAGACACTGCTCTTACCAGCAAAACTCACTTTACCAATCTGGTGTGTGCCTTCCCCTGTGCAGGAGAAGATCCTCCCTTTTCTCCTCCTTGCAGGGGCCTTTGAAAAATAATAGGTGTGCACTGGGAGCGCTATTGATTTAGTCTCGCAGTGCTCAGGGAAAAAGTGAGCTTTATTTTCTCCAAAATACAGACCAAAGAGGAAAAAATTGGCCATGTTTTAGAGGGCCTTTCACATTCAATTTATGTCTGTTTTCTTTTTTCCCTTTATACTTTGTCTGCTTGTCCACTTCTGCCTGTTTCCCTCCACTTTGTTCTGTCCGTCTTTACTTCTTGCTTGTCAGTCTTCTTTCTGTTTATGTAGTTTCTTAAGTCGCCACTCCTTCTTCAGCCTCTGAACATTTCTACGTTCTTTCTCTCAGTGCTGCTTATTTTATAGTGTGTGCTTTATAAGTCATGTACCAGTTAGTGCCCAGAACTGACCACACACGGCTACAGTGTATATTGTATACAGCTCTTATATCTTCTGCGGCCTTTGTGAGCTAAACCTCGATGTCCGTACAGATTGCCCTCCCAATTGTTCTTACTTCATAACTTGCTCAAGGCAGAGCTGCACAGCCTTTGTCACATACACACACACACACTCACACGTGCATGCATCCATATACAATAACATACTGTAGCTGTATGTACACCCACAAAAACAGACATGCACACTTGCAAAACAACAAAACAAAACACAAAGACACAAACACAGGCAGATGCACACACACAGTATCTATGCAGTGTTGGCCGTGTGTTGTGCGCCTCAGGCACTCCTTCTAGCTGCTGATGTAAGTTCAGCCAAGTGGCTGCTCTTTCATGTTGCAGAGACTACGGGTGACCACCCATGCTAAATGTTTGCAGACATAAGGGATAAAGAGATGATCAGGTGGAAGTTCAATGGATACATTGATCAGTGAATATGGTATGGATAGGAATAGATAGACTGTGCAACTTGGCAAATTAATTAAATATTAAAGATGTGACACATGTAGCAGTAGTTGCTGTGAGGGTACAATACTTTAACAGTAAACCAGACAGTCAATAATCCATACTCCTCCCATTTGCTTCTGCAATCCCTGGCTTATTCTAACATAACCGCACCAAACATACTTTAAATAAAATTAACAGGAATTAGAAAGAGAATGCACTGATGAAGAGGGTGTAAATTGTTAAGAATTTCCACTGGCACTATAAGCTGCTACCAGCGTCATCACTCTGATTAGGTTGCGTAAGAGAGAAGAGAAAAATGTAGTCTCATTTAATTCCCTAGGGAAAGAAAACCTGTCGAGAGGGGGCTGGGAAAGTAGTGAGAGGTAGAAACAGAAAACAGAAAAGGTGTCCTTGTGATCACATTGCAGAAGTTTGAGAGAGTTTGTCGTTTGATTGCTTAGAGGTAGAAATAGTTGGTTGGTGGGGAGAAAATGAAGGATGGAGAGAAGGAGGGAGCTGAAGAAACAGAGTGTGTGTGTGTGAGATTGTTTGTGTGTGTGTGGTCCCTGCAGCCTCATTGTGGCAACTTTGACTGTGGATCTCACAAACCGCAGAAAGGATTTCATTTGTGGCATCACCCCAGGCTGCAGCCTGCACCTATGGCGGTCGTGTTTGCTATTTCCACCTGTATGATTGTGTTTGTCTAAGAATCTGTGCATGGAAACCTTACATTTTCTGAACAAAAGTCAGAAAAAATCCTTTGTATGCCCCTAGTACCTGCTAGTTTAGTCATCAGGTCCTAAAAACAACACACTATATTCAAAATTATGTTCTACTTGAAATGTATTCTTGTCCGATGAGAGGGTGCACATAGTGCCACTTGTCTGCCTCTCCACTGGTGTTGTAGCCTACATGGGGAAGAAGCGTGGGCCTTTCACTGTATCCCAGAAGACTACAGTAGGCAGGCTGTCACAGGGGGTGCTTACATCTGCATGATATACATTAGAGCTGTGATTCTTTACTGCCAAATGATTGAATACATATCTCAATACATGAGCCACAATTCAATACATGATTCAGGACTGAGCTGATTCCAGTAATATTATATTCAATACAATTCAATTTTAATTCAATTTTATTTATTTTGCGCCAATTCACAACAAAGTCATCTCAAGGCACTTTACATAATAAAGTCAAGACTACACAAGTATGTAGAGGAAACCCAAAAAACCTCCCATGGGCAACAGTGGAGAAGGCTGCGATTTGTTTTATGTGCGAGGTAAAGGACAAATCCTGGTCAAAGAAAACACCAAGGTTCCTCACAGCAGTATTGGGGGGCAAAGATATGCCATCTAAATTAACAATATTGTTAGACAGCATATTTCTCATAATTTTTGGCCCAAATAGAATAGTTTAAGTTTTTCTTTATTTAAAAGAAGGTATTTATAGGACATCCAGGCCTTTATGTCTTGAAGGCAGGCTTTAAGTTTGACTAATTGGTTAGATATGGAATGTTTGCTAATAAGGCTGCTTAGAGCTACTATATACAGAGTAAAAAGTACTGGTCCTAACACAGAGCTCTGTGGAACTCCATAACTAACTTTGGTGCATATAGAAAAACAAATTGGAATCTGTCTGACAGATCAAATTTAAACCAACTCAGTGTGATTCCTTCAATCCCAAATCCATGTTCCAGGCTTTGTAATAAAATGTTTTGGTCAATTGTGTCAGATGCAACACAAAGGTCTAGCAGGACTAATATAAACACGTTATCCATAACAAGTCCATTATCTGAAGCGAAGAGAAGGTTGTTGGTGACTTTGTCCAGTAATGTTTCTTGTACAGTGATATTCCTGTACAGGTGGTCACACAATTGTTTGCAACTACTTTTTTATGGATTTTAGAAATAAAAGACATTTGATATCAGTCTGTGATAGGCTAAATTACCTGGATCAAAAAAAGGTAGACATTTGAGGATTCTAGAGCTGTTGTTCATGAAGATCTGTCTGTAATATTTGTGGGGAGCATTTTTTTCCCTAAAAGCTACAATTTTACTCATAAAGAAAATTATGAAGTCATTGCCGCTCAGAGTTAAGGGAATACTAGGCTCAGCATAACTATGGCTCTTAGTCAGCCTGGCTACAGTGCTGAAAAGAAACCGAGGGTTGTTCTTATTGTCCTCTAATAATTGTGAATAATATGCTGTTCTGGCATACGGAGGACTTTTTCGTAAATGTTTAAACGGTTTTGTCTGGCTAAACAGGGTTCTTCTAAATAAACATCTGCTGTAGTGGTAATTTTTTTTCTAAATGCTGTATAGTCCATTATTGTAAATTTAAATGGAAAACAATGGAACAATGGAATCTAATATTGAATTAAATGCAATTACTGTCAAAATCTACATGAATGTTAAAGTCACCCACTATAATGATGTTATCTGTACTAAATATCAGATAGAAAATCTGAAAATTCAGTCAAAAACTCTGAATAAGGGATTGGAAGACGGGTTTTGAGTTTTCCAGTTTGGGTGTGAAAGGCTAAGAGTCAGGCTTTCAAATGAGTTAAACTTATGTTTAGGTCTAGGGTTTATTGGTAAGCTAGAGTGGAAGATTGCTGCTACTCCTCTGCCTCGGCCTGTGCTTCTAGGAATGCAATAGTTTATGTGACTTGGGGGAGTTGACTCATTGACTCACATATTTTTCCTGCTGCAACCACGTTTTAGTGAGACAAAAAAAAAATCAATATCATGATCATTTATCAAGTCATTTACTAACAGGGATTTAGACGAGAGAGATCTGATATTTAATAATGCACATCTTATTGTTTTGGGTTTTGGTTCTGTATGAGTAGTAGTCTGGTCTTTTATTAGGTTATTATGATTATCTCCACTTGTGTTCATTTTTGGTTTAAATAGTTTAGGTGGTCGGGGGAGAGACATTGTAGTTGTAGAGTAGTGTAGTTAAGATCATAAAATTCATTAAAAAAGTAAATAAAAGTAATAAAATTCCCTGTGGGAAAAAATAGAATCCATAAGAGCTGCTTTTTGTCTGTTGGTAAGGTCAGATTCTATAAACATCTCAGACTGCTCATACCTGTGCATGTTGTCGGGGTTCGGAGAAGAGGATGCAGGAGACGTGAGCGTATCAGAGCCACAGGTGTTTCCAATAGGTGTCCGTCAGTCACTGGAGACTGAAACGCTGTTGACAATGTTCTCTCTCAACATCTGTGATCCCAGAAAGCTCGTGTGCAGTCTACATCTCCAGATTGGCCTTTGATACTACTAAAACCTGGAGTTAAGATATTCATTTGAAATGATTAATATTAATTAAATATATATTTATATATATATTTATATTTATATATATATATATATATATATATATATATATATATATATATATATATATATATATATATATATATATATATATATATAAAAGATGCACAGGACTAATGAGCCAAGCAAATTAACCGCAAATCTCCTTTGTCTCAGGATCCTGAGTTGTAACAGATGAGTGTGATGTTGGGCTGTGTGTGGTGTCCTGTAGCATTTTCTCATCATTTACACTGTGGATGGTCGCATGTAATCTCACTGCGCTCTGGTACATGTGTCCTGCTGCCTTCAGAAGGAGAAATGTTTCATACAGTACAAAGCAGCTGTGTCAAGATCAATCATTTTAATAAATCAACACAGACCGCTCTGCTGGAGTTCTTTTTCTCTCTACCTGTGCGTGCTGCACTTAAAACCACAACACACGATGTGGCAAAGTACAACACAGGTCAGGAAAGTGTTGTCACCTTTGTCTTTCCTGCTTGGTCTCTCAGCAGTCTCTTTCTCGCTCTCCTTCTCTCTCTCCTTCTCGCTCTCCTTCTCTCTCTTTTTATCGCTCTCTTTCTCTCTCTCCTTCTCTCTCTCTTTCTCTCTTTCCTTCTCTCTCTCTTTCTCACTCTCCTTTTCTTTCCCCTTCTCTCTCTCCTTCTCTCTCTCCTTCTCACTCTCTTTCTCACTCTCTTTCTCTCTCTCCTTCTCACTCTCCTTCTCTCTCTCTTTCTCACTCTCCTTCTCTCTCCCCTTCTCTCTCTCCTTCTTTCTCTTTCTCTCTCTCTTTCTCTCACTCCTTCTCTCTCCTTTTCTCTCTCTCCTTCTCTCTCTCTCTCTCTCCTTCTGTCTCTTTTCTCTCTCTCTTTCTCACTCTTACTCTCTCTCGCTTTCTCTGTCTCTCTCTCTCTTTGTCTTACTATAATAACCTATGTTAGCTTTTGCACAAATAATCAGGGAAGCTAAGACACAGAAAGGCTTCCCTTTCCCGATATTGCTGCCCTTGGTAAACACGGTGGATGGTTGTACTTAACTGTGCTGCACTATACCTCTCCTGCTGCTTTAACATGTTGCACATATGTAATAACCTGAACATACAGTTTTCATCCAGATGCAGGGGAGAACACCTAAGTCCTTCATTACTGCATTTGAGTCATTATTGAGTTTTAATAATTTTTTGTTGTGAAAAATAAGTCATTATTCTTTTAGTTTCTGTTCATATATTCACACAGTGTATCCAGAGTCTTTGAGCTCAAAATAGTTTGTCCAAATTAAATGTTGGTAATTAATTTAACAACCAGCCTCCTTAACAATTAAAGGACCCTTGTGGTTTTTCCACCTTCAGACAGTCTGGGTGGATGAGGGCTTGACTGGAAGCCAGCCATGTTATATGTCCATGGAGAAATACTCTACAGTGCATAACGAGATAGTTCTTTGATAAGTTTGACGTTTGTAGACATTCATTTCAAGAAAGGCTCTGGTGGAGCAGTGGTAGAGCATTTGGTTGGGATACAGAAAGCCACAGGCTCGAATCCCATGCCGCCCAGCCACCAAGGGTCACCCTGGTATAGGTCACGAGCCCAGAAAAAATGGGAAGGTTGCGGCAGGAAGGGCATCCTGCGTAAAATCTCATGCCAAATCAACCTGCAGAACACGTTCTGCTATGGCGACCCCTGAAGGGACAAGCTGAAAGCTGTTGATCTTTTTAATTTCAAGAGGACTTGATTCATCCACTGCTTAAATACTACTACACCACTCACTGTCTAATGAGGAACAATGAGAGACAGAAAGAAAACTTAAATTCAGTATGGTGAATGAGAGTGCCAGTGTGTTGGCTTTTGCAGTATTGTCATGCAGTACCACAGATTTTTACTGCTTTGATTAAGAATGGATGACTATGCTTTGCCTTTCTCTCCCTCTGTCCTTGTTTCATGCTTTATTTCTCTGTCTCTCTTACCATTGCTCTCACTCCTATTCTCCCTGTTTCTGAGGGAAGCCGTCGCAGAGACGTAGGAGGAGTAAAAGATGGGAGCAGGGACTGACGAAGACAGAGAGGGAAAGATGAGAAGAGGGAGAAAGTGGGATGATAGGATAACAGATGAGTGATAGGAGACAGGTGGGGGACAGACGAAGGAGACATACATAAAAAGACAACGGTCCATTTTTTTTGTTTGTTTATATAAATGTTGGAATTTTAAAGGTGCTGCTGCTGATGTGCTGCACTAGACCCCCCCTACCCCAGCTCCTTCCCTCAACCAATCACCACACCACACTTTTGTATTTGGGTCATGGCAACGTGTTGCTGCTGTCTCCACTGGCAGATGCATTGTGCTGTAATCTCCAAAAAATAGGCTGGGAGGAGGAGTATAGTGAGGAAAGTGGAAGAAGAGAAGGTGTAGTGACAGAAGTGAGGAGCTTTCTCCCTCTTAAAAATGGAACCACTGATTTTGTGAATTTCTTTCAATGCAGTATATATCTTTGCTTCCCTTCCTCTCTCCTTGTCAACTTTCCATCCATCCTTAGTTATTTCTTTCTCTGTGAACTTTAAAGGGTTTACGCATCCTGCAGACTCCTCCATCAGCTTCTGCTCTTCGCTCGCTTTTATTCATGAGTTGATTCATGCTGTGCCCAAATCATCAACGAACGCTTCTCAAAACTCATGCACTTAAAGTGGATCTGAAAATCACTGGTGTTTAAGAGGAACGTGTGAACCATTGATTTTCATACTGCTCAAAAGCCCGCTGATATTTAATGGATGGTCCATAGGGAGAAAGAATGAGGGAGAGAGATGGTGAGGGAACACGTAGAGGGTAGTGAGGCAGTGCATGGCAAATGGGATAAGAGGACATTTAGATTAGGACAAAGAAAGAGGTGATTAGACAAAAATAGACAGCTTGTTCACCTCTAAAATGATGGCAAAACACCTGACGTGCATAAATGGACTCACACCTTCGGATGTGGCGAAGTCAAATCGAGACTGAGGGCTGTCATTCAGTGTTATTTTGTGGTGCTCTCTGACCCATAGAAGAGCTCTGTAGAGCAGTGTGTTACTTTACTCATGCTCCTTCACCTCTCCACTTGGTTTGTGTCAGAGGGAAGGCTAATGGATTTCAATCTGATGCATGATCTGCTGACCCTGAACCCTGTCACTGTTCACTGTATGTGTTGTGATTCCCTTTTCCTTCCTAGTGACTAAATGTGGCTGCTGTTTTGAGGTGGCTCTTTTTGTTTTTGATACCAGTTGATAAGTAAATAATTCTCATGTAGGGCTGGGCAATATTTGATACCGGTACCAGTCCCCAAACCATACCATCCAAATCCATTTTAAGAAAAAGAAAATAACATGCGGTCTTTATATTTTGTTTTATCTTTTATCAACTTTGTATTTGTACATAAAAAAATAACTTATTTACCACAGCTTAAAGTTGTCAGCTAAGATATCAATGAATAGAAATGTATAAAAGCCGGATTTGAAGTGGGAACCTCCAGGTTATCAAATGGCTGATGTACCTCCTGTTACCACAACCACAAGTCTACACATGCATAATGGATGACACTTCACCTCAAACACAGAAATTGCAAACTACAAACAACTGCATTTACATAACAAACAATTTGCCAGACAATCAAATCACATCTTTATAATTCGAGATATTACGTTAAATGTACACTATATGAAAACAATAGAAACATATCTGTGCATGCTGGGGGTTGTTACACTTTGGCTTTTGCATAGTACAAAGTAAACAAAGTAGTCTGTATGAGTATGCACAGATTAAACAAAGTGAATTGTTAATTTACCAGAAAAAAGTTGAGACACTGAGTTATTAAATGTTTAGCCTCCTAATAACATCTGCCTTCTCAGTGTTCATCTCTGACAGGTTATCGTGACAGTAGCCGACTTCACCTGTGAGTCCCCACTACTAAATATTTTAAAGTTTTAAAAAAGAAGTAGGATGTAAAGTATCCGAGGCTTCAAATCAGCTCAGTTAAGACTACATTACCGTAGTGACCAACATGATTGGACATATGCCACAGAAAACCCAGAATACATTGCTTTGTATCACCTGCTGGTGCCCCCAACTTTCTACAGCACAGACATCATTAATCAACCTGGCTGACATGACTGCAAACTTCCCCCAAGTTTTGTTTATCAGTACAGTCTGCTGGTGTTTGAATACTCATAAATATGAATAAGGTTATGAGTCACACAGAGTTCAGAGTTGTGTGTGTTAACGTGTGTGTGTGTGTGTCTGCTATTTCAGAGGAAGGTGTGTATTGAGTTAAAAAAAATAATGCTTCCCTGAAGGCTCCTTCATGCAGTTTATTACACATCAGTCCTGTCGCTCTCTGCCTCGCTCTCTGCCTTGCTCTCACTCTCCTGTCCATTTAATCCTCGATTTCTCACCTCCATCTTCTTCTTCTCCCCTGTCCGTGCTGCTCCCTCGCTCCCAGCAATCAACACTAACAGCCGGTCCCTCTCCACTCTGTATGGTGATTTTCTCTCCTCAACATCCTCCCTCACTGCCTGTCCTGCCCTTCTTCTTCTCTGGCGATGGGTTTGGGATGTAGGGACCACTCCACAGCTATCCCAGTGTCATTGCTATCTGGTAGCAAAGATAATGATGGCAGAAACACGGAAGGGCGGAGAGAGGGAGGCGGGGCGATGGAGTACTCTTCTACAACGGCTGCCAGTGAGTGCATTAAGCAGTCCTCGTGCACTGCAAAGGGACATTGTCATCTACCCTCTGTTGCTTTGTGTTTTCTCCTACACACATTCAAAAGGATAAATGAGAGATGGTGAATGTTTTTTTTTCCACTTGTGTGGCACATTACCAGTAGCTGCATGCTGCACACATGATGATGGATGTGCAGGTGTAGGCGGTCTTACATTCTTGTGCAACACGTGAAAACTTGCCAACTGTGTTTGTCTCAGGCTTCCATCTTTATGGAGCCCCAGTGGACAGAGATGCCTGCACAGTCTCTCCTGTTACTACTTAATGTCACTGAGTCTGAGGTGAATCCTCTCCCTTCACTCACCCTGAGGGCTCTGAATGCAATTTAGACTTCACACCCCCACATGCAGTACTTTATTAACCAATGCAAGTTTTAGTACATACTCTCGACACTTGTGATTATTTGTGCAGGCTGGATGTTGCAACAGGTGCCAATTTATTGCAGCTTTTACATTTATAATTTAGGATTTGCTAAGATTATTTCCAGAAGCTCTTCATCTCAAGATTGTCCTGGTTTTCTTGGCTGAGCTTTTTTATGCTAGCTCTTCTAAAATGTTAAAGGTATTGTGAAAGGAGATGTGTGACCCCATTTCCACACTTGACTGACACATTACACCTCATTGGGTGAAGTAGAAGAGTGATAGCACAGTGTTTAGGCTTTAAACCTTCTTATTTTGTGGACATCTCATTTGTAGTTGTGATATTTATTAGATTTAAAAAAAAATACCTCTTCATTTTGTTTTGCCCTGACAGGGGAAACGTAGCACAGAAAGAAAACAGTGTGACATAAAGTTGGACAGTAGGGTCCTGAGGATCAGCATATCCTGTGTAAAATGTACTTCCCTTGATTAATAATTGACAGAGGTAATATTTGTCTCGCATGTTCTGTCCCTTCTTCCTCTGTCTTTCTCTCTTTACCCAATCAGTTAAGCTCCTTGCTTCCTCTTTTCCATTTAGGCCACTAGAAACATGCACACATGCAGAATATGCACACATATTCTGTGTTGAAGTTTCATGCAAGTTAAATTGCTTAACATCCTCCGGTCACCATATTTTACCATTACCTTTGAAGGATGTACCTTATTTATTTTGGCATGGTGTATTCAAGTCTGCTTTGGCTAAATATCTAATGCCTCTACTCTCCTCTCAAATCTTTCCCTGTCATTTTCAGTACTCTGCAGATCCTCACATCCTCACTTTGCCTCTCTAACCTCCTGCTTGGTAAACCCATTGACCCCAGCTTCCACTGTTTGCATCCTTGCTGGAGAGCTGGTGCTCTTACTGGCTGGCCTGGCTTTCGCTCTTGACAGTGTGGATGCATTTACAGAGCCCAGAGTTTGCCGTACTGCTCTGGTTTGACCTAGCTTTGCTTAAGTGTGGCATAAGATTTGTGTGTGTGCTTGGTCACACGTGTCTATTTTGAGGATTTGTGTGTAAGACTGTGACAGTGCTGTTTTCCAACACAGTTTCTTTGCCCTGTTGCCTTTCCATTTGACTCAGGCAAGTTGAGCCTCAGCCTCCATGGGCTGCCGGTCATGGTTGGACAGAGTGTTTTAAGCCTGGGTGAGTGGTGGATGTCCAGACTGTGGTCAGGGCTCCCACAAGGCCTTTTAAAGTGTGTTCAACAGCTGAACAGGGAAATAAACCATAATTTTCACAACTGAATTGGGAGACTAACCCAGCAGTTCTCTTTCTCTCTCATTGTCACTAGGTCCCCACTCTCTCTGTCTCTCTCCTCCCATAATATTCTGACCCTTCCAGCTTCTCTGCTCACATGGTTTGGTTATGGGAGTTGAATGGTGCTCATTATTGAAGCCTTTAGACCAGTTCTGTTGAAAATGTGGTACTCTGCAAGCTGTGAACCAGCTAGATGGCTTGTTCTGACTGGCTCTTTGTGTTATTGCCTTGTAAGCAGGGAACACTTCTCTGTCATCCTGGGAGGGTAAAGCTCAGATGCAGCTGCTTTAGAGTTGGACACAATAAGCATGGTTCACTGAATGACGGTTGTTGAAAAGAGATAAGAGGCAGAGGGAGTAGGAGAAAGATGGAAATGGCAAATAAAGATGATTGTAGAAGTGCATAGTTTTGGGAGAGAGATTCTGCAGTACTACTCACTGATGGTGTTGATGACTGCCACAGGGGTTCTGTCTTTCCCTCACACACACACACACAGACACACACACACACACACACACACACACACACACACACAATAGAAAAACCAAAGAATTTAAAAAGAAATTTACCTGCATTTAATGCATTTAACTAATGTTTTAGCATTGCAGCATATGGTCACAGATTGAGTATTTAGGATGATTAAGGGGGTTCTCAGCTTCAAAAAGGCCTTTCTCCCCAATGGTTCATGTTCTTTCTTTTTTTTTTTTGTGATTAAAAAAATAAATTAAAAAAGAGGCCATAACTATTTGTATGTTGTGCAAGAGTAAACTCTATTCATACATGTGGTACAGACAAAAATAGAAACCTGCTTGAAATTTCATCTTGGGACTGAATACATCGGCTGATCAAGTAACACCAGATGGTAGGTGTCCAGTTTTGAGCGTTCCTACAGTTCCATAAACACAAGTGTATGAAATATTGATTTTTGACTTACAGGTGTAGTTCCTCATGGTTGTAACTGGCATTTACCTTTTATATTATTAATATGGTTTTCAGTCTACAAAATGCCAAACTTCACATGTTCTTAAAGGATTGGAGGTTGCTCAGTGATATTTCAATTAAAGGCTTTCTGCTAGGTTTCACAAGTGAGCAAGCACAGGTTCATGTGGATGACTCAATTTACAGTCCAGACAATAATCAGTGCTAGTTTGAATGTGAAGGCTGAGCCAGACATTCAGCTTTAGAAAATTGTGTGGCCAGTAAATTCTTCTCTACATGCACACAAATATAGATTAGTAAATATGAAAATTAAATAGATGATTGCTATTTAAATCTACATTTTCCCTTTACTACTATTGATTTTCACTTTCCTCCACCTAACTCCCTCTGTATCCCTCCTAGAGCTTACTATGGTCAACATAAGCTGCACTCTCTCTTCAAAGTTGTGTGTGCATGTGGGCAAAGAGTGTATGGCTGGGACTGTTTACTCTAAGAGCAATCCTCCTAGCTGAGGGTTAATGCAAGAAAAGAGAGGTCTATATGTCTATTAACAATGGGCAGGACAGCTTTTGGATAATGCTGTTGCCCTGTGTGTGTGTGTCTGTGGATACAAGTTGTTGGTCTGTAATTGTGTTAAGGTTATTGGTGTTAATCTAAGAATGACTAACTGATTTGTCCCTTCTGTGGATATGTTGTTAGAAACACAATACATTATGAAGACTTGGCCCACAACTACACACACACGTGCACACACACATTTGTACAGCTACTTTTGTGGGGACATAAGGCATCTTTTTTTAACAGAACCTTAACCATCACTACCAAATGCCCAATCCCAACCCATACTGCTCTTAAGATGTGTACAAAAAATTAAGGCTTGACTATTTTTACTCCTGTATCGAAACATTTTGTTCATTTTCATGTTTTTCAGGGTCTGCATAGGTTTTTTGTGAGCATATGTGTTTGATTATCCCACATGTGGCCTGCTCTAATGAATTCTTGCAGGTTGTTTGTGCTCTGTGTAGAGCGATGTTAAACTGCAGGCATCTGAATTCTGCTTCACCATGGCCACTTTCTCCCCTGGAAAGCAGCAATTACATTGCTACCAGTACATCTGACTGGGAACTGCCCAGTGCCAAATGGATATCCTGACTTTACAACAAAAGCATTCACATGGAGGATGTCAATGACACTTTTTGAAAAGAGGTGGATTTTCTCAGTTTGGAGTTTAACGTGCAACATAAACATAGGGATAATAAAGATAAAATAGTTTTATGTATTATGGATTTACACTTTGTTTCTGTCACATAGTTTTCTGTTTCAAATGCATCTTGGTCTAAATTGCATCATGTGGAATACCGGGTAAACAAGAGACTGCAAAATTAGGACAAATCAGAATCCTTATTTATGTGACCATGAAAACAGCTTTTTGTCAATTTCGCGCCCAGCTTTTTTTTTCTTTTTCTTTATATATTTTTTATTCTGGTATATGGTATATTAAAGCCTCGAAGTAGTAGAGTGACACTGTATTATCTTTTTGCTACAAACTCTGCAGAGAATTTGTACATGTTTTACATAGTTTCTCATGTACAATAAATGCAAACATTTTCACATTTGAACTTAAAATGATGCGAGTCTACCTTTGGGCCACTGGATGACATGCATGGTCTGCTGGTTTTATGTTATCATGCATAATGGAACAAAATCTGAACCCCCAATGTAATTATCACCTAATTTCTGTCAAAGTTATGTAAATATGATTATTAATACTGTAAATAGTATTATAGTGTTACCTGTGACTAATTATGAATCCCCAATGGTTAAATACAAGAGCATTTGTCAAGAATAAGAGAGAAAGGGATGAGTATAAAAAACAATGATGAAAAAAGGATTCTTCCCTCACTTCTAGAATCAAATCTGTCCACGAGCATCACACCCTTACCTTTATCCACAGAAACTACTTTAGAATAATACATCTGAGCTAAATGTTTGACAGAAGTTAGTTTTCTGCTGTGTTTCAGTCAATGACACAACTAGGAATGCAATTATAGCCCTGTCTTTTTCCCTTTTGTTACAGTTGTACTGTACGTTTCAAATGTCTGTGTGATGTAAAAGATTATGCATTACATCAATAATGTATGCAGGGATATGATTGTTTTCTCTGTGTTATTATATTGCGCTCATGCAGAGTACACATGATTAAATAGAGGATTTGTTGAGATACTGATTTGGTTTGCATTGTGTTTGCATGGCTTAGAGTCTGTATGCTTTCATGCCTTGTCAGTGTACACAGTCATTTGCATTGGACCCCCCCTCCCCTCTCCACTCTGTGTATACAGAATTCCCCTCATTGATCTCTGGCTGGACTATTTGTCACCCACTTACTCAAGTCAAATTAGAAAGCACTGTTCGTTGTATCCACAATTCAATCGATATGGGGGGGTGGGGGCGTTGCAAACCAAATGTAATGAATATAATGCTTACTGGGGGAAAAAGTCTTCATGGATTGTGCGTATTTGTGTGGAATTAATGGGAAATTTCCAGCTTGACAAAGCATGAGCTATCTGGTATATGTGTGAATGGCAGGGAACTGCAGCGCAAGGCTGGTAGGTGTAATTTACATTAGTGTGACTGACTGATTCTGTGGCCCTTTATTACACACATGCCTGCAACACCCTAAGCCCCTAGAGATGTACTATATTAAATACAAACATTCATTTGGAAATAATGCTTAAATATAAAGTATTCTCACTCCTCTTTCTGTTGGGCTTTAAAACATAAAGTCTTACAAGCTTTATTTGTATCATAACTGAAAAGATATGATAGCTTTCCATTTTTCAATGAAAAGCCTTGAAATTAATTTCCTCATGTACCTGCTCATTTGTCTAAAATGCCTGCCACTTCTACTGAAAAACAAATAATTGCCTTACAAAGTTTCTCAAGGTTCAATCCACATCCGTTTCACTCTAGGTATGTATGTGTGAAAAGGTGAAATGAGCTCCAGATTCCCTGAGATGTCACTCATCTCCGTCCTGCAACATGTATAAGGTTATCTTCGTCGCTCAACAGTCTCTCTCACAAGGAGGAGGAAAATTGACATGTAGGGAGAGGTGGAAACAAATTATATTTCAACTGTGCATGGTAATAGGTTACATGCAGCAACTGCCCTCTCCTCTCATTCTCTCTCTCTCTCTCTCACACACACACACACACACACACATACACATACTCACACACAGGCACCTTTTTCTACAGGACAGTGAAAAGTAGTGTTGATGAAGCCCTTTAGTAGAGTGGTCTTTAGACAGGGTGCCAAACACGAGCCCCATAGCCCTCCTTTACCATCCTCCCCCAGAACAAGAACCCATTACTGCCAATTAGCCCAGCTCTCACAGTCCTAATGGACCCTGTCATTCACACACAGACACTCACACACTTACTGAATTGCACACACACAGCTACAGTACTATATGACTATGAAAAAGGAGCCTAATTTTAGCTTCAGACCTAAATTTGAAGTTTCTAGACTTTCTAGACAGGTACTGTGTCGTTACGATGGAATTCAATCCCTCAAAATTGATACTGGATGAAGTAACTGGGTAAAAAGTCATGGCAAAGAGTGAAAGTGGTTGTCATAAAGTCAACCCTCTCTTAACTTGTGCTAGAATAAAAACTGCTTGTTTTTGAATGGAAATTTCACATTTCATACACTAAAGGCATAACTAAATAAGAATGTGACTTCTGTACACAATTTAATTTGGTATGTAGGGGTCTGATCATTTTCTGCCTAGGATCAGAGATTTTGTAAGAAAAAAAAACTCTTGTGTGATGCGAGCATGTCTTATCGAGCCACTTCATGCCGAATCACTGACACACCTATTGCATTAGATGGAGTTGAGGTACAATGGAGACTGACACTTTCTGCTCACGTTAAAAGCAAGATTTCTTTCTTTCTTTTAGGTTATCTGTATATCAGTGCTTCTAATCGCGTTTTAGAAAACTCACACAAAACAAGAGCAACTAATCTCAGAGAATAAAGCGTTGAGCGTGAAGTCATGGAATAAACAGTGAAGATAATGTTGCCTGTACAAATCAATTCTGCATTAAGGGCATCAAGCATTAACTCAGAACGTCATCAAAGAGCATTTTATGGTGCCTGAGTTTGGGGAATCTAGTCTTTTTAGAAATTTGGCAATGTGCTTATCAGGTTTTTCGTGAAACCTGATAAGCACATTGTATCTTCCATTTGCCACAGGAAAAATGTAAATAAGTGATTGACAGATATAGCAGCAAGAAGGATTGGAGAATGAGATAAGTTGAGATGGAAAGGGAACAAAGAAAAGATGAGCTGGAAAAGCTCAGCATGCTGGAGAAATGAGCTCAAATCCGAACAAGAGAGGAGGAAGGACTGAAAAAGAAATATTGTTTCACACAGCAGAAGTAGTGCATGAGTTAATGGAAGTATGATTAGAAAAAAGGGATTGGTGAGGTTGTTACGTGTTTGTGTGTGGTCCAGACACAAATCTATGCATTATCTCCATTTTGCCTGCGGTGAGAGAGGACAATTTGAGTTTCATATTATAAAGTGGAGTATAAAAAAAGTCTGTGGGTTTCAGTCCTGGCTCAGGACAATGTCCTAACAATATAATATAATATAAATAATAAATATAAGTAAAAAGAAAGATAAACACAGTTTTAAAATTCAGGTAGTTATTTTTCAATTGATTAATTAATCGTTCAGCTAAGTTTGAGTAATAAAGCTGTGTTTGTTTTTTTTCACAAAGGAAAGAAAGGGGATGGAGTTGATCTTGTTTCTTTGTTTTCTGTGTCTGTGTGCTGTACCTGGTGGTAGAGATGGAGGTTGGACACAAACTGATTGGGGGGGTGTTTTTTTGTGCAGGTGTACTGTATTTTTGTCTGGAATTGATTTATACTGAACATGACTCCTGTATGCGCCTGTTTCTCATTCGTGTGTATGCCATTTGTGTGCGTGTGTATGTGTTTGGCAGAGCAGGGAATCCCGCTTCCCTGCGGTGGTCTTCTCAGTTCTGTGTGATGCACCTGAGCCCCACTCTCAACCAATCAGATGCTTGGGATTCAGATCAGGTGCCTCATCTCAGGTGGCACTGCTCTGGACACACACAGATAAATCTACAAACACACAAACAGCCAGGTTTATGTACCAACACACATGTGGTAGGACCACTCTTTCCCCTCACACACAGTGACTTCAGTACATATTACAAAGGACAAAAGCAATTTCTACAAAGTAATTACAAGTTAGTGATTCATACTTCTAGAAGTGGATTTGTGCATGTGTCTGTGTGTTTGTAGCATACCTACCCATTGTGGTTTTCTGTGTTGTGTGCATGTGGCAGGTCAGTGTCCACAGCATGTCCAACTGGACAAGTGTCGGCTGCTGACCTCCCCTTCCGACAGCACGCAACATGGCTCAGAGGCAGCAGGATGATCATGTGAGTGGAGGCAAGTAAGGGGATGAGGTGATTGAAGGTAACTGGGGAAGAGAGGAAGTGAGGACAAGAGGAAGAGGGCAAAAGGTCATTAGACACAGCAAAGAGAGGCAATAAGTCAAAGAATATGCAGGGAATTATGAAAAAGATGCAGCCATGCTCACTATGAAGTCAAAAATACACAACATGTCCTTCCTGAATTATGGTAAATGGCCCAAGGACGCTTCGACACATAGCCAATAGGGGTCGAGAATCAAACCACTGACCACTGGTAATTCCGTTTTCCTAAAGAACTGATTTGCAACCAAATATTACATTTTGTCTCCGTAATTAAATTTTTAACTTACGGAGGCATAAAAAACAAATAAAAGCTCAAACTCTGAATTGTATCTCATATCTATATTTATCTTATATCTATGTTTTGATCTGTTTAGACCTGAATACATTCAGTATACAGCGAAAACAAATGAGGTGCCTTGCCAGTACATCAGAAGGGCACGTGCACACAACACCCACACACATCTGCTCACAATCAGACTGGTCCGCAGCTCTGACTTGACACGATAAAGCTTTATTTCTGAGGAATCCAAGTACAGCAATTCTGTAGAAGAAAAAGTTTGATGCTGGCATGCTCTGCCACAATACAAAAATCAGGTGACAGGTCCTGATTTAGGTCTTTTGTGTGTGACTGAAGACATGAATTTAATATTGTAGATAGTGTATCTATATACTTCATATCCTGACAAATGTAAAACTTTAATTAGTGGGTTCACTTTCCTATTTTCCAAATCAGATTCTCCAACCTCTTGTAACTGCACAATCTTGGCATAGAGCATGTGTTTCAGCCTGAATAAATACCACCTTTAGCTGTAGGCACATTCATAAAATCTGGTTAATTAGTGTAATTGGCTGCTCTCATTTGCTATGACTACTTGTTCTGCTTCATTTTTGGCGCAAGTTTCATAAAAATGTTACATACATTTTATGCAGGTATAACCACTATACTACTGCCCATTTTGTACGACAACTTAATGTACAGGTTTAGCTAATTACTGGGGAGTGTGTTCATCTTGTGTGGGAACCATTCATGTAATGCCACTGTAAAACGGCGATCTCTGATCTCCGATCTCCTTACGCTTCCAAACTTTGCAGTTTGACTGAATTACATAGAAAGCTATTGATTCCAGGTACTGTAAAGTTTTTTTTTCCTGGCTGTGCACTTCATTCCTTTTGTTCTTTACCTCTTTGTCAATATCTCATCATATCTATTTCAAAAGATAGTGATAGTCCCAAACTTAGTGGTTGGTTGCCATCAGGAACCAGTTGCAGACCGCTGCTTGTTTAACCCCTGATGGATTAGTGTGTGACGTCTGAAGCCAGGGTTGGATTACTCTCTAAAGACCCAAGGCTCATTTGGATTATACTAACATGAAGTCGTACACTACATGCATGCACGCTCACTGCCAGCTCTCAAACAGCACATAGATACTCTTAACATTTCACCCACTGCTCCACTGTGCAGGTCTGTGGCCGCTTCACTCGGTTCCTTACACCCTCTGTGGCGGCCTCTTTTATTTTATTCACTTCTACAATGTCTCTTGTCTCTTTTCTCTTTCGTTCTCTCTCCTAGTGTTCAATCAGAGAATGCCTCTCTTCTTTTAATTAGTAGCAGGGTTGTTCTCCTCTTCTTTCTCTGACCAGGACCACTAATAATGCAATTATCTCTAGTAGGAGGCTTTCAACCACAGCCTTTGTTCTTCTCCGCACTGTACAGTGGCCCACGTTCCTGCATTGCTCCACAGAATATTATGTCTCTGATTCAGAGCTCTATTTTAATAGAGGAGGGAGGCATAATCAAAGCTGGCCTCATTTTACTCTGTCAGCATCATAACACACATCGTTCTTGCCGGGGGGGGGGGATGAATGATTCTCGTTTCTCTCTGCTGAAGAGTTGTTGTTTTTTTTACTCAATTTCTGCTTCTCTTTTGCTCCTCTGCTTCTTCTGCTCATGCTTTTGGAAATCTTTACCCTCACTTTTCTGCACTACAGTACAAAGCTGAATCTCTTGCTCATCTCTGCTCTGTTCGTTGTGATATCTCTTGCAGCACTTCTCCAGCCTGCTCTCAGGGACTAACGGTAAAAGACCATAAAAAAACAATTTAACTTAACAACACGACACTACAATGTTAACCTGTGAGTGGTATCACAGCTCGGTGCGTGACAGCTCGAGAGCCTGATGGTTGTTTTAGGTTGTAAACCTTTCTGACCTAATGGCTCTTGCTTCCCTGCAGTCTGACTTTAAACCCAGAGCCATCCCATGACAAATAGGTTTTCTATGAAATGGAAATGTATATAATTTAAGACTGCTCTTTATATGGATGTGCACCTTAAGAGAAATCCCAAATATTTTCTAAACCTATAGCTTGTTTGCAAGTGGTTTAAAATTGTGCTGCACAATTACAAACTCCATTATTCATTGTGAGACCATATTAACCCAAATTGTCATCCTGTTCATGTAAGCCAAGCTCCTTTGTGTAATTGATGGAAAACAATTAATTTTTTGTTTTTTGTTTATTGTAAGCATTTATGTTGACCTGCTGAAATGCCATAGTTAAAGAGTTATCCTTTAAACACTTCTTTGATTATACACAGTGAACCCTCTTGTATCATGGAAATATGTCAAAAACTCTGTTTTGAGCAAACAACTCTCCAGATGACCCATCTCAGAGACTGAAAGGAAGGAAAGAATCAGAATTTTGTGTATTCTGCAAACTCACACTTGCCTGAGGAGGTTTTTTTTTTCACCTGACATATTGTGTAAGACTTGGTTTGAACGTATGGAAAGTGTCCTGGTTGTGTGTGTGCCTATAGTACACAGATACAGAGATTGCAAAGCTAACTAAACATCTGCCTCTCAGGTTCCACAACCTGATTCCCTTTCCTCTCCCGTCTACTTAGACTACCACAGCAACTTTTCAAAAGATGTTTCTGTGCCAGATAAAACTTTATTGCTGTGATTATGGGGACTGAGATAGAGGGATGGGGGGAGAGTGTCACACTGTGCTGAGCAAGGTTGGGGGGAAAGAGCAAGGGGAACATCTCTTACATGAAATAATATTTTTTTAAAAAGAAGACAGCAACATCTGTGTGGGAACTTCAAACGTCCTTTGAAAGGCAAAATGTGATTCCGTATGGGATTCTCTGGCTTGGTAAACAGCCGGGTATAATTTTGGAAGTCAGTTGGAGAGTGTGTATGTTTGTGTGTGTTTAGAAGACGTGTGCTTTGTAGGGTATGAGGGACTGTCAGAGCTGGGATCGAGGAGACAGAGAAAGAGAGGGAGGAGGACACATTGAAAAGGGATGAGGGCTCCAACTGCTGAGAGCAAAGTCCGGTGATTGGCAGGGATGTAATACAGTGTAAATCCACCCTAAACCCAGTTTACTTACTTTTTGAAACTGACATGTATGCCTTCGTAATCACTTTGTTGTCATTTGTGATTTGATGGGATTTGCTTAGTCATACATTTGAGGATAAAATAAATGTGTGATTTGAAACTATCATTTTCTGATTATCTCTTATTGTCTTTTCTCAAATCAATTGCTTCTCTTTCTGTCCCTTTTCTCGTTGTCCTGCCTGTCCTGGTTGCTTGGAACCACAACATCTAATCTCAACGTCTTAATTGTACTTATACCAGGTAAGACACGACAAATATAAAATAAGTCAATACAAATTCTAAACTTTAAACATGTGCACTGCCCCATAGTGTAGTAAGAACTCACTGTTTCCAATGACAATTAGTCATGTAGCAGATGCTTTTGTATGAAGTAAGTAGCAAACACTAGGGACAACTTAGGTGTTCAGCGTCTTGCCCAGGGACACTGCAGCTTGTAGCCAGGAGGACTGGGACTTGAACCACTGACCCCTGCGGTTCGTGGACAACTGTTTAACCAACTGAGCTGCAGCCGCTCCTCACACTAGAACATCAGCGTTTAACACCAGCAGCATAAAAGTTACTACTCTTTAGTTTGTGAAGTTGCTGAGAGAGGCAGAAAAAAAATAAACTGGTACTGAACATATCAGAGAACCACCAGTTTGCAGTAGTTTAGAAAGGAAGGATACAATTATTACACGTTACCTGGTGTTAGACAGGACTTTATGTGCAGTAGCAGCATAAAGCAGAGTTAAAGGCTTCTGCAAACCTTTGCTACATTTTTCACTCTAAGTAGCTCATTTATTTTTTAAATTTTCTAAAGACTTTAAGAGAAAGGAAATTGGGGCTATTACATTTCTTGAACTGTGAGATTTTTCAAGCTACTGTGATGATACCGTAGGTGCTGTTCAGCAGCTTTTTAGCAGACCTCCAAGAGGACACTGTGGTTGCCATGGTACTTACTGTAGATGGTCTATTGATAGACAGAGCTATGACGAAGGAAAGTATCAATACAGAAACTCGTGGGTGTACCACTTCTATTTTATTTCAGTCTGCTGTATCGCAAGTCACTCTATTTTTGCATTTCCCTCCTTCATATCTCATGATCCTCATTAGCTGCTTTTTTTCTCTTCTTGTTCTCATTTCCATCGTGCTGTGCTGCTTCAATCAGTTTTGTTTCCTTGCTCTCTTCTTCTGCATCTTTTTGTTCCTCCTCATTGGCTAAGGCTATAACTGTCATCGCATGTGTGCGTGTGTATAACTGTGTGTGTGATGGAGTGTACAGGGGCTCTGCAGCGAGGTGATGGTATGTGAAATCATTGATATTACCAAGGGAGGGAGTGGTAATGGCGTTCCTGCTACGCTGCGGTCGTCCTATGGACAGGGGCACCATCCATGTACCACATTCCTCCTTACCTTCATCTCCCTTTTGGTCCAACTGTCTCGTCATTAACCTTCATTTCACCCCCCTTTTCATCCTCATCTCCCAGTTCTCCCCCCACCTGGTCCCTCTCCGAGCAACAACAGTGCTGTCTTCTCTGTAGTGTCAGCTTCCCTGTGACACTGCGGATCAATCGGTTTCTTAAGCGTGGGCGTTTGTTGTAGTGGATATTTATTATTTTTCAGAATATTGTCCTGAATTGTTTTTATATTTAAGGATATGTCCCTATCGTAGTCATTTGTTTTTTTCTTATTCATACTTTCTGCTTGATTCAACATTTTTTTCTCTTATCCCTTTTGTTCTTGACTGTCTAGTTCTGTTGGCTATTCTTCTTTTCTGTACATCTCTGCAGCAAAATCACAGTGGTTGGACAGGATTGCAGTGCCTGTGAAAAAAGACCATCCTAAAGAGAAAAAGACAGAATGGGGGTGAGACTGAAAGCAGTAAGAAAGAAGAGCAGGGAAAAAACAAACAACCAGAGAAAGAGAAAGTTGTTGAAAGGCATCAAATTCAAACATTCAAACAAAGTTACAAGGCAAATGTAAAGATTCCCTCTGGCAAAGGTATGAGGCAAGTTGGGAACAGACAGGGAGAGAAAACAGAGCGACGGAGAGATGAGGCTAAGGTGCAGGTGGAAGGGAGCCCCCAACTGGTTGGAGCTGGTATTGGTGCTTGTCGCCCCATCTCCTCTACACGCTCATTTGGTGTTGCCCTCCTTTCCTTTACCTTCACTTTCTCATTCTTTACTGGGTCTGCTCTGTCGCTCTCAAACTAGATAAGAGAATGCTCCATCAGATTATTGGTAATCTCCCTATGGTTAGGGCATGTGTGTGTGTACCTGTGTTTAAGATGGTGTGCAAGGTTGTTTTCCAAATAAACTCCTCAGACAGTGTGAGTCCAATTTCTTTCCTGTTCTTTTTATGTTCTCCATCCTTCCTTTACTTTTGTACCTTTTTTATCTGCACTTGTGTGCAGTACCACGCCAGCATTTTAAGGCTAATTGAGTCATGAGCTCTGGGCAGAGTGTGTCCTGTGTGTGTGTGTGTTTGTGTGTGATGTGTCTGCCTCTGACATGAACTCACCACATTTAGCAATTGAATGTTAAGTGCTGACTGCTGTGTGGCGCTCAACATGCTTCAGCAGTCCAGAGGTGTGCAGATGTGGAGAAGCATACACACACACACACACAGGGAGGATAGAACTGATGTGTCATGAATGCTGTTTCTGGGAAGCACGTTTAAATAACCACAAGTAAATAACTCACGTGTTATTTCTTTCCTGTGTCGACCACCAATCATAAACTACCTTTTGCTCTTCCTTGTCTCCATAGCAACGCCATAGCAACCCCCTGCTGACCCAGCCAGAAACTAGCAGAGCCCTTGACATAATCTCAACCCGCCCCTCACAAAGAGGATGGTCCATCTATCCTCCTGACATCTTAAATTGGCATTTGCTCCATAGATTTGTATGGCGAGGGCATCTCTCTCAAAATGACATCGAGCTTTGAGGACAGAGTTCAGGAATGTATAAAGAGTTTTTTTTCTTGAACATGAGTTTTTCCTATCATGAGTAGACCCCTGATGAATGGTTTCTCTCATCATTGGAGGGAATATGTTTTCGATTCTCAAGTGAGCAGCATATCCAAAAAGCCTCATACACGTATGTCCAGCACTGAAGTGAAACACGCAACATGCCAATAAATGTGACTCGTTCAGATGTTCACACCTCCCCATCTTGTGACATACAAGATGTCACATACAATCAGGAAATTTTCTCATGTCTGCAAGGCTCTTGTGATAGTTTTATAAGCAATAACATTATATGAAACTCCCTGCAAACAATGTTTGCCAACCAGTGTTTCACTGACCACTGATACTGTCATTTGATAACTTAATGGAATAACTTAACTGTACTTGAGTAGTTCTGCTGTCTGGTCTCTGTGTCTTGTACTATTGACAAGACACACAAATATGCATTATGTACACAAGCACAGGCTAACATGACCATGTAGTCTGCTCATCAGATGACTATGTAAAGTCCTACAGAAGGGGGAGGTGTTATGCCTGATCAATACATCCTCAGTCATTCTGACTCTATCATTATCATTTTAACGACTGCAGTATTTTCCCCAGAGATGGCCTTCGAGATAAACAAGACAACCCCAGTGGCCTTAAAAAGTTCACTGCTATAGTCAGCTCGAGGCTGCAGTCTCGAGGCTGTCACATAATGAAGAGTGGGATTTTGAAAACACCAAACAACTAATAAAGATAATATAGATTTTATTGATTAATTCTGTAGTTCAAGAAAAAGCACATTGTCCCTCATTGAGGGATTACTAGTGATTCTCAGTCATACAAAAAAGTATATCACATAAGGCACTTATGAAAAGCTCATTATTAGAGACAAATTTGAATAGCTTATAAAGATCAGGTTAGAAGCTGAGAGGATGAAACAGGCCTCCTCCTTGTCTCTCTGTTAAAGGTTGGTCTTACCTTGGGATTTGAATAAAGGAGGGAGACAGAGCAGGAGGGAAAGGAAGGAAGAAAGGCCATGTATTGTATAGGGTGTGTGTGTGTGTGTGTGTGTGTCTGTGCATGTACTCAGGCTCTCTGCATGTATCTTCTCCTGTGGTCCTGTATGTTGTGAAGCCCTCTTAAGTTTTGACGAACAGATGTCTTTCTTTTCTGTGTTTCCCTCGGTGAATCCCCCCCCCCCCCCCCCCCCCCCCCCCTTTCAAGAATTTCATTTCAGACTTCTTCTCCTCTTGCGTTTTTTTCCCCATTTTATCTCATTCTGCCATTTGAGTTGTTTTCCTGCCTTTGTTAAACATTTCAGTATTAGATGAGTCTTAGTTCAGTGTGAAGGCCAGGTGAAATGGACTCTCGGTAAAGTGCCCTTGATGTTCTGCTGTGTGTACTTTCTTTTAGTGCTTCACTTTGTGTGTGTTGTGTGTGTACTTTATTTACAAGGCAGTGTGCTCTCTGACGCTGGCACTGTCTTGAGAAAACAGACAATCTGGGCCTTGGCATTTCTCCAGAACTCCTTTCATTTCCATTCAGCAGTGGGATGTTGCTCACAGAAACACACATGTGCACTGCTCGCTCTCGCTCTCTCTCTCTCTCTTTGTCTCTCTCTCTCACTCACTCAGTCACTCAGTCACTCACACACACACACACACACACACACACACACACACACACACACACACACACACACAGAGATAGAATCACTGATAATTACAGACAAGCTGAAGAGTGCTGAGACAGGTCAGAGCTCGGCTCTCTTTGCTTTAGAAGGATTTGCTCTTCTTGCCTCTTGTCTTTTAAAATTGGATATTTTCATACAAAGTCTCACTTATATATGTGCAGAAAGACACAAACCACAGTTGTTAAGGTAGGAGCCCATGATGCAACCGTAGAGACATCCATTCTTATGTCTCTTGGGAACAATTGGAGTGGGGACTGCAGGAAAAAGACAGAAACATACAAGACAACAACAAAAACAAGGAGAATATAAAGGAAGAGTGACTGATTGACTGAGGAGAGGGAATAGGGGACAAAGTTAAAATGATAGAGGCATGAGAAAGACAGAGATCTGGCTATCGGTGGCTAATAGGATTCCCTTGTTGCCTCATTGAGATGCAGCTGTGGCTTAGGTGATGAGCTAGCTGCCAGTGATGCATTGATTTAGTCAGAAGAGTTGTTCAAATTTTCCACTTCTCGAGAGATGTCAACGGCCCCACCAGTGGTCACTGGGGTATTTACCAGTGCATCTTCCTACCAAAACACTTGCCATGTATTTAATTCTTCTACAGGCTGTCTCCACCCCCTTCCCACCTCCCTTTGCCGCCCCTCCTCGTGGGATTTCCCTTAGCCACCAAATTAATTTGTTATGGTATGAATAAGCAAGGCTTGCTTGTGGAACGTTACTGGGAATTGTTTCAGGTGGAATTCTTAGTAAATCTATGCTGGACTGATAGCAAATAGCAAACCAGGTAGAAAACATTAAGGCTAAATAGCAATATAAAAATATTTGCATAGCTCCAAGTAAGAGAGTATGACACGAGGGTTGCTGGGTGGGAATTTGGCTCTCAGCTAAAGATAAAATGCAAATAAGCCTGAATGAGTATGTATTAGGCTCAGCAGAATGCGTGTTTAACATGGATTACACATGGATGTAAAAAGAGAAACAAATTGTGAAAATAAATGTTTGCAAATGTGTAAATGTGTTTTGCAGTATTAATTCATTCATGGTATTAATTCATGGATTGTACATTACTGTAAATTATTATTATCCACAGAATGGTGGCACAGTGATTCAGTGCCACAGGTTTTACTGATTCATCTTGGCGCAGAACATTTGACAGTGCAGTGTTTCTATAAGTGTTATGTTAAAAGTCATATATTGTCCACTGGTTTACTAATGATTTGACCTACTGGTCAAATACGTAGCAGTTCTCAAGCTCTAAAGGAAAAAAATCAATACGCTTTGAAATTCATTGGTGTGCTTTGCTCCAAAAATGGAGCCAGACCTTTGTTGTTATATTTCTGGTACTTTATAGTAAAAGGGGAAGGGGATAATAGTCTAGCTGTGGTCCACGGCAGACAGTACCCTCACACGAATGTACTGTCTTCATTGTATCCGTGCCTTGAGGTGTTACTGATTGGCCTGTACACTTATGTTGAAGCTTTGACACTTTGACCTTTCTCTTGCACATTGATTGTTCTGCGCTAGCAGAGAGTAAAGGCTCTACAAAGACATTGGAAGGAGGTAAAAAATCTGAGAATAGATTGTACTTACCAGTTTTTTTTTAAACCTTTTGACTTTTGATCAGAAAAAGTGCATGTGTATCAAGGTCAAACACCAGGAGGTGGCACCCTACCTGGAACACACAAACACACACACAGTCTCCCCCTTTAAAAGATTGTTCACCTTGTTCATGTTGGCCATAATTGTGGGGTTTGTTCTTATGTTGGATAATTCTTTCTGCTGTTTTCAATTTGTCTGCTGATTGAAAGAATTTCAAACATTGTATAAGACTAGTTCCAGGTGAAGGTCCTCTTCTTTTTAGAAGCACAAGTTCAGAAGTAGAAGAAGGATTTGTCTATTGGCTGGTTTTGTTCTGCTTTACGTCAGCTGTGTAAAATAAAGTTTGTATTTGCTTCTTGCCTTTCTTGTTAAACATCATAGCGGGATTCTTTTTCATACCATGTGTAGAAGCCATCATCTCCCCTGCCTGCCCCAAAGTGGGAACGCAGCACCCTTATTGCCAATTAAGCTCCAATCAACAAATGAAGATGGAGTGAGACATCGAATTACATCCAATATCCTTTCCCATACTCAAGCCTGTCTCTGCCAGCCACAAATTAGCTTACAAATTAAGGCTCTGAAGACGGGAGAAGTTGAGTTGCCAGATAACCAAATAACATCCTGCCAGCGTCTTGATGTGTCGTTCCAACTTGGATCAAGCTTCCTGCCTTCTTTTAATGTGCAAAGAAAGTTTACCTGAGTTTTACTTGGTTGGAGCTTCGAGCATCCGTTTCAATCTACACTGGGAAGAAAGCTGGTTATTAGTACAGGTTGATGAGAACACATCTCATTGAAGTCTGTTCCGGTTTGATCCATGTGTGATAATGAAGATGTTCCAAAGACAACCCAAACACTTTTAATTAATGAAATAACTCATGCTGAATTATAGAGCAGGAAGGTTTGATTAATGACTTCATAGAGTTGGATTTCATCTACCCCCTTTTTTCCATCCCATAAAATTGGCCTGCCTGAATGGATCGCCGTGAAATGCATTGTTACCAAGCTTGTTTGTGTTTGCATGCATATGTGCAAGCATACATGTGTAGGAAAAATGCAGTAAGAGCATGTATCGTCGATTGACGGTTACCACAAGATTTTGTAATATTATCCAGTCAGACATTTAATAATTCATACTTTTATATTGGGGGTTATCTAATGTATGACAGGCGGACAGTGCGCAGCTCTTTCAGTGGTGTCTAGGGGTTTCTCTGACTGTGCAGCCTATCACAGAGTCATCGCCATCACCAATCCTTAGCTCATCATTTCATCCGTTCATTTGACTCCTCTTTTCCCAGAGGGATGTGTGAGTACATGCTTAGCATGTACACACTCACACTTCAAAAGTAACACACATATGCACCCCGGTAGCATCATTTTCTGTGGGCTTCTTAGCCATTTTTGTGTAATGGTATATATGCACTGTAGATGAGTGTCTGTGTGTGTACTTGCACATTTGTCCCGTCTGCTGTAGTTGCTGCATTGGGCCTAGTGTGGCTAATTAAAAGAAGCCTGCATGCATTATTCACGAGGCTGTAATTATACATTCCTTTTGCCGAATCCCAGTCAGGAGCATTAAAAATAGATCTGAGTCTCCATGCCCCACCCTCCTAGGTTTCCCCTGTCTCTCCATGTTTTGACTGTGTCTCTTGCAGTATTTTCTCTTTATTTATCCATATCCGTATTTCTTCATCTGACTGTCACTGGCCTCATTGACATGGCCTTTTCTCTCTCTCTTTTTAATTTTTTTTGCTTTTTATCTCTCCTTTCATCTCCTCCATGTCTGTCCGGCATGTCTTCTCTCATGATGTTCCTCTTTGGGATTTGGGCAGAACATTCCTCTGACAGTGTCACTCTCACTCGGCTTCCTGGCCTGACCTCCAGTCACATCAGGCCAGAATTCAGAGTGGAATATTTTGAATCTACAATGACATCTTAGCAGAGATATTCAGAAGAGGAGAGATATAACTGCCTCTGATCAAGTTAATGGGGAGGTCGTCTCTGCACAAGAAGAACAAATCTCTGCCCAAAAAGTTTTCCCTTACTTTTATTAGCTCTAATATAAAACAAAATCTGCAGCAGGAGAGTTCAGTCAATCTATTTTGGTTATCAGTGTAGATAAACTAGAGTGTGGCTATTTGGAAAAATGAAGTTATTTTGTATGTGTGCAATATGTTTCAATTGATATGAAAACTTTTTGCACAGTGAAATATATGACTAGTATGACTAGTTACTTTCTGCTGTGTTATCTTATGTTCATTACCTCTGGCGATGAGACTAGTTTGCCTTCCTGGCAAAAAAAGAGTTGTTAAGCTTGCATCTGCCACCATGCAGGTGATGAGCTTCTGAGGTTATATGTGCGCATATGTTAGCATGCTGATGATGTTGGTGCAGAAAAGGGTGGGAATTTTGAAAGATGTGCCAATCAGAGACCTTGTTACGTAACTAAGTGGTTCACTCAGGAGTTGCTGCATTTGGGCGATCCCCTTGGTCATTCTCATAGTTGTTTTACAACAGGAAAAAAGAGACTACTGCCTTGAAGCCACCCAGTACTTCGCCTTACACCCCATTTCACTCTGTTTATGTTTGTTGGACATATTATGTGAATGCAGTAATGGAATTGGCTTCATGTAGTCCGTTTCCCTACAACCAAAACAGCCAAAAGCAATCATGCACACTCAGCTACAAGGCACACACATATTAATACACACACACAGGGAGCAGATGCTAATACTTGGAAGCTAATGGTGTAAATCTAAAGCTTAATAATAGAGTGCATTCTCTATCAATTAACAGTCAGTGCACACGGATTAATTGTTAGAATAAAAGGCGCTGTTAATGAACTAAGAAATGCCCTTCAGCTGAAGGTTCAAGTGCCTAATCATCTCCATAGTGCTCTGAAAGGGTAACAGAGGAAAAAATACTTTAGCAAAGTGCCATTATTGTTTTATTTACAAGAGATTGCTGTTTTGTGCAGGGAGGCAACTTATAATGGAGCAGTTGAGTAAATGTCTTATTTAATGCAGGCCAAATAAACTGTTTCTCTATGCGTGCGTCAGTGTGCCTCCCTTCTCCCTTCATGCACTCTAGGGCTAAAATGTTCTTCCGGCTTTTGAAGCTGTTAAGATGGTCTAGGCCTCTGTTGTAACTGATGTTGGTCCTGTTTTTTTTTTTTTTTTTGGCTGTTACGGTTTAGAAGGTTGCAGTGGAATTCGAGCTGGTAAACGTCACGGCTTACTGAAAATGCAAAAGAGACTGAGAGAGGAGGCGGGAGGGGGCAGATGAGATTGAGAAAGATTTAGTGAATGAAGAGGGAGGAAAGAAGTGGTGGGAGAAAGCGAGACAGAGAGTGCATTCGCCGAGTAGTGAGTGAGAATTGTTTGATCTTCGACATGCCGTCTGTCTCCTGCACAGTATGACTCAACGGCTTTCTGCTGGTGTATTCTCTCCCTTTCTGGAGAGATTAGAGGATGCATAGAGCATAGAGAGAAGGAGAGATGAACAAGTCAGAAAACATAGGGTAAAAAAAATGGAAAACACTGATGGATCAAAAGAAAAGCAATGAGATCAAAACTTGGCAGAAACTAAAAAAAAATAAAATAAGCGAAATAGAAGTACATGAGTAATTGGATAACAAAGCAGAAAGGGGAGAAACTGGAAAATTGGAAATGGTTGATGATGTTATTGCAGAGATTCACTATTGCCAACATGCACATCTGAAGTTTTGTGCTTAACATACACAGATCAGACATAACATTATGACCACTGACAAGTTAAGTGAATCACAATGAGTATCTTGTTATGATGGCAACTGGGCCTTTGTGGGTTATATTAGGCCACTAGTTAACATTTAGTCTCAGAAGTTGATGTTTTGGAAGAAGAAAACTTGGGCAAGTGTAAGCTTTTGAGGGACTTTAAAAAGGGCAAAATTTCCGATGGCCCAACAACTGGGTCAGAGCAACTGCAACAGTGCAGCTCTTGCGGGAGTTTCCAGCCTTCAGTGTTCAAGACATACAGTGCTGTACCAAAAGTTGTCCAAGGAGCTGTAGCTCAACATGTTGAAAGAGTTAATGCTGGTTCTGATAGAAATTACATTACTGTGTTTTTCATATGTGGCTGCACCGCAGTCGACTGGTCAGGGTGCTGACCTGTGTCCACCATAAGAAGTTATAAAATGAGGATGTGAGCATCAGAACTGGACCGCAGAGCAATGAAAGAAGGTGGCCTGGTCAGATAAATCTTATTGTCTCACACAACACATTATGTGGATACCTGGGTGCCTGTGCATCACTTACCTGAGGAAAAGATGGCAACAGAATGTACTACAGAAAGAAGATAAGCGGGCGGAGGAAGTGTAGTGCTTTCTACATCATTCTGCCGGGAAACCTTGAGTCCCGCTATTCACGGGCAGCTTAGTTTGACATGTACAACCTATGTACTGTAGCAACAATTTTGGAATTTATGGAAACAGCATTCCCTGATGGCAGTGATCTAAGTCCAACTGAACATCTGTGGGATGTGGTGGGAAAACAAGTGTGATCGATATAGGCTCCACCTTGCAATTTACAGGACTTCAGGGATTTGCTACGGATGGCTTGGTGGCAGATACCAGAACTTTAGAGTTCTAGTGAAATCCATCCCTCGACAGATCGGGGCTGTTGGGGTTTAGGGTTAGGGATGTACTCAATATTAGGTCATAAAGTTATGGCTGATCGGTGTAAATACTATTTTTCACAAAGCTAAAACTAAATTCTATTTGATTTATTTTGTTTTTTTTGTTTCCGTATTTTATTTCATAGATTTATATCTTCCAACCCCATCCAACTTTGTTTATTAAGCACCTTGAACACAGTGCATTACACAAACATGAAGACAAAACACATAAAACAATTATAGATATAAGACATTTAAAGGAACATAGATAAAAACATATAAAAGGTAAAAACTATTCAAAACTGTTATAAAAAAAAAACAGTAAAAGCCAACATCTCAAACTGAGGTCGCCTCAAAGCTATCCAGAGTTGAAAACGTTCGCTCAGTTTATTTTGCTTTAATGTAGACATTACCAGTATACAGAAATACTATATGATGGAAACAGAGAATTAGTTGGTAGAAAGCACAGATTCACTACATTTGTCTTTGGTAATTGCACACAGACTACTGTATATGTGGGTGTTAATTTGTCATAGCAATTTGTGTTTGGCACTTTATCACCATCAGCACATTCAAATTGTAATGAAGTATATACAGCGAGCTACAAGGAAAATATGCATTTCTATTTTAGTCAACACCCACAGACTAAGGTACTGTAGTTGGTCTTGTGGTTATAAATTCTAAACACGTGCCCTTTGCCCCATTGAAGGGGATCCTCATGCCATGCTGCAGAGGCTCTCCATGTGACAAGAAGACACCATTAGAATAAGCTGTAGTAGCACACAGAATTTTCTTTCAAACGCTGATCCCAGATCCCAAGGCGAAGTAGTAGCCCTCATGTAGAGCATTCAGGGTTAGAGAGCAGAAGTGGAAAGCAGCTCACAGATCTGTGCCTAAGGGCAAAGAGCTTCTCAGAGTCGGCGCCTCAGGGAGTAAAATCTAAGCCAGCATAAGCTACTACCATCTGCCGACGTTGGCTTTGGGCTTTTGATAGATCAACTTTTGAAAGTGAGAGAGGTGTACAAGTGGAGACATGTCTTTTTCATCCTTTTCTCTCTTCACGCGGTTGTGCCTTCCAGATGGAAATTAAGCTTTCCAGTAATGATCTTTAACCGCATGGATAACATGGAGTGTGTTTGTGGCTCTGTGTACTGTGTGTGTGTGTGTGTGTGTGTGTGTGTGTGTGTGTGTGTGTGTGTGTGCTTAGCAGGTAAGATCATAAGGAGACCCTTCCCTCGGCTCTGACACAAGCGGGGTGTTCTTGTCCTCCCTCCACTACTCTCCTCGGTTCAACACCGGTGTTTTAGATCGATGGCGGTGGAAATGAAACTCACTGTCAGGGTACTTTACCTCTCACAGCTGCTCCCCGCTGAATGTCCCACATGGCCTGGTAATAAATTGACCACTGATCAGTGTGCTTTAGAAGCTGGAATAGGAAGAACTCTCACAAGTTACCCAGAAGCAAACAAGGTTTCTCTCACTCGGAGTGGAGGTTTCCCCACTGCTCTGCCAGGCTAAACAGCTCTAAGGGAAGGCAAAGAAAGAAAACATAAACATGCCAATAAAGGCCCACTGGGAAGTCTTCTTAACAACTCAAACGATTTAAATAAAGTGCGATACCCAGCTCCTCCTTTGTTGTCTGCTAAAGCTCATTCAGATAAACGGCCCTGTTATAAAAGTGTGTAGTCCCAAGAGGGTTCTAAATATTTCTCTCAACTTGTTATAGCACATGCTGTCAACAAGATCTTCAAATGTGAATTGACAAATAGGCCTTTTTGAAGCTATGAAGTTGATTACTTTCATCTATCAATGAGTTGAATGCCATACAATACTGTAAATATGTCAGCTTGGCTGAAAAATTCATTTTGTTCAAAAGGTTCAACTATACGCTGCAGTGATGAAAACACTCTTTTAGAGATGTTCTTCAGGACAGATGTCAGTTAAGTTCCACTATGATATTATGAAATGCAATCACTTGAAGAGATGGTGAAGTAAGACAAAAGGCTGATTACCAAATCAATCTTGGCACATAGCTTAGTGGTGCAGAGCAGAAGACACACTGTCAGCATGTTGTTTAGCTTTTGAAAAGTGGTTAATTAGGAACATTTCCACAGCTCTGCACATATATTAATATATTAATATTCAACTAATTTCTTTAATGATGAGTCATTATGCAACTCAGGTTTCCTTGTCTTTTCCTTCATACATCAACTTTATTCTTGACCCTCAGTCATCCTGCCTGCTTTTCATAAGTGCCCAGGCTCTGCAGATGCAATCGGCTTGGCTTTTATTCAGAAACTTTATTATTCATCCCTGATTTGTCAAAGCCGCCGGAGCGATGATTGAAACCATAACTTTGAAGGAATGCAGCAGCTTCCAGCACAGCACAGAAAAAAGGCTGCTCAGCTCTGATGCTCACTGAGCCATAGACCAAAGTTCTCATTTTGTTTCTTCCTCCTGCAGTCTTTGCACATTAGATTTTTAATTACAGAGGTGCATGGAAACTAAAGAGTGTGGTGATAGAATAGAGGCCAGAGGTCAGTTGCTGGTGGCGCCTTCAGCCCAAACGTCCTTAACTGGTGACGTTACACTGACGTTGTTGTAAATCTGAGAGATCTGAGAGGCGAAGGAAATGGGATGGATCAATGCACTTGCTGATTCAGTGGCGTCGTAAGCTTATGTTAGTTACACTGCACTGCCTGCTTTTTGTCCATATGTGTGTTAATGAAAACCATGTAGGTGTACAGTGTGTGACAGTGCCAGTCGGCATGTGTGCCCTTTGTGCAGTTAATTAATTACCTACAGTATACTGCATATTACACTTAATCACAATCAGTTGTCCCACTCCCCAGAGAGAGTATAACATTCCTACGCATCGGCTTTACACATAGTTAAACACTTCCATACAACTTAAAAAATTAGTTTTTACAGTTTTTGTTTCATGAGTGCCCAGTACAACTAAATGATTATACAATATCATATGAAAATGAAAAACAGTCATCATGGACAGAGACTGGTAAAAGCAGCAGTAATCTTCTCTCGCCTAATCTTGCCTCTCTCCGTAAGGCTCTGATCCTTTGTGCTTTCAATCAAAGCCTTATGTTTGAAGCTATGTTCAAAGACAACCTACCTGCTCAGCCCAGCCAGATCCAGACAAAACCCCAGTGTCTTCCTTGGCATCTCTTGAATCATCTGGAGCTTCAAGGGTTTCCTCTGGGGTAACATCACAGACAGGTGAAAGGGGCAGTGCGAGTATCTGGGAATCACCCTCATATTTCAATTAAGGAGCAAGTGTTGATCATTTGATTTGGAATTGTAGAGAAACAGATATTAATTAAATATGGCAAAGACAAGTAACTTGTCTGTTACTGGGTGTATTTGTCTTAGAAGAGGAAGCACATGACCTGAGTGGAATGGTGGAGAAGTATAAGTTCTGTTAGTTGTAGCCCTGTAGCCCTATAGAAAGTATATGCTCTCTTTATGTTTGTCTGGAGTTTCTTCCCACAGTCGAAAGACATATTAGTTTTTTGGTGGCTTTTAAAATGCCCATAGGTACAGAACGAGTGTGAGTGGTTGTCTGTTTCTCGAAGTCGGCCCTGAGATAGGCTGATGCCCTTTCCAGGGTGTACCCTGCCCTTTATTGACAACTGGGATCGACTCCAGCCCCCTGAGAATCTTACAGGATAAACAGTTTAGATAATCGATGGATGAATAAATATGCCTGTGAATCCTGGTTTAGTAAACACAACCCCATGCTGCACACATATGAATTTATATGCACATACTATTTGTTAACACATGGCTGTAGAGGGCCTGGACATCATGCTCTGCTGTGGAGGAGAAGACTCTCTGTAAGTGAGAATATATATGCCTATGTTTGATTTGAAATACAGCCACTTTTAGCCATGCTACCATCATTGCAGTATGTTAACAATGGTCTGTCCACTACTTTGACCCATTCGGTAAAAAGTCTACCTACCTAGTACTTTGTAGCTGTTTCTAATCTACTGTGTGCTCAAGCATTCGTAGTATATGATTTCCTAATTTTTATTATTGTTATTAGTGGCCTGTCTTCCGTACATTTTTTGGCACTTCTTAGGCTTCTTTCAGCAAGAAACACAGTTAAAACTTAAAAACATTCAGCTACATTCGCCTTTTTATTATCTTTTATACTTTTTAAAATATTCAGCTTTTTTAAGCAATTTGTTCTCATTTAAATGAACGGAGAGACTCCTCAGCTCCTCTACAGCTTTTTCCTCTTTTAGCTTTAACTAGTCAGACATACCTCAGCCTAGAGAGACCATTCAAACGTTCAGCAAATCACACGACTTTCGACTATCAGCCTTGTATTCGCTTTTTAATATCTTTTCCGATTTCTAAATAATCCCAGTTTTTGTTTGAGCTACTTTTTGTTGAATTTTCATCTTCTCCATTAGTGTGTATTGCTAGAATGTTGGCCCAGCTAGAGTGGGTGACATCACACGAACTCTAACTTCTCAGCTCAACTTTTATCAAATTGGTTTCTTCTTTTTCTTCCTCAACAAATTGTACATTAAAACTTAAGTATTATTGTGTTCTTTCAGGAAATATAACTCTCATAGTGAAAGGATTTACCGTTCTTTCAGTATTTGGCCAGAAGTACAGACAGTGCCATCCCAAATTGGGGGCTACTTCAAAATTGCAGGCCGACTTTATTTCAAATAAAGAATATCAACCTGTTCGGTCAAGCCTTCTGACACTCACAGTTTTTAAATTTTGTTAATAGGACTTATACTTAAGGACAAATATGTTAGCGTTAGCCAGTGGGTCATTATCTGTTACTGTCTAATATGTTTCTTAAAACTTTTAATGTAGGTTTAACTTGTTTCATGTTCTGTTTTTGTTGTTGCTGTTGTTGTTGTCATGATATGTATATACAGTATGTAGAGACTCATGTCCCACTCTATTAGATGCTGAACTTCCTTGTTAGAGTTAATTTCAATCCATACTCAAAGTGGTTGTAAAATCATATTGTGCTTTGTTCCCATGCACATTTCTCTCTTGCTAATGTGCCCTCTGCTCACAAAAACTCAGGCAATGGAGGAAGATGGATAGTGAAGCAAATAATCCAGTTAACTTTTCATGTGTTTGCAGGCAGATATTTTCTCTTTAATGTGTTTATCGTGACTTATGAGCTTCTCTATAGCAGCCATTAACATATGATTACCGTCACAGGGCTAATGGGTTTGTCTGTTGTTCCCCCTCCTGCTCAACTGCCTCATCCCCTTTTCCAAAGCTCTCTACATCTTTTATCTTTCCCTTTTATAACATTCACTTCCTTCCCGTGTCTCTCATTTGCTCTGTCACTCTGTCCTCCTTTGCGTGTCTCTGCTCTTGGCCCCCGCGGCCCCTCAACTCCCAAGCCAGAGCCTCACTCCCACACAATGCTCTCCATTATTGCTTAATTATCTGTGGCCTGTTATTTGAATAATGTGCCATCCCTGGCTCTCAGTCTTTTTTACACTTTCTCTTCATCTTTCGCATGCTCTTTTTTTTCTACTTCTTTCCTCCTTCTCTACTCCTACTTCACCTCCTCCATCTCTCTCACCCCCTTGACATTTTGGTGGCATCAGAACCCTTGTTTCTGCTTTCACCGCCTCCTCAAAGCCCATCGTCTCTCCCCTTCTGCTGGTTCATATAGAAATCAAACTGTGAGAGAGACAGTGGGAGAGCGAGCAAGATGCCCACATTAGTCTAGTTCATGTCAGCCAGCCAGTTTGCTGCAGGACATTACTTCTCTCCAGAAACGTGTTTCCTGTATAATGGTACTGCACCATTGTTGTCTAGCGCTTAGTATAGTAACACTTATAAATTTAATTCCACTGTGGACTTCTCTGCCAGCACAAGAGTGGCAAGAAATCAAAGCATTCACATTATTCCACTTTGGTGTTTCTATAAATTTGGTGTGCCAGCCATTAGAGAGCACCAGTGCTGTAGTTTACGAAGTTAAAAATCATCTTCTGTCATCTTCAAATCCCTGCAGCACTACGGGGCCTTTGGGGAAATCAATAATAGAGAGCTGACATTTGTTTTTGTATGGGTGTCTGTTTGTTTCAGTTTGTAAGTAATCTATCTGATGCAAACATCTTTCTAATGTGTGCACAGCTCTGTGGTGCCTGGCAGAAAATGGATTGGTGCTGTTGTCATGGCTTCTCTGTACACACACACACAAACACACACACCACTTTGTTCCACAGTAACTGTACACTCTTTGAGGTATCCCTACTTGTTTTCCTACACTGTTTGTGGCTGATCATTTAGCTAAGGATGCCGGGAGACGTTTACCGAGGCAAACAGGGGAGATGCTTCTGTGGTTGTGTAGCAAATCACAGGATTTTAGTGAGTTTTCATACTTTGTTTTTGGTTCCCAATAGCATTCAGGCATGGTGTATCAAACTCTCTGTTTGTGTTTTGATGTAAAGGGCACTGTGTCTGCCGGGTTGTTGAAATGTGACATCCTAATTTACTCTTGTGCAGTTGAGTGCATTGTTGCTTCATTCTTGGCAGTTTTGAGCCCTAGTCAATAAAGAGCTCAATTTAATGTGTAATGTCTCTAATGCCTCTGTCTGTTACGTCTACCTTTTTATTGTCTGTTTTAGCTAACTCAACATGACTTGCATTATAGCAGTTTAGTACATTATAGGAATCAATAACACAAATGGACTACTCAGTTACTGCCTTTATGATTCAAATAAGCCCCAGAGGGCAGTGTATTTAAGTAACTGTGTACACTTTAGAAGTCATTATCTGTACATGTGTCCATTTGACATCAGTCTGGTCAATGTACATTTGCGGTTAGTCAACAAAAACATCTCGGTTTTATTTTCTTTTTGCATTACTCAGCAGTCAGCAGTGCATTTTAAATGTTATAATATCGTAACAATTGACTTCATTTTGCTTTTATGGAAATTCTTACCACATGCATTAAAGCAGTGTTTGACCTATTTGTGTGTGTTTCTTGTTTGTTTTGCAGGATTAGTCAAGCTTGGAGTCCACTGTGTAACGTGTCAGAAAGTTGCCATAAAGATCGTCAACCGTGAGAAACTCAGCGAGTCAGTATTAATGAAGGTAAGTTTTCAGCCTTTCGGGTTCTTACAACATTACATGTATGTAATTTTCAGCAAGCCTGATGCATGAAACAACACTGAAACTGTGACGTTAGTGTGACACATCAAATCTCGGCTGGCCTCGAGCTAGCGTTTCAAAAGTCAAAATTAGAAGAAGTGGGCTTGAGTGGAGCCCATAAACATAAATCAATGGCTGATCTGGCAAAAAATTTTGATAATGAGTGGTTTAAATCATAATACGCCTTATGAGGAGTGGAATCACTGCCTGAGTTATTGACATCTGGTCTTTGAAGAAGCTGAATTTCATGCCTTTCAGATTTTGAACTGAAGGAGTCAGCTGTTTAGCTCCCCTGCCAGGACTCAGAGCTTTCCATAAATCCTAGGATAACACAACAATAAAACAAGGTTATGCAACTATAATTATTATTGTGTCACGCCAACACACTACAGAATCTTTTGGATGAAGCACTCGTATATATAATTTGTCCAGTTACCCACATAGCCCTCCTTTTGAATCATAAAGCAGGGAGTTTTTTTTTTTTTTCTTATTACATCCCAGGGCTCCTGCTGGGCGGCAGTATTCAGTGCTTGCTCAAAATTGGCATGCTGCAAAATTGGCCCTTGTGTTGATGGAAGAGTTGTAAAGAAACAGAATAGAGCAGGATGATAAATGACAACAAGATACTCCAACCTGAAAATTGTCTTTCATAGGACGCACACAGAGAGGACAGCCCACTGTAATTGTTTGCTTATGAGCTGGAAAACAGAAAGCGGATGGTTTTGCTCACAGAACAGGTTATCTACAAATGGAAAATCCCTCCATTTTGCTTCACTTCTGTGGCACCATCATTAGACTTCAGATGAAAAGCTCTCTGTGCTGGGATATTGCTGTTTGATACACAGTCGCTATTAATCAGCTTCTTGCTGTGTCAATGTCTCCCTGACTCTTTTTCATTCTTTTCTGTCTTGCTCTGGGTGTTGTTCTCTTTCTATGTCTTACTCAGTTCAACGTGTAATATCTTCATGAGGGAAAGTCGGGCCATTGCTGTTGCCTCAGTGCTGACAGAAGTATTATTAGTTGTAGCAGAAGTGGTTGGTGGCAGCGCTGTAGCATGTGACAGCGGAGGGGAAGGTAGCAGGATAATGTCCCAACCCAGGTGTTCCACACTGCACTGTCCCACAGTGGAAAATGTTAGTAACAGATGCCAAACGCTGACAGGTTTCCGACAGGAGCAAGGCTTTTGCTGAAGCTGCAGTTCAGAGCCAATTACTGAACTCAGCCATTGTCATTCTTCTCTCAACTGCTGGCCAGAGATGTGCGCATGCATGTGTGTAACAGCGAGTGTGTGTTCATGTATGTGCCAGTGGGGATTGTGTGCTAGGGGTAGTTGGAGTTCCTTTGAGAGAATTTTTTTTTTTGTCTTTAAATGTTTGTGAATGAACAGTACAAAACCAGGATCAAACGGCATTATTTGACAGGTTAGTAAATCATTCTGATTTTTCACATCACATCTGTGAGTGTTTCATCTGTCCTTACCTGCTTTAGTCAGGGTAGATTGTGATGAGGGCTACTTATACTGAAGTGTTGCCTGTGATCATATGTGTGTTTGTCATTTTTATTTGCAGTACCACAAGCAAACACATTCAGTGTTTTGCAGGCTTCAGTAATAAAATGTATATACTGTACTAAAAAATTAAGTGTTGTTTGTCAACACTTCGGTGTGTATACTGATTTGTTCAATAGCCTTAAATACAAAGCAACTTCACAATATAATATAAAAGTCAGAGTGCGGCTACATAAAGATATTGTGTGGCATTAGACCACACATTGACATTGGTGTCGCATCAGATAACAAATTGCTTCTCCATTCTAAGGGTTCCTTCTGTAACTGGACAGGTGTTTTCTGACTCAAATCCAGCAGCCCCTTTCTCATATTCTGTTGCACTCCCCAATCTTGTCTGTTCTCCGACCTGCCTCTGTGGCTGTCAGAGTGTCAGAGTGATCGGGTACACTCTGCTGCAAGGCTCAGACTGCAAAATGTCACCTTTTAATATGCTAATGTCTCAGGTCCCTATGGTGCCATTAGGGGAGAATCTGACTCTCCTGGACAGGTGTGTGTGTGTGTTTCTGTGTGTCTGTGTGTGCGCGTGTGTGTGTACGCCCAACAGCGCACACGGCACACATTTATGCATGCATACGCACATAGATAGACACATATAGTTCATGCCACACTTGCACACACACAAAAATATGTGTACACATGTCCTACACTCAAAGTGTCCAGTTTGTTTGCAAACACATTTTCCATGACACACGTCATCCCATTACGTCTGTCCTTTCCCTGATTAGCCCTGGGTGTCAGGGGTCTGTGGAGATTAGGAGAAGGGTTGAATTAATTATCACAGAATATCTGCCAGAGAGAAGCCTTTCCTCCACTCACTTGTGTGTTGAACTTATAACTAATGTTGAACTCTTTAGTCCACAGGCCCATAAGCTGTGACACTATGGTGCAGAAAGACATTAAATTGTCTGGGATAATGAATATGTCTATGAACTTTATGTCAGTTTGTTTCCAGGGAATGAGCCTTGACTAAAAAAAAAAAAGGAAAAAAGAAAAGACTGTTTTTTTTTTTTTAATCTAAGCAGAAAACCTAACAATGAAGTTACTTGAATAGTAATAAGAATCTCTGTCAGTGGGAAGTTGCTGCCTCTCTTGTTTCAAATGATAAGAGAGAAACAGACAGAAAGAGAATACACAGTATGTGCACATATGACAGCGTGTCAGCAGTAGCTGGCACTAAGGCCAAGTTATGTGGGAGTTTGTGTGTATCCTAAGGGAGTGCTTAATGTGTCTGAAACTCAGCCAGTCCCCTCTCTATCTATATGTCTATGGGCCATGGGGCCATGGGTTAGAGAGTGGGAGAGAAAGGGGTTGAAAGCGCACAACTCAGGAGACAAGAGATGGACATGCCGTGGGAAAGATAAGACGTGTTAGAACGTACACCATGTCCACAATCAAATTTCCTGTCATGAGTGATTGTGTTTTCTTCCTACACCTTTTAATGTGATCTTCTCACATAAGGCACTCACGTTGCATTGCCATACATTAAAAAACAAAGAGAGGTGAGATTTAAATACCGTTAATGGATTGGATATTTGATGAGCAAGAAAATAGGTCTTTTGCACACTTCAAACAGTAGGGTTGTAAAAATACTGAGAGCCACAAAACAATTAAGACAACTATAAGATGAGACTTCTACCACACTCTTGTCACAGCAGTGTGACCGCTCTGTGATTCGTGGTGTCATGGTAGTTCTAGCAAATTAAACGTGAATCACAAGCCTAGTTTGAGAAACTCCAATATCAAATATAGGACTGATAATAAAATGAAACATTTTTGGTTTTAATGTAAACACATTTACATTAAACTACATTAGTTTTACCACCTACTTTAAAACTAATGATCATACTGATGACACTGAAATGGAAAAAAATAGACACTGTGTTGAATCGTGCGACTGCACTATCTGTCAAGTCTGCCAAGCTTTCGCTGACAAACATTTGCTGTACCATATTTCAATTCACATTATCTATCATTAGGCTGAGAGGAGCAACTTCTCTAGTCTGCAGCTCAGTCTCTTGGTGAGTTAAGTTGTAGCCAACTGCTAGCTCTAACAACTAGCAGAAGGAGAAGGGTATCTTTAGCATGCAGCAGTTGGTAGTTGGAGTTAATGCCTGCTCTGTTTCTCCCTCTGAGCCAGCGAGCTGGTGGCGGCTGCTGCTGTTGGGATAAGGACAACTAATTAGCCAGAGTGACTCTCTCTCCTCCTGAAGCAGCACAACTTCAAAGTCACTCTATTGTCCCCAAGCCAAGAGAGAGAAAGGAAGAAGAGAGGAGGGATGGAGTGCAGGATGAAGGAAGATGGAGAGAACAGAGGAGTGTGCTTGTGTTGGGAGGTTTTGAAATGATGGTGAATATGAAGTTAGAACACTTTGTATGGATGTAGTGGGATATAGAATAGGAATAGGAATAGAACTCTTTCATAGGTACACTACGTTTGATGGTCCTTTTAGTGCAGTGAGGTTACTTGTGGTTTGTGACTCTATCCTTGATGTCAATAATAAAATTTCATAGGAGATATATATGTGTGTTCTCTGTGTGTGTGTGTGTTTTCTCGGTGTGTGTGTGTGAGAGAGACAGAGAGAGAGAGAAAGTAAGTTTGGAGATGGAGAAGTCTGCAGTATAATTGCGCCCTGAAGCAAATAATTGAAGCGCTAAGCTAAGGACACCACATGTAATAGGCTGAGAATGACAAGACAGTACCACAGCCAGGGAAGTGAGCTGAAATTTAAGGGCAAGGACAAGCACCGATACTGTTCTCTGTGCTAATTAACAAGATCAGTACTTTACAATTTTTGCTTATGACAAATGAGAATATGTTTTTGTATTTATATAAATAATCTGTAGAGTCAGTACATCTTGTATCTGTAGTGTAAAACACAAGAGTAATTTTGACATAGATCATCCTGACATGGTAGTATAAAAGTTCTAAAGCCACAGCATCTAAAATAGGCATTTTGGATTAAAGAGGCAGAGAAATGCAAGGAATTAAAGGCTGAGAATACCAGCCGACAGAGATTGTGGTGGGCGGGCGAGGAGCAGAATGCCATGGCCATAGATGAATCACACAAGGTTTAATCTTGTTATTCCAGCACCTCGGTGACAGCAGTGTAGCTTTCTTTCTCCGCCATCTCTGCTCTTTCCTCCTAATGATTATAGATTGGTCATTCTCTCCCATCTTTGTGGTACAGTGAGTAAGTTTGACATAGAAACGCCTCCAAAAGGCACACGTCCTCTTGTGTGTAACTTCATGTTGTGTGCATAGGTGTTTGTGTGTTTTGGTGTGCATGTGTCTGCGCCGTGGAGTGAATGCAGATAAAATAAATGTGTTTCATAAGTTGTGGCACTGTGCATTGATCCATCAGCTTTGTATGGTGCTGAGCCAGAAGCCAAGGCTGAGCCCACAGTTTGATCCTCACAGGCTGACTGCACAGAAAGACTCCTGATTCCTTGTATATCTGCTTTCCAGGGCTGGGTGAATTTGTATTTTTGCAATAAAAAAAATCACATTTTATTTATGAATCCCACTTTTTCCTCAGTGGGTCTAAGAAGCATGGCTGAATTTCTAAACTTGGGTCAAATCAAATACAGTATATAGTAGACTCGTTAAATGTAGATTATGTAGATTTGTGTTGTAGTTTTTATTTTAAATTGATGAATTTTACGATTTGAAGTAAAACTTTACTGAAGTCAACTTTAAAATATAATTTATTGGATTGTGTAAAAAAAGTACATGCTTGTGTAAATAAGATCTCACAATTCACACTGCTTATTAGCACAAAAAACAAGACAAGAAACTCTTTGTAAACCTCCGGCAAAAATTTATGCTGAGACACAGATTAGGGAAAGGGTTCTGAGTATTGCCAAAAGCAAGAAGACCAAGACCCCAATGTTTGCTCTTACAGAACTTCAGAAGTCCTATACAGTAAAGGGAGACTGATTAGACAGAAGCCATTTTAAATAAAAAGGTAGTGTGCTTTCTGTTTCTATCCAGTCTGAAGAAACTTCAGTTGATCTGCCAGGAAGAACAGTATATGTGTCCAAATCCACTGTTACAAAGCTTGTAGAGAAATACCTTTGGCTCGAAGTTGTAATTGCTGCCAATGGACTTTCGATAAATACTGCATTAATTTGTAAATTACATTTTTAATCAGGGTCTACCCTGTGTCTCCCCCAGTGACAGCTGGGATAAGCACATCAATTATCTGTAACGGCTTATCCTATTCAGGGTCACATGTGGCTGCAGCCTATCCCAACTGTCAAATGGGCAAGAGGTGGGGTACACCCTGGACAGGTCACCAGACTAAACATACAAAGACAGACAACGATTCAGACTCACATCCACAACTAAGAGCAATTTAGAGTCACCAATTAATCTAACATGGATGTCTTTGGACTGTTGGAAGAAAATGGAGTGCTGGTGGAAACATACACAAGCACGGAGAATACATGCAAACTCCGTAAAGAAAGGCCACAGGTCGAGCTGGGGACCTTCTAACTGTGAGGCAGCAGTGCTAACCATCCCATCACTATGTTGTCCAGTGCAGTAAATATACAGTGATACTTTTATCACACAATATTGAAAAACTTAAAAAAAAAAAGCCTTTAAAAAAGTATCATTCACACTCTTCCTGTTGCTACAAGTTTTTTCCTCTGTCCCTTACTGCCTCATTGCATGGTAACCTAAATACTAGTATGGATTTCCCTGAACCTGTAAGGTCTCACAAAGACTGTTGGTTATCAGTCAATATGAAGTTCATTCAGCATTCTACATAATTACAAACCTAATTTAGTTTCCAATCACCACTTCCAAATCAATGTCAATTCCTTTTTTTTCTACTGTTTATTGAGTGGCAATGAGAAATGGGAAATAGATTTAACAAACAAGACACAAGATGTTTGCAAATTGTAAAAAAATGTCAACTTTTGTTTAAAATTGATTGAGGATGCCACATATTGAGTTGTACACTGGTAGTTTGGGATCTAACATATCCTGCAGTGCTGCTGCAGGTGTAGTTTGTATTTACAGTACTTTGCATATGTCTTATCAAGTTAAAACAGAGATTGTATGCAGACAACATTACAAAATGGGGGATAGTAGAACATGAGATTTAGCAACAACCCCCACTGAGCTCGACAGGAAACAGACAGACATCTTAACTGATGCCATTTATTTCTCCTATTCAAAGGCAACTGCCATTGGGTTGTCAGATAGATGAAAAGCTTTGTTTGCCTTTTTTATTTGTTGCTGCTTTGTTGTTGCTCTTTGTTTTTCTTCCAACTGTAGGTTGGAAGAAAAATTAATGGCACTGTTTGCAATTTCCTGGTTTTCTGCATAAATCGGTCACGGAATGTTATCTGAGCTGATATCACAGGCATCACCGAAAACAAAATTACTAATTTGATAAAACACTGATAAAACAGTCATGAAACCATTAAACATACAAGGTGATGGTGGAAAAAGTCATGGCAACCGTGTTTTCACAACTAGCTGAATCACCTTTGGCAGCAATAAGCTCAAGCAATTGCTTCCTGTTACTATGGATTAGACCTGGACAAGGTTCAGGATAAGTTTTAGATCATTCTTCTTTATAGAACTTCTTCAGATCAACTTTCTTCTTAGGACGTCTCTCCTGAGGACATTCCACAGCATCTCTGATGGGTTGAGTTCTGGGCCACTCAAAAAGGTGGATTTTGTCTCTAAAGCCATTTTGTTGCAGATTTACTTCCCACATCGCTGTCCTGCTGCATCCCCTTGTGTAGCTTCTCCTGAGCTTTAGCTTGTAGACAAACACCCTGACATTAACATGTAGATGCCTTGATAAACTTAACCTAAAGTTACCCTAAACCATGATGCTTCCTCTACCATAGTTCACTTCAATGTATTTTAATGTTTTATCCATCCACAAGACATTTTCCTGTTCTAAATTGTCATAGTGGACTTCAAGTGTAAATGGTCTGCACTTATATAGCACTTTTCTACCTATTGGACACTTTCACTTTTTACACTGCTTCTTATTTACCCATTCACACTCACAATCACACACACATTCATACACCGATGGGGGACACTCACCGGGAGCAACTAAGTTGGGGTTCAGTGTCTTGCTCAAGGACACTTCGACATGTGACCGGAGGAGCCGGGGATTGAACCAACAACTGTGAGATTGGTGGACAACCGCTCTACCTTCCTGCGCCACAGTCGCCACGTTGTGTCGCCAAGTGTGATGCATTGTTGTTTTTTGAGGGCAATGGCTTCCTCTGTGGTGTCCTCCCAAAGGATACTATGCTTGTTTGATGTTTTACATATTAGTGATTCAAGGACAGAAATGTAAATCAACTCCAATTTATACTTAATTTATAAAAAACACGTCTAACTGTGGACTAATCAGTATGTGTACTCTTTTCAGACAGTCTTTTCAGGCAAATCAACAACACATGATTGTCTTCTGAGGTCTTTTTTTTTTTGTGAGGCATGGCTCACATCAGCTGATGCTGCTTGTGAATAGCACACTGACACAGTTTGACAGAGTGTCTTTTTAGGTCACAGTAGTCCTTAACCACACCTCTTTGCTTATTTTATTGGTTGGAGTCCACTTTATGTGTAGTTACATCAGAATCCTAATGTTGCAATTACTTTTTTTGCATGAATTTGTATGTTTAATGGTGGTGGTCGAAAAGACCACATGAAAGATCATGACATCAGATCACATTTCATCAGCAGATTACATGGAAAACCAGGAAATTACAAACGGTGCCATTATTTTTTATTGCAAATGTATTATATCCAATACTTCTCAATTGTTTTTCCCTTAAGTGCAGTGATTCTTCATTTTCTACTTCTTTTTCACATGTGAAGTCACTGACATATATGTTTGTTTTTTTTTGTTTATTGTGATGATGTTTTTTAGCAGGGACTGTTAATTGAAGTAAAGACATTTACCTTGCCTAAAAAAAACAATCACCATTTCTATCTCCAAATGTGCCTCTGTCATTTTTTTTATACAGTACCTGCACTGGTGGTCTTTCCCCCAAGAGGGTCTTTGTGAGTGATTTTATTCTATGTTGGCTGGCAGCGCTTATACAAATAATCAGCAGTGCATTGGGATTGTGGAGCACCAAAAATATTAAGTAAATATTAAGTTAATCTCTATTGTATCTTGGTTCTATACTTTATTGTTTGTACTGTAGGTTTACGTTTTTTGTTGGTTTGCGGGTGTCTTTGTACTGTAAGTGGCACTGTAGCCATGCTTAGCAGATGCACAATAAGGTCTGCCACAGTTTGTGGCAATTGTCATCTCACTGTCAACAGCAGTGCTGCAATATGTCTATTCATTTACACTATACGCTTGTGTGTGTACATGTATTATGTTTCTGTGTGCAGTTCACACGTACCTTAAGTGACAGCACGAATGACAGCTCTGTGGACATTTTCTAGTTGCTCCAAGTCAACACACAAACACACACACACCTTAAGGTTTTGTCTGTCTTCTCGCAGCAGGATTTAGTCTGTAATAGTCTCACATCAGACAGGCGGGGTTGTAGGGTGAATAACAGCTTGTGGACAAGCGTGCCACAAAGAGTGCTGCCAACAGTGGTACTTTCTTGGCCACTTACACGCACACAGACTGTGTACACATACTAGATTGTACTTATTCCTAAATTGAATTGATTTCATGCTTATGAGCCAAGCAAACATTATATAATGATGGCCAAAAAATATCAACTTCCTGCATTGATCTTATAATGCCATTGGAATTTACACATACGAAACAGGCACAGGATGTAAATATGTTTGTACTTTAATATAGAAGACCATTTAGCAGCAGTTATATATGCTGTGCTTTTCCATTTGTTTGAGGAAGAATCACAACAGTGATAGTAATCAAGTTACCCTAGTATTAAAATGGTACTAACAATGAAAGTACTCACAGAATTGAAGTTAATTTCATCCTACTGCTCTGAATTCAATCTTTTTTTCTTGAGGGTTTTACAGTAACTGGCATTTACAAGGCTGGAATAGTATGCACCTATTATATATATCTGTGACTCTATGAAATAAACATGAAAAATAGCTCCTACCTAGAAGATTTAATGAATTCAGGCAGATGTATGTTTAGCCCTTTGTGATCTATATATTGAACATGCACCCTAACTTCATCAGCTCCTCCAATCCTTGAGGGGATTGTTTGCTAATGGCTCTGTTGTGCTTACCTGCTCTGAAGAACATGCTTGCTGTCTCAGGCAACTCACACAATGTACACAACACTGGTACTGTATAGATTCAGACACTGTATAATGTTGCATGCATTTTGCCATTCTTGGGATAAATTAGTATTCGTACAAAGAAGCACCACAGCACAGGAATGTGTCAAAGTCCTGCACTCACTGTGAAACCTCATTAACAAGCATGGAAGCTAAAATAACTCTCTGATTACATGATTAAAGCTATTCTGAACTTATTTACAAAGTCCAAAGGCCAATTTAAGTTGTTTCAGCTGACCAGTCTTACCTTCTGACCCGTTGTCTGTCCACTATCGACTCCGCTGTCTGGCACAGTATTGACTTAGCTTATGTGTCAATGAATAAGCCATGTATTCATATCTGGAGATAATTAGTTGAGTTAGTAAATCAGTGCCCACCTGAGTTATTGGACTGAACATGCTTCATTGCTCATTTCACATCACACAATGCACATCACATCACATTTTCTTCAGAACCCTGAAAGGACCACATTTTATGTTCCAATGCTACACTGTAGAATAATCACCTACCTTGCATGCAAATAACTGCCCACTATACATTATTAGGTCTCATAGCTTATAGATGACCTTCCGGTCAAATTGCTAGATTCTGTTCTGTGCTGTCTCTCTTTCTTTCTAGTCTGTGAGAACCAGTTCATTAATCCAAATTTCACATCTCTACACAGTCCAAGGTCACCTTACCAATCCTCTTGTATGAAATATTCTGCGCTTAAGGGCAAGTGATGAAATGGAGAAGTTCACAAAAAGACACTTCAGACAGCTGACACCAAAACATGGCTGCCAAAGCAATCCACTGCCTGCCCATCACTGATAAATCACTCATCCTGCAGATGGCATTTGCATGACTCTTTACTATCTCCCCAGCCTGTACCCCTTCATGCCACCTGTCAGCCATTGCAGTAAGTTTGAGAAGCTTCATGAGTTTAACCTCAGAGGTCCACTGGCATGAAACTAATGTAATGACCAAGGTCATCCAGGGACACGTTAGTTAGTGTGAAATGATGTAGGCTGTTATCCCTCCAAGTGGCAGCCTGATGGATCTGTCAGCATCACAGGCACACATCATAGACATGATTACAGCGATAGAATGAGAGAAACAGAAAATAAATGAGTGATAGAGAAAGTGGAGGAGGATTGTCAGTATTGGTCTTGGGTGGGAGAGGTAATGAGTAAGATTTGAACGGGTGGGAGATGGATGAAGGATAAGAACTAGCGAACTAGCAGAGACTATGTCCTGATCGATTTACATGTCTCTGGCATTGATCAAACTCCCCCATGCAGGGAGTTTATCCCCTCTTCACAAAGGATGACTGATACAGTGATTATCAGAAAACCCCGCTGTGTCGACTGCGTATCCGCGTGTGTTTCAGTGTGTGCGCATGCATTTGTTATTTGTGATGTCCACTGGGTGGAGAGAAAAGGGATAAACAGAAAAAATAAAAGAATAGGGAAAATTACTTTTTTTCAGTTCAACGACTTTACCTGAAATGAAATCATACAAAAATAATTTTATTCAGCATTTTGTTTTGCTCTCAGTTGAACTAGCTCAGTAGTGGGAGATAACACAACTATCTAACGTTCACACACTCCTTCAATTTCTGAACCAATTTTGGATAAGCAGGTTCTCCCAGAAACACATGTTCATATTGTCTTGAAGAAATACTGTCACTGTCACACACCAAGTAGAGGCAGAGTACATGAACACACACTTTAGGGCACACTTGGCTCATTGAGATTGGTTTCTTTCTAGAGTGTAACACGCAGACTGCATGCATTTTTAAATTATTAATAAATAGAACTACAGCCACTCTACAGCCTCACCACAAATGCACGAGTAAGCACATACAGTACCCACAGATGCACACATGCATGCATGCACACCAGCATGGATACCCTCTGCTGCTGGCAGAAAGCTCAGATTCTGCCCTACTGGCTCACTGACTGACATATGGATAGATGGGGGTGGCTCATAGCTTGCCAGGATCAGGAGCATGTGTGTACAGTGTGGGTGCATCACACATTAATGTGTCCACATGTCAGAAATAGGAATGGGTGACGAGCTGACTGGTGTTGTCTGTGAGCCAGCAGGTTTTGCAGACCTTTTTTGTGACTGTTGCTGGATAAAACACCCGATTTAACAACAGTTTTTCTAATAAGACTTTAATTCATGCTGCACTGTTTGTATGGTATTTACGTTGCAAGGTCACGGAGAACTCACAGGGGATTGCTGAATTCGTTGTTGCATTTGCAACATTGCTAATTGCTGGATGGACTGTATATTGAAAGCTGACTTGTGTAAAATGTTGAGGAAGATAAAGATCATATGACAGACTTGTTGAAAATGTAATTGGTTTGAACAAAAACATAAACAATCTGTAAGCTATCCATCTATAAATATTTTTATAGAGAAATGTATTACATAAATAAAAAACATATTTGTAAAATATGGAAGAATACTTTTTTTTATATTATATTTTGTCATTTTGTTATCATTAAGCACATTTCCATGGTACACTTAAGTGCCTAATATGGATCTAATTCTGAGCAATAAATATTTGTATCTGTATTTTATAATTTAGTTGCATTGTAAATAAGATTTTTTTTACTAAGCTAAGTAGTAAAATACTTCTAAACTTAATAAATCATAAACAATAAACTGCTTATAAAAAGGAAATATTGTAAATCACTTTTGAAATATTTGGAAAGACTATATCATGAAAAAGGTAATCTATCTATATTTCCTCAGACAGGTGAAGCTTGTAAATGGAATGTTGGCTTTTTACCTTGATTGTCAAATGCTTTTAACTGCTAACATTATATCCTCGCTGTCTAACTTGTTGTCATTCCATTCTCTGTGGGCTGTTTGGTGCATGGCGCTGCTAAAAAGGTTAGGATTTCCTTGTGTTGTGTTAATTAGGAACAAAAGAGGCTACAAGACTCCGGGGGGAACAAGTTGGCACTACCACTGTGTGCTCTCCTTCTGTCTGTCTCTTCTACATTTCTCTCTTACTCCTCTCCATTGCAGAGAATTACATGGCATGTGCTTCATCTTTCTCACATTCACTCATCTTTCCTCTGTCTCACTTTTGTTTTTGTTTCTATCCAGCATCCCTCACATGCACTGTAGCTTCCATATTAGCATAGCCCACCCGTGTTTTATTTCTGACACACATGGCTGCCCCGCTGACTTTGATCCTCAGATCTGAGTATCAAGGGACCATTCACTTGCTCGCCCTGGGGGAGGTGACAGAAATGTCTGTGTTTTCCTTCTGTGTGCATGGGAGAGAAAGAGCACGAGATGCAATAAGTGGGGACCGAGAGATGACAGAGCCTGTGATCCAGGATTTTTCCCTCTGAGATTTCGGGCTGTGTTCTGTGTTCAGTCACTTTGTGACATGTGTGACATGAATCTAATTTCTTTGTGTCTTTGTTGTTTAATGGCTCTCTCTGATCCTCTGTCCTCTATCACTGGATTCTTAGGGATGGTGATGAAAATGTGGATGTCGCAGGTGATTTGTGTGCTCGTCCATTCAGCGACTCACATTCAAGGCTGTAATTTAAAGAATCAATAGCAAGCTGATGGAACTATGCTAAACTGGCTCGCATCCACTGAATTTGGAATGACATGTGATCACCCGTGACTCGCTTGCCTCATTTGTCCATGTAGGACCAGTCTTCCCAGTCTGCCTCTCTCAGTTGTGCTTGTTTTAAATTGTATTATACCTTACCATCTGCACCTGCACATTACACCATGATTGCAGGTAATAAATCACATTAAACATTAAATTTCAACTCTAGATCTTAATATGGACAAACAGAATACAGTTCCAGGTACTTTTATATTGTTGTCTAACAGGAATCACCATCGTTGTCCCTACTTAGTTATCTATCTAGTGTGACACAACATGACATTAATAAGAAACCGTGTAAAATAGCCAGTTTGGTTCGTGATCATATATGTATTGAAATACGTTGAACACAAGATGAAAACAAGTAACAGGAAAGTGAAAGAAGTTACGTGTTCATCTGACTAGCCGTCTGTCTGTCCATGTTCATGTGGGTGAGTGTGTGTGTGTCTCAGTGAACAGTGGCCAAGCGCCTCTTAATAAAGGCATAATGAAGTGCCATGGAGGTATGGCGATTGGAGAGAACTGTCCCCACTCACAGATGTGAAACTTAATGAGAGAGTGTGGAGCCATTTACAGGAGCTAAGCCAAGAGAGACCATGGCCACCTGGCATTAAGGCTCCCATTAATTTAGGGTCTGTGTTGGAGGATTTGATAGGCAGTGAACGAAAGAGTAAGAGGCTGCGTATATTGTAGATTGGTGAATGCACTAGTACTGCAGCAGGAACTTTTTGCAGGTTGAAGCAAGTTTTGATTGAAAAGTGTAACTAATAAAAATGTGTAATCCTAGAAATACAGAGGATGCTGCGCCGATTCACATTAGTGTGTTAATCAACAGCTAATCTTCCAATAAGCAAGGGTTTGTATAGTTAAGTCTTCACATTTAGACTCATTTCTCTTATTTCAATTAACTAAAAGGAGGCGCTTAGAGGAAGCTTAGGAAGGGAGCTGCTGGCTCTGTAGCATTTCAACAGCTCATCTCTCCCTGAGTCCTGGGAAGCATTAGTGTCTCTGCAGGGAACCCTCCTTCCAGCTAGCTAGCCAGCCACCATGGGTTCATTCTTAACAGTACACCTTAGCCTCAGGTGAGAAAGTGGCACGGTGCAGCGCTGCTGATAGCGCTCATTAGTCTCTGGATTAGGCCCGATTAGCCTGACCGTTACTCCCACTGATACTCCATGTGAATGCTAATTACACATTTACCCCTTTACACTTTTTGAACAAGCTTTGTGACTAGCTTTATTACCATTTTACAACTTTTTTTTCCGGCTGCATCTTTAGCCAATCTTTTGCTCTGTAAAGCATTTCTCACTTTGGTGACTGACTGTGAGCTGCTTTAACAGGTTTTTATCGTGCGCTTTACTTTTGATAGGTAACAGAGATTGGATTTTTGCTGTTCAGGCAGAAAATAATAATGACAAATGGATCAAAGGAGGCTAAAATACTTACCTGAGCAAACTGGGACCACTAAAGAAAGCTGTTGTGCAATGAAAAGCTGTGTGAGAATATAATTAAGAAGAAGGCACCTGATTTTATACCTGGTCAAACAAACAGCTTTGTTGGAGTATAATAAGAAAACATAGCTGCCAGATCAAAGCGTTGCCTTGATTTCAGTGATGAATGTTCATAATGCTAAGCCACAATGACATTAAAGCAATATGAAGGCTGTCAAAGGCGAGTGATCTAGAGAAATTGAATTCCAGCTGAGGCAGAGGAGCCGTTAACTCACATTGTCCTTCCATCTCCATCATTGTCAGTCAAAGTTAGACACAGAGGGTGGAGGAGAAGATGAACATGAAATGTTGGGTAGAAGGGTGAGCAGAAAACCTTAGGGAGTGCAGGAGAGGTACACAGGGGGTTGAAGATTAGCGGTGGCCTCTGTCAAAGTGGGTTGCATGCTGATTTTCAGTGGCAGATGTACATGCTGACTACAACCTTCGAACATGCTGACGCAAATCCAAACTGAACTGCTTGATTTCGGTGAAATTCAGCTTTCGCTGGTCTCACAGTACATCACTTGTCTCTCAGCAACTCTCTAAGCAAAAAAGACCTTGGAAACTTGCGGAGACTGAGCAGGTCTGTTTGATCGGGATGCGGTGCTGTTTATATGTACAGCCACTGTCTCAGAGTGACTAGAGCACAAAAGCTTCCCCTGGGAGATGATGTACTTGAGTGGACATTTTGACCCCAATTCACCCACAGGCTGTAGTCTTAGCGGACAGACATGTTCAGATGTGGGGTGTTTGACTCTGACAGGTTATTCCACTTTTGGTTTCTTATCTAACCAAACTGATTTATGTTCACCTCAAGCAAACCTCCGGATTATGAAATGTGATTGCACAGCATTCAAGAAAACTTTTGAGTTTTGTGACAGAGGAGAGGACACACAAGATTAGACAAACACAAACTGTTTTCCTTCAGTTTTTGAAGCAAATCACATTTTCCACCTGAGATAACGTGCATGCTGGCCTGGATGCCAACCAGAGTGTGGTCAAAGCTTATCTCTGTCCTTTCTGCCAGAAGTTCCAGTCAGCTTCTTCCGTAGGTTTACTTATTCCTCTTAAGCCCTCATGCTGGTTGTGTGTTATTACAGATTGCTGCCTCTCGAACAGTGACCTTGACAGGTAACCTCAGAAAATAAGATGAGGTGAGACCTCATCACAAGCTGTTTTGAGGTCACTTGCTTTGTGTCCCTGGTTCTTCAGTTTGGCAATAGAGGAAAGATGCAGATTAAGTCATCCAGCAAGTACATTCATGAACTGCACTGTGTTAATGTTACACTAATGACATTTTTTTCCGTCTTTCTCTCTCCCTTCCTCTCTTTTTCCCTATCTGTCCTTCTCTCTTTCAGGTGGAGCGAGAAATAGCTATTCTAAAGCTCATAGAACACCCGCATGTTTTAAAGCTACATGATGTCTACGAAAATAAAAAATACTTGTAAGTATCAGTGGATTGCAGTCCAGTTTTGATTTATGTAAAATATATTGTTTAATATATGAAGTGTTGATTTGAATGCCAGACTAGTCTCTAAAATGTTCCCAAATATTTTGCTGGGCCCAGGAGCAGTTTTGATTGGTGTATTATGATTGCAGGGCAAGAGTGATAGTTCAGGAGTGTGGATGCTCCATTAGTACTGGCATGAAGCATTTAATTTGGTTGTGCACACTAGGGGGCTGCTAATAAGGAGAGGACGTCTCCTCAATGTAAACACCCTGACATGCTTATCAGAAGCAACACCACTGCATTAAGGAACATTAGCCATGAAAAGTGGCAGCCGTATTAGTCGGCTATAGCTGCTGCACACACGCACTTGCAGGCACATTAATCTATTAGTTGACTTTAACAGTGGTGAGTGACAAGTCCATCGGCCGTTCGTAGTAGCCCTGCTGATCTACAAGAGACTGTTTGTCAAATAATTTAATTAGTTTTCATCTTAAGCTTACAGACCAAATGAGATTGGGCATGCAGGACTGACCGTAGAGAAGATAGGAATAGCCAAATCTTTCGCTTAGTATTTGGTTTATTAAAATTACATTCTTTGCGTGTTACTTCATTACAGTGGACAAATTGCTTTTACATTTGTTTGACCAGTGACTCGACTACACACTGAGCTTCACATCTGTGATGTCATTTGGCTCCTTATTCAGATATCGTAACTTAAAAGCCAATAATTGATGCACACACATCATGTCTGGAACTAGGAGTCCCAGCTTTTAAGATTTATTGTGCTGCTGGCAAGCCTCCTATTGCAAGCTGTTAAACAGGTGTGTTTAGAGGTGAGAGAAAAACGAAAGGAGTTTGATACATAGCCCAACAAATTTATATTTATGGATTCCTCATTGCTACAGGTGAATGAGTGATCGCATCACAATGTTAATCTGAATTATGCGTTGGAGAAAGAGAACTGCTCAGAGAAAGAAGGTTTCTACATTTTAAGGAGACTAAGTGCATGATTGCACTTGTTGTGATCCATTTCGTTTCAAATTTTGTGCTGCATTAAATAAATAATAAAATGAATAATTGTAACACTAGCTAGCGTTCTATTAAAGACCTCTGCGTATGTTTAATTAGCTACCATTCTGACGTGAGGTCAACAATGAATTGATATTTGGGATTATGGTTTTACTGTACTGTGAGGCTGAGGTGTACTGATCCTAGTACGGGTCATGCTCTTGTGGTGTTGTGGTTCTATAGTTTCTATAAACCATGACATCTTCATCAGACACCCAAACCTGGTAATTACCCAGTTTTTTCAAAGTCCATACCTCATCTTTTTAAAACAGATTTTAACTTACAAAATAAACGGGTGACATTTTTTATGACAGCTTTCTGTCAACTCTTTTCTAGAGCCAGAGTTAATTATTATATTGTTACTACTGTTGTAATGGACTACTTTAATCAAGGTCATTGTATATAGAAACTGTGTTTATTTAGTGTTTTGTAAATGTATTAATGTGAGTTCACCTACTTCCGAGTGATGTGTTGTTACACATGACAAAGCTACTGAGGAATGGCACAGCCAGCTTTATTGGCTTTACATGTTCAGTGATATGAACACGTGCTTTTTAGCCAAGTACACTTGCACACATTTCAACAGCAGATAGAAAGAAAAGAAAGGAGTATTTCATGGCCTGTCTTATTTTCAATTTGTCCTGGTGAAGATGGAGGGAGTTTTAGCACAGATATATGAGTGGCCAGTCTGGAACAGGGGCAGGGCAGGGCTTGGCCTTCAGCCCACAGATGCAGCTTTGGGTCTGGGTCAGCTGAGATCCATCTTCTCCCTGTCCTCTCAGGTCCCCTGAGCATGTCCATGTAGTCAGGATGACAGACTGCACTGTCACAAGCTGGAAGGTGGCCTGAATACTGGCATTAAGAAATGTGATGGCAGGAATGATTGCATGCATTTGCATGTTTTGAAAAGTAAGAGAAGAAAAAAATATCTGTAACAAGTACTGAGAATATATATGGCAAAGGGTATTTTGAGGATTTCCCAATATCTCTTGTTTCTTTACTCAAGTAACCAAGTGCTGAGACAAAGTCTCACAGAAGCTACCATCTGTACCTTGGCAAAATCTTTTGTGGGTTACAGCTTTTGACACCAGTTTCGCATTTCTTTGCAGTGTAATGCAACCGTATAGCATCATCCCTCTGATGCCTCCCATAGGATATCACAGTGTATAGTATATCAAAACCCTTCACATACAATTATTATATTACTTGATGCTTCACTCTATGACTTTATGGACAAGTACAGATGATAAAAAAAGGGGGAAAAATCACAGTGATGTGGCTTGTGGTCACTGATCCTGGATGTTTTGTCTGTGTATAATGGCCATGAGGAAACAGCAGTGGGGTTGGAGATGGTGACCCACCTGTTTTCAGGGCTCTTTATAAATGTTGTGTGGAGAGCACAGGTATGTGTTCTGTTCTCTACAAGGAAAAATGTTCTTTTCAATGTGTATAAGAGCTTTTTTCTGTTGTTCGGCTACTTGTTTTATCTCTCATTCTTCCATGCATTCGCATGTCTCCTCCCTCTCTCTGTCTTACAGGTACCTTGTGCTCGAACATGTGTCTGGTGGTGAGCTGTTTGACTACTTGGTGAAAAAAGGCAGATTAACCCCTAAGGAGGCCAGGAAATTCTTCAGACAGATCATGTCTGCCCTAGATTTTTGCCACAGTCATTCCATATGGTAAGTACCAAGATCCTCATGCAAAGTGGTTGTTGTACCTGTTAGTTGTTTGGATGCTGTGAAGGTTTGGTTGGAGATTCCCAACCCTCATCTCTAGGGCTGAAAAATACCATCTTAAGTGTAAGTGAGTTAGAGAAAAGAAAAATGCCAATTGGCATCTTCCAATTTCTGATTGACTGAATACACCTGATCCAGGTAATCAGGACTGCTTAGGTGGAAAAACAAACAGGTCAGTATTCCCTGAGGACCAGGGTTGGGAATCCCTGGGTTAGTCTAGTGGAGGTGTACATATGAAAACAGTAAATTAATGAGTACTTCCTATCTTTACTTATGCTATTCTCTGCTTTATTACATTTAAAAAGCAATTATAAATTTGACACAAATAATAATGAGAAAGGTAGGATAATACTGTAATTGAGTTTCAGGAAATTATAAAAGTATGTGTCTTGACTTTATTATGTAAAGTGCCTTCAAATGACTGTTGTAAATTAGTGCTATATAGATACAGTTTAATTCAATGGAAAATGTGAGATGGGATCTAACTATATGTATGCCCAATTATACCTGACATAAGAGGTCTCTTCATTTATTTTGTACTACAGTGAATAAGTGGAATTACTTTGCAGTACACATTTTCATTGAGCACTTAAAAGTATAACAGTCACCTTCATTCATTAATGTTTTTTTTATTCAGGTGTTTATTTTCTGCAATCTAGATAAAGACAAAAACAAAACGAAACTAATAAACATCCACACTCAAGAAGTGTAGCAATTCATTTGGCTGTCACATGACATTACACAAATAATTACCTCCCAAATAATGAATTCTAAAAATATACAGAGAAGTGAGGCAGCTCTGAATTTCCTTAGATTAGCCATTGCTTTTGAGTGCTGCATTTCTCTTTACTGTAGTTTCTACACTAGTAATTCAGTAAGGAAAACTTGATATTATTGACTTTCTCTTTAACATCTAACGATGTAAGACACAGACATAGGGTAAGATACAGAAGTCAGTTCAAACATTATCATGTCATTTAAGGTTATGCTTTAGTAGGCTACCTACTAACTACTGGCATTCGTTTTGTGAGGGAGACATGAGAGTCTTTGAGGCTGTCTAGAGATCGAAGTAAATATAACACCAGGTGCAGCAGATTTATAATCTAAAAAGTTTTTGCAGGGATGAAATTTGGGTCGACTCAATGAGCGGAGTTTGGGTGGACAGATGCCAATTTATGTCCCGTTTAGTATTGTTATTAAATGTTGTTACTTTAGTTGTTATTGTTACATTAGCCAGTGGGTTTTCTATGTTTTAAGTCATCCCACAATCCCTAACACTAATTGTTTGATTTTTATGCATGGATTATTTGTGCCATGACCACGTCAAATTGCGGTGCATAAAATTTTACGATAATAACCTACTGAGTCTACTAGCATGCGGAGCAGGTGCCTACTGATGCATGTCTATTGTGCTGAAAACTAAAAAATGGAGAAATGCCACTGAATGGCATATTACATTACATATTTACTACATTACATATTTTACATATTACATATTATATTATACATTACATATTTTTACTACTATTTATACTACCATGCATTGAGTCTTTGCATTAAAATTTGCTTCCAGGTTGTTACTACTGTGACACAATATGTTTGGCTTCAGGGGGTAATTAAACTGTTTGCCAGCTCACAAATGAATGAAAATCATATGTAGAAATCAAACATGTCAGCAGGGACTGATTTTGAGGACTTGTTTATGTCTTTCTTGTTTGTATGTGTGTAGTAAGTGTTAGTGTACTTATTCATTTGTGATCCAAAAGCAAGGCAATGAGAATCTTTCCTTTCCAGACTATCTTCACCTCTGTTCTTACTTTTGCCTTCATGTATTGCAGAGCACAAGGACTACAGAGCAGAAAGGGTTTAAGTGTATTTATTTTTGCTTCAGTCACAAGTGATTTCCAGTTATGTAGCATAAAGAAATAAAGAGGCCTGCATGGACTCATGTAAAATATGTATTATGTGCGAGGATAAACAAGAGATATGGAAAAAAGAAAGCATGTAAAATGAAGAGGCAGCACAGTGCCTTTTTACGGTAGGTGAAACAGTGCAGCACTTTTTTAAGGTTTCAGCTTTGCATTGGTAGCATACTTTTATTACCAGTGATCATTGTAATATCTCTGGTCCTATATTTTCCTTTTTATAGTTCTACATATTTCTATATTTAATGTACAGTTTTATTCTATCAGTCCATCGCTCAGTTGGAAGAGTGGCCGCCTGCTGACCACAGAGTTGGAAGTGCTGGTCCTAAGCCCGGTAGAAATTAGGGAGGGTTGCGTCAGGAAGGGTGAATCAACACGCGGACAAATGATCCGCTGTGGTGACCCTGAACTCACAGGATAAGCTGAAAGGTCAAAAAAGAAATAAAAAAATCCTATTTAGTCTTGCTCTGTTTGCACAATGTATTTTCTTGTTTAATCATTGACTATGATGTTTCTGCCTGGGCCAATGTCCTTTCTCCTTGGCGCTCCTACTAGAACCAGTTAAATCATGATGATTTTTTTGTGTGTGTGCTGCTCTAGCAAGAGAGAGAGACACACACTTCCGTGTACTTTCATGCACATTCAAACAGGAATTTGATGGTCTTAAAATTCATAGAGAATTAAAAACACAGATAACTCTCTAAGATAACTCTCTTATCACTGGAAATAGAACAAAACTGTCCTACCTTATGGGAATGAAAGTTAGAAGTCTTTTATCAGTCTGTGTAAATAACTGACGGTGAGAGGAAGAGATTAAGCCAATTAGCAGAAGGCATCTGGGACTGACATTAAATGCATGCACATGCTGGGATTATCGCAATTCTTTTGTACCAAGATTCACAAGAAGACTTATCGCTCCCTTTTTTTGTGTGTTTACATTGTTGCTGTCTCCTCAGATCCCCTCACTAGCGCTCTTCCAAAATGATGCGTTGTAAATTTATCACGAGGAGAATTATTTGGGAGTGTTGCTGAACCTACTCACCCTCCTCCCAACCTCAATTAGGGGCAAACAGATTGACAGATGTAGCCCTCACCCTCCTTCCATTCCCACTAATGAGATCCCAGCATCCCCTCAATAAAAAGACATTTTTGCAATCATTTCTTCCATTTCTATTTGTCTGCACAAGGGACTTACGCAGGCTATTAGAAGTGCTGGCTTTTCTCTGTGACTCACCATGCAGAGGGGGTTAAAAACATGCTCCTAAGCCCTTCTTTTCTGAACACCTCTCGTATTTACTTCTTCCTATTGCCTCATCCTACCGATATGCACCCATATTTCCATCCTCAAATATCTCTCCTAAGCCGGATAGATGTAAGTCCTAAAATGAATGAAAGAACATAGAGCGAATGGGTTGTTTATGACTCAGTGTTTTTTTCTCCAAGGCTTTTTTTTTTTAACCTGGAAGGAAACAAAGGGACAAAATGAAGCCCATGAAGATAGCTGACGAGGGAGATGAGGCAAAGATAAGTAAGGATAGGATAAAAACAGATACGAGAACGAATCATCAGTAAATGACATTTACTTTAGAAAACATTTCTTGTGTGTTAATATAGATCCAGAATCAAACTGGATCTGGATTCTTCTTTCTCCCTCTCTGTAAGACAACAGACATTGCACAACCCACATTTATTGGTATTTTATTTATGTAAAATTTCACTTTCTTTGAAGATGCCACAAGTCAAGGTCAGCCACACAACCACACTGCTACAGTAGAGCTGCTTTGGAGTTTGTTTTTTCGCGGCTACGAAATCAGAATGGCTGCTCTCGAGGATGTAGTCATCGTATTGCATATGAGACACTAACACAAATACCTGGAAAGAGATCCCGACAGCTTTGGCAGCATCTTGTCAGTTCTGCCATACAACAAAGTGCACTCTCCTGAGAAGTCGATGTGGCAGTTGTCTGTAATTGCAAACACCCAACAGAGACACAGATTGATTGGGAGGAGTTGTGCGTTTTCCTTGAACACTTGACAAGGTTTTTACCCAAAATTGGACAGTAATATGCACAGGATTTGACAGAATGTGATGAATAAGATGAATAAACAATGATAGTTTACATACTATATGTCTACACATACAGTATGGGTACTGTATTTTTGGACTTGCTAGAAAGATATTCTATGTTAAAGCTTTTGTACTTTGGTGCTATTATTTTGTTCTTCTCTGAGCAATAAATCAAATCAACTTTTTCAGTATTAATGAAGCCAGAGAGACGACTATGGACTCACCAATAGGTCAAGTGAACCAGAGTTGATTCCAAACACATTATAGTATCACCCAGTAACTTTGTCCACCTACTCTCATCACACCACTTTATGCTGTGTATACTGTACATTATGTGTTATATGTTGTATATGCATGAATTAGTTTTACATATTTTATACATTTACACAGATACCATTTACAGACACAAATGCACAGCAATCAGTGGGGGACTGTCCTTTACCTATAACATGCTGTGCCCTCTTTTTCACCCTGTTCTGTTTGCTTAGTTATGACTTAGGTCCCTCTCCTCATAACCCAGTTTACAACCCAATGTGTGTGTGTTTCTTTAGTGACTGTGTATCGATAATGACTATTGTTCACAGTGTCTCCAATCGTCTGAATAGGTAATGCAGAGATTGCTAGTGCACCTTTGATGAAAACACTGTTCCTCAAACTCCAAGCCTCCTCATGTACACACCAGGTCCAGAAATCAAAATATTCGCTGTAGCAAAGTCATGCATATCAGCCATATCCACCTGTCTCTCTCTTTGTCTCCCTCACATTTCTTCTGTTATCAGCTGCTTTATTCCTCTCTTTATCTTTCTTTTAAGCAGACCACTGTTTCCTAAACTTTCTACAGGTGTATTATGATTTATATAATCATATACAACAGTGAAATTTAAAAAAAATCACCTTCACAGCTAGAAAGTCTAAATAAAACAGTCCTGCAAGTTCACCTAATATTAGCATAATGGTGATGTATGGGTACATACATTTATTTGCAAGATTTACTGCTTTTCTTGAAATCTGGTCAAAAACTTTTGACCAGAAAATGATTTCTGTTTCTATCTGACTCATGTAAGGATTCTCTGTCATCAAGGTCATTGTTAACCCAAAAAGCTTTTCAGTGACAGCTGGACTTGAAGTCCTTTATGACGTTTTACCTCTCATCCAAAAGTCTTCCTCAGTTCTAACCGACTTTCTTGGAATGACAGGCATATATACTCTGTGGAATTGTAGTGTCAGTGAAACTTTGACGGTCACCTGTGGGTTGCTGTTCCACCTGGCATTCATGAAGGAAGTGGGTTGTAAGTGGTGTCGTAGGTCACCTTCTCTGTTGAGGGAGCATCATTGCAGTTTGATATAAATTGCTACTTTGACGCCTTGTTCAGTCCACCGGTCATCTTTGTCTAGAATGTGGACATTTTTAGCTTCATGGAAGTGACTGCTGCCTTTTGGATGCACCTGCATGAGTGGAACAACAATCCACAGGTGTCCATCGAAGTGTCAGCGCACTTACTTCTTCACACTGCATGCCTGCCACTCTAAGCCAGTCAGTTAGAAGTTTGGGATTAGAGGTGAAATGTCTTCGAGGACTAGGTCTCAAGCAAGTCCAGTTGCTACAGAACATCTCCTTTGACTTCTCTCCTTTTTATGTGTTTTATCTTTCTAAAACAATTCAGTTTATGTTATTCTTCCACCATGTTTACTAACCCTATCTTCTGTATGACCATCTCTTTATCAATATAGCAGCTTATCCCCTTGTGGCTGTTTATGGCTGTGTTTGTTGATATTCTGATATTGTTCTCCAAGGAGACAGCTTGTCCAACAGGCTTGCCTGTGGAAAGCCTGTACTTTCACCATATTATTATTATGGCTGATGATCAGCACAGAATGGAAATCTTCTTTCTCTTCCTTCTTGTCTTTATACTTTTCTGATATTTCCGTCTCCCACCATGTCAGTAAGTGGTGAACTGTAACTCAGTGGGACAGGGGCAGCTGACAGTGAGAGCAGGTAGAAAGGAGAAAATGAAATGAGGTAAAATGGGCAAAGAAAATTGAGCAGTGGGAGGTCGAATGAAAGTTGTAGGTTGGTTTATGATATTTGATGTAGGAAGTATGGCCTGGTGCTTGTGAGGGAAGCTCTAATAGAAAGGCGGGAAGGCTGGTTTATTGAGGAAAGTAAATTGGAGGTAAATAATGTAGGTCATAAAGCTGAAAATGGTCAAGAGGATAAAACGGTGAACAAAACAGGATGAAGTGGAAAAATAAGCACGAATGACTGTTTTAAGAGGAATTGTGGACAACCATGATTTTCTGTGTTAGATGCCTGATGTTGTTGTGGGTTTTTAATATCTATGCCACTCCTTCACTCCACTGCATTTCTGATGGCTTGTCTGTTTATTCTGCCTCGAAGGTCTGCTGCTCTTCCAATCTTCCCCAGTCAAACTCCTGTGGATTAGGAGCAAACGCTGGGTTGCACACATAGATTTGGCACAACAAAGCAAATAGTTTACTTATTATAAATATAGACATCATTGTAATCCCACTTTTTACTGACTGCATTACATGCAACAATGCATTACTTCTCCAGCGTTGTTCAAACCCTCAAAGGAATAGATACGAAAGCCCCAGATGGAATGCTCTCGTAACCATTCACTAGAGAGGCAAATCTTGTGTGGGGGGGTCTCTGTGCTTTCCTCTCAATGCTAATCCTGTTTATATTCAAATCATATGAAATGAAACTCCTGAAACGTGTAGGGCAAGAATGTACAGAGGCACTAACTCCTGTACTATAGCTACTGTATGACGATGGAAATCTGAGATAAAATGTGAAAGTAGGTGAGATGGTGTCAGAAAACTTAACCGAAAGAGGGAAAAATGTAGCTTGACTAATTAGAGTGTGTTGCTTTGTTTGGGTTGTGTTTACAGTGATCACTGGCACAAGGAAGAGACACATGTAGCGATTCTATTTGGGAGGAGACTTCAATCAAATCTGTGATGACACTTGAGTACTTTTGCACCAGCCTGTCCTTACATCTTATCCTTACTTTGGGTTTCAAATACATGTGCTTTCTTGGGTTCTGTGACTTGGCTACTATAAATAAAAAACAGTCACACATCCACCAATCACTTACTTTGGGCAAAAAAACAAACAAAAAAAACAAACAAACACCAATTCCATTAGACAGCAAAAATTGGAAAAAAGATAATTTTATATTTTTCATCCCTCATTGCTCTTAATACAAAATTAACCCCATTGGCTAATGAACGATTGTGCCTAGCACATCCAAGTCAGCAGTTAAAATGTTGTCCTCTTCTGCTAATGCGATAGAATATTAGCCTAAAGCATTTTCAGTGAATGTGCTTGGTCTCTCACTAATTGGGTCAGTACAAGCCTAAAAAAGTTTGAGAGAAACAGTAACGATAGAAAGAGGAGGATGACACAGAGGTGTGCCACAGGCTAAATTAATCTGTTTCAACTCGAAATGATGGTTAAAAAACCCACTTTAGCGGCAATAATGGAACCTAAAAATGCTTTACTAGATGAAAATGCAAAAACAGATGTGCTATTATCCAAGCATGGTTATATGTCAAAAAGAAGCATTTGAGCCATTTGTGTTAGTTTCAAGGGTTCTGATTTAGCTTATTTGTACCACCCTTATTGGTGTGATATCAGGCTTAGCAAGAGGCAACATGAAACATTCTAATTCTAATTATGTTGGATATGTCATCATGAGATAAGTATATTTTCCTTGAGCTTGAAAATATTGTCACAAAACTGCTCATCACCATAAAGATGTCTGAGATATTAAAAGGATGTGAGCCCCAAGAGAATAAAACCATTACAACCTTCTGTAAAACAAAACATGTCACATGGTATGTGCAAATCATTACAGGCAGTTAAAAGCTCGGCATCAGATTGCGGGGATCATGTCTAACAGCCCCACTGGGTTTTAAACCTTGTTCAATCAAACATGTAGCCACACAGGTGCGCCCTTCGAGACCTGTGCCACAGTTTTAACAATATGGGTAAAGATAATGGAAGGCAATACTCATTCCTCTAAAGAAGCCTTAATATTTGGTAAACTTAGTTGATATCTCCCCTTTGTTCTAAATGGGCCAATTGTAGCAGTAATATTTATACAGTTTGATTTGTGGCGAAAACTGTGTAAAACTGTGCAAAAATATAATACTAAATATGTACTTATGTAAGTATAAATATGTACTTTCAGAGTATTTGGGGAGAAGTCATTCCTCCAAAACTTGTTTATAACCTAGTGGTGCACAGCTTCCACATTTCAGGAAAGAAAAACTACATTTACATTCAAACTCAATGCAGCTGTTGAATTCGGTTAATAACATTTACACCTGCATGACGGCTGAGACATCCCTGCTGCAAGGCCTGCTGTGTGAGAAAGATTACAGTAACAAAGTGTAGCCTAATGTGTCAGAGAGGCAGTTTAATGTCCTATTATGGATGCCAGGGTCCTGACAGCCAATAAAGCATCTAGATGCAATCTGTCCCCTTGATACTGTTGGTAGATAAATACTCAGCTGCCTTCTTTCTTTTGCGGATCACTTGAGGTTTGGCTCTTTGTGTGTTACATCTGATAGACATGTGATTCTAGTTTGTTATGCCATGTATATTGGTCTTTAGAAAAAGATTTAGTTTGCATTTGTGAGCGTTGGGCTAACAATTTGAGCTAATTGCAGTCGGTCTCAAACAGGAGGTTCTTTCCACAAAACTATAATATAGCAACCTGTGAAACCCAGCTACAATCAATGCAGCAATGTTAAACCAAATTATTTAGCATCCTCTAGGTCCTGTAGTCAGGTTCCTTTGTTTACTTAGTAATGAATTCACCTTCTGCCATGTTTAAACTTTAGTCACAAGAGAATGAACTTTGCACTGTCTGAAACATTTTGTTTCCAGGAGAAACATTATTTTTAAAAGCATTTTATCGCAAAAAAGCATTTTTATCGCACTTGACACTTTTCCAATAAAGGTAGGTTTACACACACACACACACACACACATATGTACTTTAAAGATTTACAATAGAATTCTCAGTGGTACCCAGTTAGTGTTACCTTCTTTTGTGTGGTTTGACAGTATATGTTCAAAGGTTAACACTCGGACTACTAACATCCCTACAAACTAATGTTTTTTTTGTATTTTTGAAAGTTTTAGTATTGAAAGAATTGTTTTAGATGCCGTCCAAGTCTTATTTTAATTATAGCAAGAATCATAGACACTGCCAGTGTGATAACAAACCAGCTGACAGATAATGCCCCAGGACAGGAAGAATTTTATACAGCATTTGATGTTGTCTAAGGTTAAATGTCCATTGTGATGAGGCACCCTGCAAAGTCAAATGCATCCAGCTATTGTTCCTTCCCTTTAATATCATTAGTCTGAAAGGAAGATGAAAATCTAGATCATGACATTCTGACAGGGCTGGGGCTCCATCTCTCTCACTGATTATAAAAATCATAGACAGATATGCACGTTTAAACATATGTTGAAATCCAAATGGATGAATATCCATGCAAGAATGTGTGATGTCTGTGCTTCCCTCAGCCTTGGCAGACATCAAAAGAACAGCACAGTGTGATGTAATACAACCCTCAACCCAGGAAGAGATGTTAAATCTGCGATAAAGTGCTAGCACTACTCTGCTTTTAAAAAGTCACTCATCAAAATTGAGATTTTAACCTTCAACACAGCAACAGCATGATATGAGAAAGATATTACTCTCAGTGGTCCCTTTTAAGCAGGGAGATGGCATCCTCTGGATATTATCCCCCTTGCTGTGTTTAGTGTTAATGTATGGCAGCTAATGAACACCACCTCTGCGCCTGGCTCCCCTTGACGCCCTTTTGCTCAGCCAGTTTGCTGGTGGCTGTCTGGGAGATGAGAGGAAGAGGATAAGGGGTAAAGAGGCAGGGGAAACAGAAGGAGAAAAGGACACAGCAGGAGGCTGTCATACCTTGTACTAGCCCAGCACTGAGGTTGGAGCCCCTTAGTTTCAGCATGGACACATCAAAGAGAAGATGTTGCAGAGGTGGGGTGGGAGACAGGTTCACCGTTGTGTGTATGGACATATATCCACACAGGATCTCTCCCCAGTTTTACTAGTTTATATTACTTAGGATGCATTCAGTCATGGTTTATAACATGTTTTATGTTTATGTGTCTCTGTCTTTTAGCCACAGGGACCTGAAGCCAGAGAACCTGTTGCTAGATGAAAAGAACAACATCAGAATAGCAGACTTTGGCATGGCTTCGCTTCAGGTTGGAGACAGCCTGCTGGAAACCAGCTGTGGGTAAGTACTGTAGAAAATGTTGTGTTGATTACTTTGTAATGCAACGTCTGACTTACACACTCAGCGGACAAAATTTAGATGATGCTTTCAATGTTCTGGGGGTCAAAATAAGTCATAGTTGGAGGCCAAGTAGAGTTGCAAGCGTGCAGCAGAGAGAAATGAAAGGTGAAGCAACAGAGGATGAATGGAGCTATCAGGCCCTCTGCTAGGTGCCATGTTCCTGAAGCCTCCATTATTGTTCCGTGGTGATCTCGTGAAGAGGGACGGTTGGTGCCTCTCACTATCAGGCTGTGAGCAGGGCCACGGCCGTGTCCACATATTACGACTCTCCATCTCCTTATATCTGACACTGGGTTTTATGAGCTCACAGTCGTGACCATGCCAAGCCCATCAATTCTACAACAGCTGTAATGAATTTGCTTGGAGGAAAAGTCACTTATAAGGTCTTTCGAGTGTGGACTGTAGTGTTTTTAATTCAACCCTGAAGTTTAGTGAGCACTCCAAAGGGTCACATTTGTCAATAAAAGAAGCAACACAGTTGATTATGGTCTACGTTTAGATACTGACTTCATAAACTTGATGACAACATGAATTCACAAAGAGATTTCCCACTTAATGAAGTCTTGTTTGCCTGAAGTAAAACTGGATAGCTCATAGTGAACAAGGGGTAAAGTTCAGAAGTAAAACACATATAGTATATAGTAAACTTCATGATTTACATGGCTCGTATAGAGATTATGCTTTACCAGACCCTCAGGAGGAGAATTATTGTTTAGGACAGGGCTGCATATTGATTGTGTCTCTGAGTTGTTTGGATCTATTCTTGTGAACAACGTGTGATGGACATGTTAACTAAAAGATCTAGGGCTGCTTTTTTATGGTTTGGATGTCTTTGCTCTGTGGTTACACATGACAATGCGTGCAGGCCTGGGAGATTGTGAGGCCCTGTGACATCTGTCCCCAGCTCAGACCTGATTGTGCCCAGATTATTCCTCCAAATCAACTGAAATTACACGCACTTGCATACACAGAATTCAGCAAGCACACATACGCAGACAGTGCTAGCGAAGCTTAGTTCATTCCTGACCTCTAAGACCCTTTGTCCTTTGCTTGTTTGGCTGTCTCTCTGTCAGTCTCTTTCTTTCTCCCTTCATCTTTATATTACACATGCATGCTCATGTGCATGCAGATACACAGACAGTCAAAGTGTTGCATAAGTTTTTTCCAGCAGTAGCACAGCTCCTAAGCTCTTATGACTCATCAGTAGAGATCAGGCAAACTGAGAACAGTGTGCACAGCTATCTGCAAGTAAAATGTGCACAAATGAGTCATTGTTTAGCCTCGATGACCACACTCAGCTGTGTCCTTTTCCTAGAAAGGCCATAGGATGCAACAGCTCTTGCTCAGCTTTTTTGCAGTATGTAGCTTGCACACTAAGTGTATCTGTATTGCATTATGCTTCCACTCTTACTGATTCTGCAATCTGATCCAGGAGTGCATCTGCTGAGTCCCCTGTGTACACTTACAAACTGCAAAATGTACTTGTTGCAGGTGGAAACGCAGAGCTGTCTTACAGAGATCCATTCACACACACCACAAATTATAACACACTGCCAGGCACAGCTAAGAAAAGTGGTGCTGTTTCGTTACTCTCTCAGCTACATCACCGTGTCCTGCTCCGTTTGCTTATGTGTCTTACAGAAATGTGAGACCACAATTTCTGTTAGCATGCCAGTTCCTAATACTAGGAAATGTGCCATACACTGTATTTGTGGTTATTGATTATTCATGTCCATCTCTAAATGTATATATGACAGTTTTTAATTAAAGACATTTATCCGGGCCCCTCTCACCACGCAGCAGTCTGACACAAATGTATTCCATTTGCCACGGGTAATGGAGTTGAGTGAAGTCTTGCCCCAGGTACAGCCTCAGAGCACATAAATAAATACATGTAGACATACAGACATATGGATGAGCAGGGGCATTGACAAACACATACAAATATGGATCTAGGAACTTACACACAGGCCATCAGTGCTTGCTGTTTGTTCAGTTCTGTTGCGCTGATTGACGAAGCTCAAATTTGCCTCAAAAAGATGAATTTTCATGAAGAGAAACTGCATTTCTCAACCTTTCCGTTGATTCTTTCATTTCTCATACAGAAACTGACATATCTTGTGGTCATGGTGCTATACTTGTACTGTATACGATGAGGGACATGATGATCTTATGTTAAACTTATGAGTGTGTTTTTACTGGTGGTCCAGGAAACATGCTGCTGAATTCTCTTTAGTTAAGATTAAGACACCTTCCCACACATCAGTTGATGCTTTTGGGCACAGCAGCAATTGTTATTTGTTATCCTCAGAACGAAGAAAAAGTTTCTGACCTGCTGATTTAATTGATGTGATGTTAGTAATGTTAGGTTGAGAGAGTAAATGAGCTTTAGCAAATAGCAAGAAAAGACTGATGTTATGTCAACCCACACACAACTGTTCTTTAAAAGACTGCATTTTTCACTCTGGTCAAATAAAATGACTCTTTCAGCTCTCTATTTAGCTTTGGTATCCTAGTCTATAATCCGATGTTCTGGTGTGAGAAGCAGGAGATTTTTTTTTTATCATAATGTAAATATCATGATAAATACTATGTATGGTCTTTAGCATGGAGCTAAGATACATTCAAATCACTTTTATATAACCCTTAGGAGTCTTTGATCACACCTGTGTTATCAAATCGTATGATTGGTTCAATAAAAATCTTTTAATATGGGGCATTATGGTAAAATCGAAACTTTTCAAAAACTATGGCAGACTGCGAAGGGCGAACATTTAATTGAATGAGTCCATTAAACACTTCAAGATTCTTCCTACGTAACACAAGTAGAATTTTGCTTCAAAAATGTGTTATGGCTGTCTGATTAAATGGAAAGTTGAGATGCTTGTTTACTCGCCTTACCTTCACTCTGTGTTTGCCACAGAAAGCCTTTGCAAATATTAAGTGTTTATTCATAGTGGTTCCAGCTGTGACTTGTGTGTTGTGCAACTCATGAGACATAACTACTACATATCTCAGGCTTGTTTTCTTGTTTTTAGTCTTCGCTCATCTGCATAATGCACTATGACACTTGCAATCAGGAAGGCCATATTTGCATAGGCTCGCATCTGAACTTTCCCCGTTGACACGGTGGCTATGTTTGTCATCGGCCAGTATTTTGACAGCCTGAGACAGCCGGGCCGTCATGGCTGGTATTCATGAGTACACAAGACAAAAGCCGAGCTAATGGGCTCTATGTTTACAGCCCTTAGATAGACTCTCATTAGATCCAAATATCCTACTATTATATAGGATGGAGCGGGAGAAGGAGGGGGAAGATAAACTGCATCCCAAGGCAGAGGGGCAAGAAAACATTCTGAAATTAAATGGTTGTTTTGTTTATTTGATTATCTAGTGACTTAAAAAAATCCTTATTGCTATACTTATTTTAAGATACTAAAAATGTAAATGTGGCAATTTCAGTGTACAGGAAAAGTGCCGCAGTGCACTTATAGAATATCAAGTCACTCACCCATAGCTATTGGCTTATGGAACAGCCGTCGCAGGGTAGCTTCATAAATCTTCATACAATATTGATGTGTCAATCTAGTCATTGGGTTTACTGTCAGCCCATCCAGGTGTTGTAAAGATTAGTGGGTCTGTTCACTGTCTGCTGTGAGAGGATGCCCTTGAGTGAGCAAGCAGGAAGACATCCAAACACCCTCAGGATGTCAAAACTCCCAAAGCACATCTTGATCTGTGTTCAGTGGAGATATTTATTGTCAGCCCAAGTTGTTCTTTTCACACTTTTGTACAGTGGTGTATGACATGCCATATTGCCATGTCATAATTGTATTACCCTGACTTCTTTCAGTGCAGCAGTAGAGATATAAAGTCCCTAAACAATCTAGAGTATTCTCTTCTGTCTTTCGGTTACTTCCTTAATTCACTGACATTTTACACTTTTTATTTTTCCAACAGATCCCCACACTATGCGTGTCCGGAGGTCATCAGGGTAAGTCGTTTTCCTGTAAATTCAATATATTGTATCTTTTCTATTGGCTTATTTTTATAGTCATCTAAATTTAACCAACACTCTTTCCTAATCCACTGAAAAACACTCTCTTGTCCTTAGGGAGAGAAGTATGATGGAAGGAAAGCGGACGTCTGGAGCTGTGGGGTCATTCTTTTTGCCCTGTTAGTGGTGAGTGTCATCTTGTTCTTAGCTGATATGGACTGGACTAACATACAGTTTAAAGATCTCCAGAGAAATGTGGCATAATGTGTCTTTATTGTTAATATTTATTGAAGTGATGCTTTCTCTTCATAGCCAACAGTGTGCCCAGCCTTTGAATCATCTGTTATGGATCAAAAGTTTAAACAGTTTTTATAGGAGATGACTTTGCACTTAGCCCGTCGACTCAAGGTTGGCCCTTGTGGAATGAAAAGAAGGAGCCTCCAACATAAACTCAGGGTTCGGGGAGTTAAATCCAAAATCCCAACATTTAGAAGGTCTTACCAGAAAATCTTTGCTGAGACTCCCTCAAGCTGATGTTGTTGCGCAACAGAAAATCAGAGAAGAGAAGCATCTTTATGTTCATTATCCTGTATCCACACACAACACTGTATCCATAATCAGGTCTATTCTCCAGCTACATTATGTCTGTGGTTCCCCAGCCGTGGAGGCCCGAAGCTTTGTTTCATCAACAGCTGTACAGTAGTTGCTACACACTCCTGCTCCATGAATAATTCATACAGCCAAACTGAAGAAGAGAGCTCAAAATAAATACCAATGCTGACAGGGCAGTTAATGGCCACAAGCTCTGTCTATTTGTCGTTGTTTGAGCTTTTTTTTCCCCCCACTCCATCCTGTTCTGTCTTGTGTGTGTGCGTGCGTGTGTGTGCGTATGTGTGTGTGCACATCTCTGCATATACTTGTGTATAAGTGATGTTGTTTACCCTTGTCTCCATGGGTATAGTACTTCTCTTCCTCCACATAAAAGTCTTTTCCCATTTTTGCACTACAGATCAACACCATCCTTCTCCTGTTCTCCTGTCCTGCCGCCTGGCCACAAATAAACCATTTCTGATTTTGGGAGACACACATACTCCCCAGCAGTTGGGCTGCACTCAGATCATCAGTTACATGAGCATGCCCATCTTTTTTTTTCTACCTCTCTTCAGTTCTCAGCCTTTCTTCTGTCGTTCTCACCCTCTTTCTCTTTCTCTCCCCCTCCATCTTTTGTCTTCTGGTGGAGGTTGTCATTCATCAAACAGCCACATCTGTGAGGTGTCAGCTCGCTCTGATAAATGACTCTGATGAGAGAATGCTAAATGAACGAGGTAAATGGGAAAGCTGGGTAATTATTAGAAAAACCCTGTTTTCAGCTTGCTGCTGTTTATTATTTATTTTGCATTGTGGCTGACGGTAGAATACTTTAATTGACGAGCTCAACAAGTTGAGAAAGCAAGCCTGGTGGAAGATTAAGACTCAGAATGTGGTTTTGTTTCTTCTGGCGATATTTATAAATATTAGTATATTTTTCGTTTCTGCCCTTGATTGGGTGAAGTCTTATTTTCTGTTTTAATGCTTCCACTAAAGCAAGTGCAAACAGTTTTTTCCATCTACATTTTCACTATTTCCACTTTCTTTTCCCATCTCTCATGATCTGCTTCTCTGTCTTTCCAGGGTGCACTGCCGTTTGATGATGACAACTTGAGGAATCTGCTGGAGAAGGTGAAACTGGGAGTGTTTCACATGCCACACTTCATCCCTCCAGACTGTCAGAACCTCCTCCGTGGCATGATTGAAGTGGATGCCACCAAAAGATTAACGGTCAGTTCACTTAGGAGACTGGATGAAAACACACCAATATGTTGGTGTTCAATTTCTTCTGTGTTTTTAGTCTTTGGCTGCTTTCCCTAGTTTAAGCATGCCTCATTTACTCCAGTTGAACAACATCTTCATGTTGATGTGATTTTTTTACACGACAGCTTCCAATCAAGGTCAATAAAGAAACAATATTTTCAATTTTCCAAACATTTCCCCCCAAAAGGACGACTGATACAATACTGAATGTAAGGAAACTAGTATATAGAATCCATATGGTTTCAAATTCAGTGTGCAGGAATATAATAAACAACAGCATCCAGACACATGTTAGTGCACAGATGTTTAACTTGCAGTACATGCGATTGATCTTCAGTAGTATATACACTATGATGATTTTCTATACCACATCAAAGTGCAAACACTCTTTGCAGCTCATTATGTGTAATTCATACATTTTTTGTGGCGCAATAAGACCTGTGTTTTATCTGTATTAAATATTTCATATTCATAGTCCACCACCAGCAGTGTTTACTAATGATTTTGTAGGAGCAGCAAAACATATTTATATGCTATTTGAGACAGCATTCATGGGGAAAGAAACACACATCAGGTTTGGGATTGGAAAATCACTATTTTGCAAATTCACTGCAAGATGAGAAAACTTGTAATGCTCCGAGGAGAAAGCAAAGGGGTAGAGACTCACATTCCGACTAAAGTGGTCAATATAAACTTGGTTCTGCTAAGCCAACCATTGTCTTATTGTTTGTTTCTTCTTTCCTTTCCCTTGAGTTTGAGAGGTGTTTTCCTCATCCCCAATTCTGTTTGAGTTCTTCCTCAAGTACAGGGTGTGAATTCAGGAGAGAAAATACTTTCTGTGTACTCTCCCTCTGCAGCATTTACTATACGCATCCCAATGCTGGTCCTTTTCTACACAGCAACTGATCACCTTGGCAAGATGGCAGGAGCAGGGCCTGAGAACAGAGAAGTTAAAGGCAGATAGAGAAAGAGAGAGCGAATGGAACAAAAGAAATGTAAATAAGAAAGTGGTTGGAGATCACAAAAAAATAACAAAGATAGTGCTGTACTTTGTTCTTGTCCTGCATTTCACGTCCAGTTGAGATACTGATGTGCTCGCAAGTTGCTGAATCTAAACATACACACAAAATAAAAGCCCACACATTCGCATCCATTTGCATATGTGAAGATATTGCATCTTCACACCTTGTCCAGGCCATGTAACTTTGTGAATCAATACAGAAAGCAAAACATTTGTCATGCTCTTGCCTATATGCAAATGTGCTGACATTACTCTTGAGTAATGCTCCTGCTTCCTGCTCTATATCTCCATGCCTTTGCCTATCTTCCACAGTGTCACAGTGTCTTAAACTTACAAAGTTCTTGAAGACTGGTGTAAAAATACACCAGACAGCTTCAACGAAGGGTGCTCCTATTTGTAGTAGAAAGACCCCACCTCTTTAGAATGCAGTGAATACAATATGTGCTTTAATTTTTGTGTTCTCGCTGCTTGACAAGTACAGGTAACCCTGAGATCCCCTAGAAATGACCGCCCATCTCCAGCTCTGTCCTTGACAAAGCATTACACATGAACAGAGCTGCTGGGCGAGAATATGCTACCTGTCTGCTCCCCTCTCGTGCATGAGCCCTCCAAACAGAGCTCTGAGGATGTGTTGTAACTTCACAGAATTTTAAATAGTTTTTTCTTTTTTTTTTTTTTTTTTTGCTTAAACCTGTTTGGAGTCTAATGGTAGGAATGAAGGAACATAAAGGAATATTCTTTGCCAGGGATTATTTTTTCAGAATAATAATGACGGTAGTTCATTGAATCAAATCAATAGGGTAATCGGACCGTAACTGCTGGCTGTGTTTCAGTCTATTGTCACCTTCTGTTAATTAGATTGTTGTTAGCAGATGTAAGTACAGACAAAAAGCAAAGGCCCCATCAGACAGTGAGTAGGATGACACTTACCCAGGCTTAAGCGTCTTATCCCAACACACGCCTTTCTCTTTATTTCCTGTCTGTGTATTCAGCCCTGACTACACAGACAACACCTGACGGAGTGCTCTCATCTTCACTATTCAAATGAACACAGACACCCAGGAAAACTCTGCCTCCCTGTGATCCTTCTCTAATGAAGGGGATTTGCTATTATTATATTAAAGAGCAGTTCATCATAGACAAATAATACCCCATGCAGATAAGTACCAAGGTTTCTAAAATGAAAAAGTGTGTGTGTGTGCGTGTGTGCGTGTGCGTATAAGAAAAAAATTACCTCATTCACATATTACGGCAGTTGCTTTTGACAAATACACAGCAACCACTAGTTTCACTAGTTACTCTTTATGACCATTTAAAAAACTAATGTTAGGTGTCTATTGTCTTTAGAAACACGCTTCATTATCCCTCATCTTTGTTGCACTAACAATATTCAGTCATTTGACAGACACTTTTATGCAACGTGACCTAAACGCAGGGACCCACACAAAGAAGGACAACCAGCTCCACCTCAATTTGAAACAGCAGTGTAGTTGGAAAGACTATAGTTTTACTCTCTCTATATATATTATTTCTTTCAGCTACATGAAATTAGAGTACTGTGTGTAGAGTAGCTATGACTTTGTCAAGAAGTCTGTAGTACGATTGAATTTGTTCTATATCAACCAATAACATTTGCGTGCTTGCGTGTGACTCTTTTAGCTGTGTTGACTTTGTTGTGCTCCAAAGTGTGACTGTTGATCCACAAAGCTTATAATGTTAGCTGTCTAAATGCCAAAGAGTGTCCCCTAAAAATTACATTTCTGTACAACAGAACTTTAGCTGCATGTTTGTCTAAGGTTAGGGAAAAATTGTGTCTGCCTTAATAGGAAAATGGTGAAAACATGTTTCTTTACTTTCAAATAAAAACATGAGCTTCCTATACTGTCTTAACTAAAGTGACTATATTCCATCCTCCAACAAGCAATCTTGTCCATCATCCTATGTTTATTTTTTTTGCCTAAGAGCCAATGTGAAACTTTGTCAGCTATGGTAAAAATCAAGTTGTGTTCAGGTAACATAGTAAGTCATCACGTTTTGGATTAGTAGCTGTAATAACATTACAATTTCAAAAATTGCATTGCTTTACTTGTTAATGCAAAAACCATCACTGCAGTGTTTACAGAACAGTAATAATACTTGTACATTAGTAATTTCTACTAATATGTTACTGTTCAACAATGATAAACAGACCTACAGTACAGTATGATTTAAAGATATTTAAACACATGCACTGACATGCACCTATCTGTATCAATGTAAGCTTAATTTACGCATCCTCTATTTGAATGCAAACCTGAATATACCTAGAGAAACCAGTATTACAGCTACATTCCCCTCTGCCTGAACCAAAGCGGGGCTGTCACATTTAAAGACTGATGTGATGCTGCATTTCAAACCACATCACTTTCAAGCCTGCGTGTGATATCAGTCTCTTGCCTTCAGGCCTTCAATAAAAGTGGGAAAGACTAGGTCACCCACTGGCATGTATCTGACAGGCAGGGTGTCTCTGTCAATACCATGACCTCTGTGGAGTCACCTACAGCCTGCATGGCAGATTGCAGAAATATCACATGATCAGTGTAGAGTGAGATCCCCTGGGATAGTAAACATTGAGACAATGATGGAGATATGTGACAATAATTACAGCTGCAATGTGTATCTCTTGTGGTTCCACAGCTACAATAGGAACACATTAAAAAGTCCCAGTGGTGACATTGATCCTTCATCCTCTGTGGGTAGTTGAAACTGTGTCTTTCGGGCAGACATCTTCCTCTGTTGCCCTTTTGCTCACTGTTTAGCTCTTGGCAAAATTATCATGTTTACAGTGTTGCTAACAAAGTGGCCACATTAAACGTGTGATGACAAGAGTAGTACTGAGATTGTGTGTGTGTGCGTGTGTGTGTGTTTGGGTGAGTAAGAGCAATGGGCAGGAATTGATAATGGGAGATTCCCTTTAGACCTTAGTGCTTGGCAGGGTCAGATATGTGTGTGTGTGTGTGTGTGAGAGAGAGAGAGAGAGAGAGAGGTCTTGTTCTGTTTATAGCACAGTGGTATCACCTCTCTAAATCTCAATCTTTTTTCCAATAGGTTTCCTGCATTGTCAGTATTATAATTTTAAGGTTACTGCCTTTCAATCATGTCATATTGTCCTGTTGGGTTTCAATTTAGCCAGTAGGTTTGCTTATTGGCTTATTGAGCTTATTGTAGCTTATTGAAGCCTTAGTGAACCTGAATTATTTTAGACACAGGCAAAAATATAGTGTTCTTTGTTGCACTTTTTCATTCAATGATTCTGTTGTTTTTAATTTTCTTATTACCAGAAACATGACTCACTGTAAATATATTGTTTGTGTACTGACCTTGCATTTTTTTCTCATGTGTTTTGCAGTTAGAACAGATTCAGAAGCACACATGGTACATGTAAGTACTCCTCTGTCTTCTCTTCTTTATACATCCCCCCATTTCTCACCTCCTCCTCCTCTCTTATCCTGTTCTGTAGGGGTTGTAGTCCTCAGGGGAGCTACATCATGATAAATGACTTTGAGCTTCAGCTCTGTACATGAGAGTACATTTGAGCGGGGCATGGCGCCACTCTTGGGGATGTGTGGGTAAATTGGTAGTGCATGAAAGTGGACATGCAACATATGGTCATCTGAACAGGGATCAGGGGACAAAGGTGGGATGTGGTGGACAATGAACCCAATCTGACCTTAGAGCTCCCACCATTTAACTTTCATAAGAGAGTATTCTCACCTTTTCAAGCTAATACAAATCTTAGCTGAAAAGGTGTGGTACAGGTTATAGAAGATTTATGAGAATTTGTTTTTGATATAAAATATGCATTAATTGATTTATCTTCCTTATTTTCCTCCTGCTGACAAAGTAATTAAATTTTATTAGAGTTTGAAGGGGTTGTTTGCTGCTAGAGCAAAGATGAATCAAGGGTGAAGGTTGTGAATCTTGGAAGGGGCTGAGTTATGGCTTCTGTCATGCGCTGAAAGATCATGCACACAGTCAGCAAGACTGATAAAAGAAACAAGAGGAGACAAGAAGAGAAGAGCTGGGAGGAAAGACTAATGTGGAGTTAGTTTTGTCATTGAGGTAGCAGACTGGCTTTCTGTCTCCGCATAGCAGTCTGACAGTCCAAGTGGCTGGCTGCATGAATGAATGAACGAATAAATGAGAGGGGGATTTTATTTGGACTAATGTTGCTGTGGCTACCACCATCAGTGGTGTGTAAAAATGAAACATGCAGCCATCTATTCAAATCAGAGAAAAATGCATCACTTTGCAAATTCAAAAGAGACAATTCACTCATTTTCATGACACTAGATTTACCAGGATGTAAAATGTCCCACTAAGAACGCACACATCCACAATACAGTTACCTGAACCAAAAATATAATAGTTGTTGTCCTTCCTAACAATGTTTTAAGAGCATGTGACTGTCTAATTGTGCCTTAATTCACATTATAAGGTTGAATTTTTTGTTAACTTGACCCTTTAGTATAAAGCAATAGAGTTCAACATTAGAAAAAATAACAGCACCTACTATATGGAGTGGAGTCAACATCTCTCTAAATAGTTTTAGTGAACTGTATGTATAACCTTATAAATAGAGGATAAGAACTGTTCATTTTCATCAACCAAACCCCAAATTTTATATGCACATAGTAGAATGGGGTACCAGTGGCTGTGTGTCCAGAACAATCACTATGGCAATGGTTTACAAGTTCACAGCATATAGAAAGATGGAGGTTTTTGTGATTTTAATAGCTGCCTATGGGGTTTTACACTTCACTGTGCTCACCAGAGGAAAAATTAGATTAAGGAAAAGGAGTAGAGAAGGTTGCACATTGACACAAACCTGCCTATAAAAAAAGGGATTATGTGTTTTGGCAAATTTATATAAATAGAAGCTGTGGTCTTTAAAAACAGAATGTTCTAGACATTCCGTAGAAATGCTGTCAGTGGGGATTGGCCTTTCATTTTAAATCCCAAAGAATAAAGACCTGCCTGTGTACTCCCTAGACACAATAAAGACTAAAAAAAAAAAAAAAACACTGGAGGAGTCTGCAAATAAGGAGAAACAAATGAAGAAACTAGGTTTGGCAAACAAGTCAGGAGGGAGGGAGAAAGCAAACAGCATGGCTCTGTGAGCTGCATCTGTGAGCATTATGACCCCTCCTCACCCTCTGATGCTTACATGTAAAATGACTAAACCTGGGGAAAACTGAGTGTTTCATAATGTGAACCAGGGTAATAATTAGGTAAACATCTCACCCTAGATAGCCGAGATCCAAAGTAAGGGCCAAATGCTTTATAGAGTCTACATTTCTAATGTTTGTTTGTTTGTTTTTTTGGCATTTCTAGTGGGGGAAAGAATGAACCAGAACCAGAGCAGCCTGTGCCCAGGAAGGTGACCATCCGCAGCCTGCCCTCTGCAGATGATATCGACCCAGATGTACTGGACAGCATGCACTCCTTGGGCTGCTTCAGAGACAAAAACAAACTACTGTTGGACCTGCTTTCAGATGAGTAAGTGAATAGAGCTGGAAAAGAAAGGACACTTGGTGAAGAAAAGGCTTTAAAATAAGAAAAGGGTAGAAGAAAGAAAAAAGAAAAAGTGTGACTATAGCTGTATTGTGCTTACATTAAAGGAGAGAAGGGACTAGAGATGAAGGATGGGTATGTGGTATCCACTAATGGACTTTTGCTTTTTGCCCAGTGCCCAGTGATGTTCCATGATGTTTCTGTCATTTCAGATGTCAGGAAGTTTTTAAATGTTACCACACACCACTTACACCATTTGTCACCTGGATATATTACTCATATTTCCTGGCACATGTTGTTTATGTTGTGCTACTATGTTGGTGTCTAATGCGGGTGAATATGCATTTCTGCGGAGGATACTTACCTTAAAGTTAATGGAATTTGATTCAATATATGTTGTAGTTTTCTTTTCTCTCTTCTTTGCCTCTTTTTTACATGTGCCCGGCCTTTTCCGTTAATACTAAATGAGATTTTTTTTTATTTCCCCTCTCCCCATCTCTTTGGTTTGCCCCCCTTCCCTTGGGAGCATCCAGTAATAGTGTGTGACTGAAGGTCTGCAGTTTCAATCTCCCCTCCTCTGGTTCATTTTAGCTGAAGTTGCAGGTCCTTATCTCTTTGCCTCCCACTGCTTTCCAATCTGTCTTTATTATGGAGGGCCCATCCCTGGGCCTTTTGCATAGAGTATTGGCCCTAGAGGCTCAAGATATTAGCCTTCCTGATTTACTGAGATACGGGGATGAACATATAATGTTGCATAAACTTACCAGATGATATTTATGTCGAATATTATATGATATTACGTGGGTGGTGGGGGGTTAAAAAATCTGGGTAAATGTGTTGTTGTTCTAATGTTGTTGTTTCACTGTTGTTGCAGTATTACTTCAGTACTTGCTCTCACAGTCTTTATTATTATTATTATTATTATTATTATTATTATTATTATTACTATTATTATTATTGTCTCCTGTTTTGCAGTGACAACCAAGAAAAGATGATCTACTTCTTGTTACTAGACCGTAAGGAGAGATACCCCAGTCAAGAGGACCAGAACCTCCCCCCGCGCAATGAGATTGGTGAGGCTCTAGAAAAATATACGAGTATAGATTAAGAGCGTAACAAGTATATAAAATACTATGGAATAACAATTACAGAAAAGAGCTTAGCAGGTAAAGTTACAAATAAAGAAAACGTAATATGCCACACAGTAGATTTAAATGATACAGTTTCACTAGAAGCTCTAGATGAAAATCCAATTAAAATTAAAATAGGCTGTTTACACAGAAAAACAAGTCAATTTAGACAATCACAAGTACTGTTAGTAGATAACTCATGAGTACACCAAGTATCCGAACCATTCTGCAGTTCTTTCCTCCTTCAAAAGAAATTGCATCAGTTCCAGTAGCGGTGGATTGGCTCCTCAGAAGAGAAGGCTTTCCGTTTATTGAAAATACAGAAGCTTCTCAATGAAACATAGTAGCAGAAATAGAAGGTGTCAATAGGCCATAGATTTTTTTAAAACTGTCAACTGCGACGTCTTCAGTTCAGATATTAACTCATCACAATAATACACTCTCCCATTCTCACACCACAATCCAGCTCAGATTTCCACCCACAGAAATCTGAGCAGAGACAGAGATGTTCGACTTAGTCTTCTGCCAGGGTTACATTCTGACAAGAGCACTGCAATAGAAGTGTGTAGAATGTGTGTGTGCGCCTGATATACCAGCATTTTAAAGAAAAGACTCCCTCCTCAGTGAATGTGATAACAGTCAATAGTGGGCCCATTAGTTCAAGGTCTAGGAGGAAACGATTGCTTATTCACTAATCATAAATAAGGAATGGAATTAGTGTAACCAGCTATAAACATCACTGGAACAAATAGAAACACAATGTGCAGACATGCCAGGTGCATTGTGTCCATACAGAGTTGATGTGGCTAGTTGTTTTGTCCAGATCCACCGAGGAAGCGGGTGGACTCTCCCATGTTGAACCGTCATGGCAAGAGGAGGCCTGAGAGGAAGTCCATGGAAGTCCTCAGTGTCACAGACGGAGGCTCACCAGTACCGGCCAGGAGAGCAATCGACATGACACAACATGGGCAAAGGTACTTGTGCTGCAAAAATCCCTAAATGATCTAATGTTCAGATAGAGTAAGGCAGACATAGCTGTGTGCGTACATTGATGCTTGTGTAGAGGATCTCGCAGCCCAGTGGTGTTTCAGCAGGTCTGACTGCCAGTCTGGCACTGGTGTGTGGTGTAGGCTACATTGTGGACAAACATAAACAGAGACTGACTCTCTGACGCTCAATTTGTCTCCTGTCTCACTGTAGTAAATCAGTGTACAGTAAAAGCTTGGATATTCCTGACGCCAGTACAAAATGCAGCAAAGAAGAAAGGTATTCACTTGCCTATCACTCCTCTTGCTTTCACCTCCCCTTGCTCCATTTCTTATGCGAGGAGATGTCCGCAGCTGGAGAAAGGTGCAGCGGAGTTTTCTGTTCAAACAATGCTGTGTTTTACTTCACAGATCTATTTTAATATCCTAAAACTCATTTCAAAATGTAAAACTGCTGGGTCCAATAGAGTCCACAGTTCTTGGGTGGCAGTTCCTAAAGTTTGACTTAAGTCACTTCATTAACTTAATTTCCAAACTGAGCATGACAGAACTTTAGTATCTACAACCCCCCTTCTCCTGTGTTAGCTCAATTAGCTCTTCTTTTCTTAATCTAAGTGCATTGCTAATCAGTTACTGTGCCCCACTTTCTGCAGATGCAAAATGTCTCCATCGCTCTTTTTTTCAGAAACATTCGAGCCAGGCCCACTCCCCCACAAGGCACAGTGGACAGATTTTAAATATATTTTTTTCACAAACCAATATATCATCACGCCACACATTTTTGCTCAGAGGCAGTGACACATGTGACAGCGGGGAAGATTGAATTTGAGGGGGTGATAACCTGATCTGCCTAATGATAGGCAGATCGGCAGAGTGATGGGAAAAGCTTTCAGTTGTGTAGGACATACAGTAAATGCAGAGGCAGCAAGTGCATATATTATATAGATAAAAAAACACTGTTAGAATGTTGAATATTCATCCAAATGGCAGCTACATTAATAACTCTCCCAGCAGTTTGGCAACAACAAAATATCAGAAAAATGTATTTCCCACTTCATTTCACTGGGGGAAGCCACTTCAGAAGTTTTAAATCCATTTCAAGTGCCCCCACCTCTAAACACTTCCCCTTAATTCTTTCTGTTCTCTGGTGCCTGTGAATTTCAGTTTAAGATTCATCTTCTTGTGTTGCCTCGACTCCTCTCCACTCATTCATCCCTTCAGGCTATCCAAGTCTTATCTCTTCTTTATTTAAAGGTTGCGTTAGTTTAGAAGCAGCCTTTCCCTGCCCTTCACTCTGACTCATCTGTTTCAGTCAAGTCTACAATTTGGAAATAGCTAAATAACTTTATTGAGCATTAATAATACCTTCCTGACGGCAGTTCATATATCATACATAAGTAAATGGTGTACATCACCAGTGTGTACATCACCAGTGAAATTAGTGCTTTGAACCTTTAGTTAAAAGTGTCTTAAAAGAGATTCATATAAATAGACAGCTGGGGTGAAACCTAAATGCAGTTTATCAGCAGCCACAGTCATTAAAGAAGCTCCCCTGCATCTTTTCTCCACGCCACTTCAATTCACTGTGTTTTTTTTTTTTTCAACCCCACCACCCATATGTCCCCCTCGTCTCTCTCTCTCTCTCTCTCTTTTCCAGTCTCCCGCAGTCCCTTGTGTGCTCCTGACCTTCAGTCCCAAACACCCCTTTGTTAGTATGGAATCGCTATGCAAATGTGGAAATGCTGCTAGTCAGGCTTCCTATCAGCTGTGGTGCGATAGAGGTGGGCCAGGTGGGAGGGTGGGGCGTCTTATGCCACAGCTTTTCCACCCCCAAATCAAATCTCTCTCTCTCTCTCTCTCTCTCTCTCTTTCTCTCTCTCTCTCTCTCTCTCTCTTTTTCTCTCTCTCTCCCTCTGTCTCTCTCTCTGCCTGTCTCACTATACATCTCTTTTCCTCCCACTGCAATTCATAGCTCTCCAGCTGATCATTGGGGGGGAAAGATGTTAACAAACTTGTGTTTTGGAACTTCTGCCTTTAATCACATCCTTGTGCATGCTGCGGTGGATGATGGTGTACATAGCAGAATAGCGTCCATAGATTTGCGTGACTTTCCCTGAACCTAACCTTATCTTTCCCTGACAGCAAACTTTTGTCGACAGCATGGAAGATTCATAGAACTTCAGATCACAGGGTGTCAGAGAGAGGACTGACTTTGAAACATGTGTTTTGACAGGATACATTTTCACCAGCGAAAATGTTGTAATGGTGGAAGGCAAAAGGGAAACATTTTTATCTAAAACTACAAAACGAAAATGCCTGAACCTCAATCCCTATAAAGTATTTTGCCTCACATATGCGAGCATTACCCAGGCTACTTTTTTCAGACATGTGATCAGTTATTTGACTGCTCCTGTGAAGAATAAATTTGGGATAAATCCTGCAGTAGTCATGTTGCACAGAAACACGTAAGAAAATTTCCACGTTAATGCCCGTTTCGTTCTTTATATACCCAAATTATCTGAAAAAGACATTTAAAGCTAAACTCACAGCACAAGAAATCCTACTGATTTAATTTTAAATCTCAACAACATGCCAGGAGAAATGATGGGAGGTTAATGGTATGTAAATGGAATATGGAAAAGTGCTGCAGTGTGAAGAAAAGAATATCAATTGACTTTTTTTAACAGAAGTGCTCTAGTTGCTTCATGCAGTTTGAATTTGTTGGGTTAGTTGAAGGAGTCTTAATAAGTCAGAATCTCATGCTAATTATTGACTCTAATTTATTTAAGAGGCTTGAATGAGCACAAATAAAGCACCTTTAACACTGATCTCTACAGCAGGAACTGCAGGGAACGTTCTACATTTAGACATTTGAGGAGCTGAGCTGTGAATATTAATAGAGTCCTCGGGGAGTTATCAGGGCTCAGGAAAAGTGAATTTAGACAGTGTGGTGATTTATATGAATAGCTTCTCAACGTCGAGAAACTTCATTGACAGGACAAAGTCAATATACTGCACTCTGGTGGGGGGAGAACAGGACGACTAGAACTTTGTCCATCTGCCATATACAAGACTGGCAGTAGCGTTGTGTTTTGGCTTAGGCGGTGTATTCTGCTTGCCATTGACTCCAGGGACCATGCTTTTTCATTTTATTTCAGCCCATGCCCTCATCCCAGAACCTCTTGTACTTGTTCCACCCCCCACAGCCCAACTTCAAACCCCATGGGTGCTTTAGATGGGTCTCGAACACAGCTGGTGGTCACACACCAAACCAGAAGGGACCCGTTCCAAAATAAGCTTATGGGAAATGTTAGTTTGAGCTTGAATCGAAATACTACAGTGGGTACGCACACAAAGTGCACACATTGGGTGCATGTTCACTCATATTGAGGGGTCCCTTACCCCCCAACCCCCATATAAAAGACTATTATTTCTATGAAATTCCACTCATCTTTGTCTTAATAGACAAATAAAACCCGAACTTGTGGGCTAAGCAATCTAAGATAGAGAACGTGTTCAGAGTCTCCTTACTATTGGTCTAATGATTTAAGAAAGTTGCCATTTATGTTTTTATATGATAGATGATAAATGATTAGTTGGTCATGTATGCTGTTTTCTGTACATAAAACACTCATCGGCAGTAATTTATCACCTTCCCAAAGCGACGGTGAGCCTCTGACAGCCCATTACTGTACAGCATAACCATCTGTAACATTAGTTTTATAGACCTACTGGTCCAACACTAGCAGATGCAGAGTGCCTCTAACAATATGCTCATAATGGCCCGAGGACGCTGTGTTTTGGCCATGTTCTGATCAAAATTGGCTCTGTGCGTACAGGTGGTGTAGTAAGCAACTGTGGACATGTCTCAGTGGACCATAAGACTTAAATGTAAATGATAGCAACTGTCTGGTCAGCTGCTCTCTGAAACAAGGACGCTAGCCAGAGTGGTCACAACATCACCCACTCATGTGTGCTTGAGTGTGTGCAATAAATACACTCACAGAAGGGGCAGTGGGAGAGTTACGGAAATAGCATGAGAGTGGGTGTTTCTATATTTTTCCCTCTCTCTCTCGCATGTTAGCTGTTGCTTCAGTTCTGCTCTGCTTGTGTGTGTGTATGTGTGTGTACCTCTCATTAGTGGGATTCCTGCTTTAGTATCAGTTCTTTCTTTAGGTGCTTGTAAAATAAAAGCTCAATGTCAGCAGATGACTGGACCCAAAAATGTCCTTCTACCTTTAGAAGATTGAGTCTGTACATACAGATCCTAATCCAGGTTTGTTGTTATGTACAAGCATCGTTTTACCTTTGTCCAGGAGGTCATTTTTTTCAAACAAGGATATTGAAAAAAGTTTTGAAGAACAACAAAGGATCTGTAGTCGTGGCCACGCATTTACACATGCATAGATGCTGAAACGGAGAGAGAAATGCCCGGGGGGGGTGCATTATTAGATTGAATGACAAAAAGAATGAGTGTTGTGACAGTGAGCAGCTGGTGTTTCCGAGTGTTGACAAGCGCTGTTTTGTGCGTCTCTATGTGTGTACGTGTGTGCGTGCACACTTGATGGAGACAGATTGTCCTGTGATTGTTCATTTCTGAGCAGGGCTCTGCTCATAGGGGTTATTGACGGCATCTGTGGGGGAAAAGAAAAACATGACAAATGGCACTCAACCAAATGTCCCACTTCATTTCCCCCCTCAAGATATTTTCTACTGCTGCAATGCAAAGGGCCAAAAAAAGTCAACATGTTTGGTAACAGTAGACTGTGGACCTGGCTCGAAGTATGTTAAATGCTAATCTGTGAAAAGTACCTCATAGACTTTGTACGAGAATTTAAAGTCAAGGCAACATTTAAACCCAAAGTTTGAGATGAATTCAGTTGAAACTAATTGCTGGGTGTCATTCCTAGAAATGCATCTAATTCAGGCTGTGCTGTTGTTGTGTTGTAGTGCTTTCACCGTGTTTGTGGTTGTGAAGGGCTTCATAGGAAACTGTGTGCTTAGTATGATGGTACCATATGCTGTAGTGCTTTCCAACCATGTGCAACATGTAACCTCCAAGCTCTCACCTTCACCTGTGATTACTAAAACATGTTAGTGGTACACGTGGTGATCCCACAAATGAATTCCGCCCGTGTGTGTTCTTGTGTTTTTTCACCACAGGTCGCGATCTATCAGCGGCGCCTCCTCGGGCCTCTCCACCAGCCCCCTCAGCAGCCCACGGGTAAGTTGCACTCCTCACTGCACTGTCAAACACATACATAAAACAGGTGCTGTATGTAGTCGTTCACCTGCAGAGATAACGGCCATCCACTACTGCTGATCCCACTTTATTGCTGTCATCTTATTGCTTTTTGTGTCAGCAAGAGAAAGTAGACACTCGCTACGGCTACATCACGGGGGCTCTGACCTTTAACAAAACACAGCACACACACTGTGAAACTAATATGATTGTATCTCTCTGCAAATGTAATATTGTCTTACGATTCCACTCTATTGTCGGTGTGAGATATAGTATATTTTTCAGCACCTTAGGTCCGAAGCTACCTTTGCATTTTAAGGAAGTGGGAATCTACTATGATAAGCTCTTCATATCCGGTGTTGAATCCAACTTTAAATGAGTCATCACTGTGTCCACATAGTTTGGACCCTTATGTTAACTCCAAGCACAACATACTGTTGAACACACACTGCAGATGTGACAGCACAGCAAACCAACCCCAGCCTCTTCTTTCTCCATCTTCTCTTTTTATTATGCCCACTCCATGACCTGAGCTCTGTGAAAATCCAGCTCAGGGAATGCTTCAGAAAATCCCTTTTTTGTTGTTGTTTTTTTATTTTATTTTTTTGCTCGGAGCTCGAGAGATTGCAGCAAACTTTTCCAGCTGACTAACCTGAGAAGGCTCGAGATTAGCTAGGATCCTAAGACGAGCTGCTCGTGCCACACAGGTTCTCTCAGGCTGATCTGGAAGGGAAATTGATTTCTCAGACCTACCCAAAGCCTGAATTGGGCTCTCAGCAAGAGGCTTCGTGCGGGTCTATTTTGTCAGATTTGTCTGCAAAGACGAGAGGTGTCCAAGGGATAGAGTGCACTGGTGTGGCTGCGATTTTACCATTACAAATCAAACAGATCAATAAACCTATCTGGAAATGGGAAATTGCACAGCAGAGATAACCCTAATGATGTTCCTCCTGTTACCGAGACAACCCACATTTTCTTCACAGCTGGCCTAATGTCTCTCACCTGTCTGTGTCTGCTTACTCATGTCTCCTTGCAGAGCCCTGTATGTTTGGTTCAAGTGTCGTCCATCTTTGTGATGCCTTTCATTTGAACTTTTTTAAAACTGCATGCATTGTTTGCTGATGGTCCTAATTTATGTTTGTTTTTTGTTTCTTTCTGTCAATGCCATTTACTCAATTGTCTAAATGCATGTTTCTTTTTTCTGTCTTCCTTTTTTGCAACGCTTCAATCTCTCCTGTGTATGTACACATGTGCCCTGTATCTATATTCTTTGGCTTCCTCTGCTTCTGTTTGTTGGTTTGTTCTGCAACATATTTGTTATTCATTTTCTATGTGTTTGTGTGCCTGCATATACCCATGTACTGGTCCTCCTCCACCTGCTCTGCCTCTTGGCTGTGTTATGCTATGCGTCCTCTAACTGTGTCCTCTAACTCCAGCCTGTCAGAAAGTTCTGTGTACCACCTCAGACCCCAGATTTGTCGCAGTCCCCTAACATCAGCCCCTGCCCATCCCCTGACCCCCTCCCCAATCGCTCAGGCCCCCGCATCTCCACTCCTAACTCACTCAGTCCAAACACTGAGGTCCTGCCTGCAGAGCTCAACAAGACACAGACACTTCCTGCCAAGCCCAAAGTTGTCCCAAAACCTCTCCAAGCTACACGATCTAACCCGCTACCTGAAACCTCCCCAGACTCAGCATCTGCAGCCAGATCAGAGCCCTGCACTCCCTGCCAGCTCCCATCACAGCCACCCTCTGCCTCTGTGCCCCCCACTCCTACTTCCCCATCCTCCCCATTCTCTCCTTTTCCCCCATCCCCTATCCCCAGTGCACCCATCCCAAACAGCCCTCAGGTACGGCGGGCCCATTTTGCTGCCAACCCCCAGCTCTCTGTGCCCTTCAGTCCAGTGGTGCCCCTGTCGCCTATCCGGCTGCACCACTTTCATCCTGTGGCACCAGTGCCTTCTTTATTCACTGACCACCCACCCAAATGTATCCCCCTCATACAGGTTACCCCTCATCCCTCCCCTCGAGGCAGCCCCCTTCCCACCCCAAAGGGCACCCCAGTGCACACTCCCAAGGACAGCCCTTCTGGGACTCCTACACCAACGCCGCCCCCCAGCCCCTCCATCGGGGGCATGCCATGGAGGACGCGCCTCAATTCAATCAAGAACAGCTTCCTGGGCTCACCCCGTTTCCACCGCAGGAAACTCCAAGGTACTAATTTTAGAACAAATTTTGTCAAATATTAAATTATAATACAGTCTTGTAAATCATATTGCACCTACTATTGTACTCAGTGTCTTTTGTTGGTCTTTCGCCTGCTTTGACTCTGCATCCACAGTTCCCACACAAGAGGAGATGTCCAGCCTCACACCAGAGTCTTCCCCAGAGTGAGTAGATCCTGTCTTTTGTGAAGCTACTACTGCTTTCATAACTGTGCATGACAGCCCCTTACTCATCAGCTCAAAAAGGTTTGCTCTCAATAGTATGATGTTTTAGAAACTGTTACGTCTATGAATGTTTAAATTTTGCCTGAGTTTTCTGAGTTCCCTGTAATGACCTCAGGCTCTAATGTGGGTTGGAGAAGCAGCATCATAGGAGGTAGTAGGCTGCTTATGAGGGAAGGAAGGTAGCCTATGTGATTGTGCTGAGCTCCCAGGGGCCTGATAACTTAAGTTAGCCTACATACGCCTGTTTGGTTAGCTGGCTGGTGTTCAGGCTTGGCCATTTTCACCTGACCGGCAAGAATATTCAAGCTTGAAACAGTAGGAGACCTGGCTAGAAATTACCATCTCTTAGCTGGCTGTTGGCCTCCTTCTTACACATACAGTATATAGTCATACACCAGCTGTAACCATCTTTTAGCTCAAACCTCCCTAATGACTGTAGATATTATTGCATTGTGCAAGTCTGTATTCATATTTATACATGTATTTATATTTAAATAGTGAATTGCTGAATGGTTTCCTTTTTGCTTAAAATCCATAATCATTCTTTTTAAAAATTAATATAGCAAGAAACAGGTCAATATGGCTTATTAGTGGCTGTAGGTACAACTGAAGTGGACCCAGTAGAGAATTCATCTACCTTTGCCCCTTGTGGACCTGCAGTTTGGTTCACAGAGGGACTCAATTATCTCTTACTCTCCTCATGTACACACACACACACATGCATTTACACATAACCTGCGCACAAAAGGTGAAAAGCCAGAAAACTTCCTTCCCTTGCACAGTTTTAGCTCATTTTACTTAGAGTAACTTCACTTTGCTTCTTTTCATTTCCCCAGAGCTGCAAGAGACCTGTTCAGCTGCTCTTTAGTATTGGGAATAGCTAGATGGGGAGCTAAAAGGAAAATGTAATAGGCAGAAGGAAGACAAATGTGGTCTAATAAGCTTATATAGTAGTAAACAATGTAAACATACAGGTGACCATCTGTGTTTCTTTTACTTTTTCCACACAGACTTGCCAAAAAATCTTGGTTTGGTAACTTCATAAACCTGGAAAAAGAAGAGCAGATCTTCATTGTCATCAAAGACAAACCTCTCAGCTCCATCAAGGCCGACATTGTTCAAGCCTTTCTCTCGGTACACAATCCACGATCTTTTTTAATTCCTTTCAATTTCTTCTTCCTCCTTGCCCCCACTACCCCTCTTCCATCTGCTCCCTGTCCTCTGTGCCCCACACTTTTCTCTCTGTATCGGTTTATTGTGCATGGAGCAGTACTGTCTCGTGCAAGATGCTCCCTTTTCTAACAGCAGTGATGACTGGCTAACCTAGGATGCAGCCTCTCTCTGTTTGCTAACATGCTTCTGATTTATGTAGCAATTCAGTAAACTGCTTGTGTTCAATGAATCTATTTTCTCTCTGAATGCAGACTCACTTGAGGTCAATAGAAAATCAGAGAGCGTTGATCATTAGCATATAGATGCTTTGACCTCAATAGCATGTATTGAGCGTGTGTGTGTCCGTGTATTTAGAAGTGTAGTGCGAGAGATTGAGGAAAAAAACCTAGATTGTAAATGTGTATGTGATGTGTTTTTATAATAGTGTGGTTGTACAAGGCTACATCAGGGTTTCTCAATGAGTGCGGCAGTATCTACATCAACAAACATTCAGCAGTGGTAGTTGATATTCAGTGTACATAATTGAACAGAGCCTATCCTCACCCCAGTTATATTTAACAAAGTCTAAGTAAATGCAAACTCTGCCAGAGCAGGTCAGTGTCAAATATGTTCCCCTGTTCCTTGAGCCAGCTAGTTATGCTGTGGGTCGTTCTAGCTGGTATTCCAGACGGGAGACTGGCACCTGAATCAGTGGAATTATACCTCTCAGCACATTCACATTAATGGAATGTCAACCCCTCTCCAGCACTATGGTGAAACGTGACAATTTCAGAGCTCACCTGTTCATTGGGCATACAAATTCATTTTAGGCGGGAGAGTGCAATGTTGTTGGACGACTCAAGATTACATTAACTTAAGTCTCCCTGGCATGCATGGCTAGTCCCCGAGGCATTACTCTCCTTAGAGTTTCAACTGTAGCTTGTAGTATGTGGAGGGTATTTTAATGAGAGTTTATTCACCTTGTCATTTGCAAGGTGGGAGAAAATTAAACATCTATGCTCCCTATGTATAATTCCATTACCCACCTCTTTTTACTGCCTATTTTTATTCTTATCTCAGCCTATTCGTCAATTTTCCTTTTTTCTTTTTCAATTTATTCACTGACTCTTCGTCTTTTTTTTCCCTCCCAGATCCCCAGCCTGAGCCACAGTGTGATCTCTCAGACTAGTTTCCGAGCAGAGTATAAGTCCACAGCCGGCCCTACAGTCTTCCAAAAGCCGGTCAAATTTCAGGTGGATATCACCTACACGGAGAGCACAGCTGCTACAAAGGAGAACGGCATCTACTCTGTCACCTTCACCCTGCTCTCAGGTCAGAACATTCTAGCATAAATCAAGAGATTGCCCATCTATTCATTTTATATACCTGCATATTCTGCGTTCACTGGGCAAGAGACAGACCTTCTAAAAAGTCTTTGTTTGAGGAGAAGTTTATTTGCACTAATGATCCATACAGAGGAAATCCAGACAAACAAAGAGCATATAAGAAAGTAATGACGCAATTGAGCGAAATGAAACATAAAGCATATTCTCATGATGCACAGGCTGAGGAGTGTATAAATCTAGAGAATTATTTCAATCAATTCAACTTTCTATAGGGCCAATTCACAGCATAGTCATCTCAAGGCTCTTTATATAATAAAGTCAAGGCTATAAAGATTTGAATAGGAGAGCCAACAAATTCCCTTTGAGCAAGCCCTAGGCAACAGTGGAGAGAAAAAACTCCCTTTATGGGAAGAAAGCTCCAGCAGAACCAGGTTCAGGGTGGACGGCCATCTGCCTTCGCCTGTTTGGGGTGAGTCCTCAGTAATTCTTAGTACTTCAACAAAGCAGACGGACCTGTCTGCTGTGAGATAACCAATCGCAGAAGACACGGTTACATACAGTGTCATGTCATCTTAAATAGGCGGCTGTCTGCCTCATTAGGGTCATGGAGGTCTTTTCAGAAGTTCAAGCTCCAATGTCAGTCTGAAACGGTGTGTGGAAGGTCGTCCATAATCTCCAGTGGGATGCTTGTTTGTATCCAGCCAACAAATAAACCAGAAGTACTGTTTCCAGAAGTGGGTGTTGTCAAACTTGGTGCCAAAGAGAATAGCTGCCTAAGGATTTTCAAAGTTCTTGCAATCGCGAAGGCTTGATAAGATTTTCCCCAAACTCCCCCCCTGAGCGTAACACGATGAGGTCTGGCTGTGCAAGATTACATACTACGCAATCATGCGTGCATGCTTAGTCTCTTGGAAACACACTCATGCTATCTTTTACTCTCTTCCTGCCTCTCTCTCTCTCTCTCTCTCTCTCTCTCTCTCTCTCTCTCACACACACACACACAACAAAACTAAACACGTTGCACACTCAAGTGGAGGGGTATTTGAGCTGAATGGGGTGTAATAGTGGCTGTTTGGATCCTGCTGCTTCTTCCATGTCACTGACCACATAGTGTACACAACAGGTAGACTGCAGGAGCTCACAGTAGCACCAGCCAACTCCAGCCTCTATTTATCATCCCCAGGCTCTCTGCAGCTTTTCTAGCTCACATTCCTCACCACTTGTTCGCTTGTGTCTGCACACTTCTCCTTTGCTTTTCCCCTACTCTTTAATATTCCATCTACATATTTTCTATGCTGTCTGCGGCTGCTTTCCTCATGCTGCTACCTTCGCAACCTGATGCAACCTATCGTGCCAATTTTTCCTCTGTGTGTTTTAGGACCCAGCCGGCGTTTTAAACGAGTAGTGGAGACTATTCAGAGCCAGTTGTTAAGCACACATGACCAGCCTGGGGTCCAACAGCTGTCTGGTGAGTAAAACTTAATTCCTCAACAACAAATCTTTTTTGGTTTTCTTCTTTTTTTTCAAGCCCTGTTCACCTTTACTCCCTACCGCCTCATTCACTCATCCCACACCCCGACGAACCACTCTCACCGCTGAAGCTAAGCTAAATCCTGCCCTCCTCTTCCCCATGCTTGAAATCCCCAAGCCCCTTTCAGCTTCTGGAAACAGCTTCCTCTGCATGCCTGCTCCTCACTGCCATGAAAAGGGTGGGAGTTGCTCTCAAGCTCCAACTTTGGGTCAAATGTTGTCTTGTTACCCTGGCAGTGAAGATTAGAGTAGAGGTATAGTAGTAAGCTGATTTGCATTCCGTTACTCCTACTTCTGAGACTGATCGTCGAAGCTCGTCACCATAGCAACACCACAGCACCTCAACGCACTCCCACAATGCCCTCCACAGCACAGCAACACCACACCTGGCGAGAGCTCTCTCTTGCTCTTTCCATATCTCTACATGCCTGTACTGTGGGACTCCCTCCCCATCATTTCCCCCTGTCTGCCAGTCTCTTGGCTACTCTGTGCGCTGTAGATGCAAATCGCCTTCCTTGGCAACATTAATCCACACCTGACTATTCACCTATAAACTTCAAGATGTTATTAGAACCCACTCCTTCTTCTTCTATGTTTTCATTAATCGTTGCTACCCCAGAGTCCCAGGCTGAAAATCTTCCCCCACTGTGGCTATGTCCTATTTTTCTTTAACAAATAGTCTGGATGATGAAGAGGAAAAAAAGAGAAAAATAGGGATCTTACTCCTCCCCCTCTGCTTTAGCATTTTTTTTTTCCATGTGAATCGCTGGTTTGTTTGTGTGCTTCTCTGTTACCATCTTTTTGACAACAGCTCCACCTGCTGGTCAGACAGGCAAGACCCTCAGCCTGAGCTGGACAGGTTTGGGTGTCAGCTCCATTTCACACTTTAATCATGTTCTTGTTGTCTGTATGTTTATGGCTTTCTTTGTTATTTCAAACCCATTTCCAATTCCATGTTGGATGCAGATTATTAAACTGATACTGCTGTGTAAGTGCTCTATAAATGGGCATAAAGTGTGAGCTGTAATTTACCGCATGGTCATTATGCGAAATATTTTAGAGCAGAAATAATAAACAGCAGTCATGACAGCTGTTATGATATTGAACACTCTGTTACCACTGTAGTGCCTCAGTAAGTTTAACAATTATTCCTGATATTTTTACTTGTTGCATGCTAATTAACAGGCTGAGGTGTGGGAAATTAGAATGATTTACATTAGATCAGGTTGTAATGACTGTGGGTTGCCTGTGGAGGATAGATGTCATTCCAAGACAAAGATTCAGAGTACTGGTACAGTATCAGAGCAATTTATCAGAGTAATTTATGGTTTAAAATTTTTTATAAAGATCTTTCTAAGTGAATTTCATGCCCTTACATTATCAGATAATCAAACAATTGCAATATGAATTTTAAATAGGTCAACTTGTGCTGGAAAGCACTTTTAAGTGCTTTTTAAGTGGCAGTTATCCTGCCATGAACTACCAACACACTTTCAGTGTTACAGAAACACAAATGTGCGTAAAGGCTCAATGACGGTTTGGTCATTGTGGCCCCTAATTGCCATTAACAGAAATACCAGAGAGCCCTGCTTAGGGAAAACACTGCAGGGGTGGAACAAGCACAGGTGTACACACATGCACACAGGGCAGTTTTTATTAATTGCAACTCATCAACTCATTTATGGACATACAGTAAAACTTTATTTAGAGGGAGGTGTTGCACAGTTTAATTTAATTTCACAGTTAATTTTGAAAATGTGCAGATGTGGACATAAATGTGGAATTCCTCACACATGAGAAAGGAATCCATTTTTCCAGCTGGATAATGAAGCCGACTGTGGCACATTCACACAGCCTCACACACATAATGAAGACAAACAAAACCAAAGTCTTCCACTCCTGCTTACATTAACTTTTTAACTTTTGGACTTTTTTTAAGTGCCAATACTCAGACCATTTTAGTACATGTGTGTTTCGTCATCTGTGCAGCACCCCTGCCTCTTTTTCCTGATGTTGTCACTGTTCATTTGTTGGCCCACAGGACACTGTTGTGCAAATGGCTTTTCGGAAACTGTTTTTTGGGACTGATAGTTCCCAGGGATGTGTTTTATGTGGACCATTTACAAGAAGAACATTGACTCTTTATTTTCCCTCATATCTCTTTGTTTGGCGTCCTTACTAAACTGAGTTGGGACCATTAAGCCCCTGTAGAAAAGGTTAGCTTAGTATAGCTGGGCATCATTAGCATGCATACTGACAGAAGCACACGTGTACACACACGCAGACCTTGTGTGGTTATGGCATTTAGATAATAAGCATATTCCCCCCTAGTTGATAGTGATACAGGGAAGTGTTTATGACTGAAATGCAACTCATCACAGTTTTGACTTTACTACAGTTAAATCACAAGTTGGACTTCAAAGAGTACCACAATGAAGATGTCGCCTCCCAACTTGTTTAATGTCTTGGGTCAGGTTTTAGAGCTGATGTGTAAAACTCTGGACTCACTTTGGGACACGTGCTGATCAAAGGTTGTCTCTTTGCTCTAGGCTGACTTAAGTCCGAACATTTCTGTGTTCGATGCGCTTTACTTGGCAGAACAGCAATGAGACAGACGCCTCCATCACCGAGCTTTGCTCAGGTTCATGTTGCCCTTCAGTGCTATACCGACGTCTGCAAGGACTCAATGAGCAAAATTCAGTTTGTTTTGCTGTTTTTATTCTTCAAGTGCAACTTTGTCTTCAAGCTCCAAACGTTCTCATTGTCATCATTTCATCAACTGTCCTGCTTCTGGATGGCCAATCCTGCATGGGTACACAAATCACACACCATGCACACAGTTTACGTATATGAGAGGAGTTTATACTTACGTTAGCCTAAATTGCTACCATACCAGAACATCTAGATTGACTGTGTTTTTATTTGTTGTGATGTAACCAATGCATGATCTGTCATGGCTGCTCCAGCCATTCTTGTCCTTGCTTTCTCTCTTGGTCTTCCTCATCCTCGCCTGTGCTTGCTCCGTCTTACCTGTAGCTGCGTCTCTATCCTGTGAACCCCATTGTTCATTAGTTTGTTTGTTCTCTTTCTTCTCTCTTTCCCTTTTTTTGTCCTCTTCCTGTCTGTGTACCTAGGCAGCCCATTGAGTAACTTCTTTGACGTAATTAAACAACTTTTTTCAGACGAGAAGAACGGACAGGTGCCCTTCCCGTCTGGCACACCCTCCAAGCACTGCCCCTCACCTATGCACGTCTGGAGGCACGAGCCAGAAAATAATGACACCAAATGCCCCGCTGCGGGCCGAGACAGAGCAAGGTTGTCAGTGGCGTCTGTGGGGACACAGGAGGAGTCTTAAGCTGAGACTGTAGTTGAGCCAGTGCTAAAACCCATCCCAGTATCACACAGAGTGAATATTCTATCTGTACATAGCTAGATGTACATAATCATCTATGAACATTTTTTGTATAAACTGACTTTATATAGATTACATTTATTGAGAGAATCAAAGTAATATTTTACATACAGTATACTGCACCTACATGGACTCACACTCCTGTCTTGTCACTCTCGTATTCACTAACCCTCAGTGTCCCCCATTATCATCTCACCCTCTACCCTAACCATCTAATCACCTGTAACCCACAAGTTGTTTTTGTTTTTTTTATTATTTTTTTGAGCCCTTGCTACTAACCTGTGTAATGACCTCACTTGTTTTTGATACCAGGAATTATCCAGAAAACCTATTAAGTCCCTCCTCCTGCTTCCTGGTCCATTCACCATCCCTAGATCACCCTTCCACACCCCCAAGCGTGCCAAGAGTGATGGACATTTGTTGACGGAGGACTGCTTTTAGAAGTGCGCTGAGAGGGGTGTGGGTTACCATGGAAACAGATCCCTCATGCAGACTACCTTAATCTTCCCCCTGTGCCCCGTCTCCACCTCTGGTAGCCATCAGTAGAATTAGATCAAAATACCTTTAGTGTTCCCATCTTACAAATAAACACATGCACAACTCATCCACATACACCCCAATGAAACCAGAACGCACACATCCCCACCCCCACGACACTAAAGGAGCAATCATTAATTGGACAACAACCTTTTTACAAAGAGACACTACACAGAAAAAAAAACTTATACATGCATACATGCACAGGTTTAGTATGCACAGAAAACTCTGGGATGTATTAACAAAAACACGAGCAACAACAAAAGAAGAAGACATGCAGAAACAGTGATTCAGAGGAGGAGAAAAGGGGGAGGAGTTTTGTGGAAAGCCCAAACAGCCGACGCGGATGCTTGCTGGATTGTATTTGTTTGCTTTTTAATGTACTTTCTTTGTGAAGAACTGGGTTTAAAATACTGACTTTATTAGACTTATTACTATTGCTGCAAAAGGACTGGAATTGAGGAGCGGGATGAGTAGAATCAGGCAGGGAGCAGTGCGGGAGATGATATGATAGTATAGGGTTGGAGGGAGGTTACGTGGGTGGGTGTGTGGGTATTTAAAATGAATGATCTATTCTATTGTACAGACTGATAACATTTCTTATGTAAAAAAAATGTCTAGTTGTGACACTATGTTTAGATACCATAGGGGACAGGTTGGTAAACCTGCACCTGCCACACAATATTATTTTAAATTCTTCTGTGTATTTTTGTTACATCATCATTTCTGTCTTTGTTTGGTTGACCTAATAATGATCAAATAATTCCTGTTTCCTGTTATCTGATAAATGCAGCTGTGGATATTTTTGTATTGTCCTTATTTATTCATGATTGTTCATCTCAATGTTTGATTTCCTAATTTATTATAACTTGGCTATTTATATGAACAACGCTCTTAGGTCAGTTGAATGTTATTTATTACCCTCCTGTGTGTTTGTAAATGGGGCAACATTTGAAGAAAAACTGAACTTTTAATTTCTTTTGTTTTGGTCTGATTTCAAGAATTATGTAACCATCGACAATTCACAAATTTTCTTTTCCCTGACCTCTGTGAAGAGGGAAAGAGAACTTGTGGGAGCTCTTGAAAAAAAGATTTGCCAGTAAAATAAGAATGTAGACTTAGCCTCTTTTTGGAGAGGGAATATGCTCTTCTATTGATATTTGTCAGTTTCATATTATTGTGCGTGTAGGCCAGGTCTGAGGAGAAGGACACCACTGATCCAAATCATCTTCTTCTCTTTGTAAATAGACAGACAAACCATGGGGGTTGATTGTCTTCTCAACCACGCTGGGGATTCCTGCTCTATGCTTTTAGCTTGTATTGCTGTGTGCATGTCAAACATGAGCTTTTCTTTGCATGGCTTTAGTGTTAATGTTCCATGCCAAACTCAATTCTCCTCTCAGCCTTCATCAAGTTTCTCTCCACAAAACTACTGTTTAAGGTTTTAAATTTACCCTCTGTCCCTTACTTTTCTCCCACTCTGCTTCTATTTCTGGCTGCTTTTTTTTAATTGCCCCTTTGCTCCCGCCTATCTTTCCCTTCCTCCTCCTCTTATCTTGTGCACAAAGTTTTTGAACTATGCTTCCTTTACTCTGTACCTCTCTCTGGAAGGCTCAGAGGTCTACGCTCTCTACCTGTAGGTAGAAGAGGCACAGGGAGGGGATATCAGTACTACAGACACAAAGCAATACCCTATTATTCACCCTCTTTGTTTTCCTACAATGGGAAGCTAGCAGCACTAAGGACATCTGATGATTCTGAGGCCCACGGTGGTCTTAAGACAGAGCAGGAACAAAACTGACTGATGTAATCCCCATATAACATAACTGTGAGCATCTTCAGTGCTGAAACAAATAAACTCATTCAGTTCTAGAGTGTTTGTTTCCTTCTTTGTATCTGTACATGTATGGGTAAGTGTAACGCTGAATATTTTGAAATGTTTTTGAAAGTTTTGACAGCTTAACCCCGATTTTCCCCGAAGGAGAGCAAAGTGCAAGAGGGTGCAACACTAAAAGGTACTGCAAATGTTGCTGCATCCCCTGCTGTGAAAACACCAATCACTTGGTGCTTGTACAAATACTATCACCACCGTTGCCCCCTTTTGAGTTGAGAGGGTGGTCTTCCCTTAGCCCCCTGTGCGATGGGAGATAGGTGGTCTTGTACTTCTTCTCGCCCTCGGGGAACAGTGTTTACATACATAACATGCCATTGCCTTTCAGTGGATCCAGAAGCTTTGGAAGTCAAATGACATCGTGCTATAAGCTGTGGAGATGGGCACACAGGCTGCGTTGGGGTGCAAAGTGACCTTCAGGCCATCAGTTGCAAACTGGATGCAGAAAGAATGCACAGTTCAGGGAGGTCATCCACATGCTTGGCTGATGCTCAAGCCACGAGAAGTGCTCTCTTGTATGAATGAAATTTCATGAAGATGAAGGACAGATCTGTCTGGATGGCCCGTGTAGCACCGGTGGCAGTACAGGCTGAAAACGAGGCTCCCTACTACTCTTCCAAAAGGCCGTGGACACCAAGCCCTAAGTTGAGCTGGATGCTGTCCGCTTGGTACTCAACTAGCTCTTTGCTGAGCTGTGAGTTATTGCTTTCAGGGAATTAGAAACCCACCAGGTCTTCTCTTGCTCCATATGGTCTGCTCAGTTGGCTCAGGTGAAGCTGGAGCTGCTGACTGAGAAGGATGAATCACTTGATGTTTAACATAGGCCTGACCCGTGATCGTCTCAACAAGCTTAGTGTAATGCTCTCATTTCAGGTTGAATGGTTTTAGGCTACAAGAAGGGCAGAATTTGGGCCCACACACAGTTCATGTGGTGTGAAGGATGCCTGGACAGACTGGGCATTCTTCATGCTGGTCATTTTCAACAAAAGCCCAGCACACTGCAAACATGGCTAAACAGGCACCCGACCCCCTTGCACAGCTAGCGTGATCATTCTTGACGGCCAGTACAGTTAGTTTGCAGTAGCAAAAACTAACAAGGCTTGAAACATTAGCTTAATACTCAAAATGGGGTTTTCAGAATTATGGCCCTTGAGGGCCATTGCCAGTGAAAAAGTGAATGTGTAATTAGCATTTTCCTCTCATTATTCACCCTTACATTATTTTGTTTAATATGTTCTAATTTCTTTTTTGTAGGCTTGAGCATTTTCAAGTCTGATGTTTTCCTGATTTAAGGTGAGTTAACACCAATCCTCAAAATTGGTTTGGGATAGTGTTTAGCAGTGAAAATGACACATTCCGTTTATCAGGTTTATTACAATGTGCAGCATTAAAACAAACCATGTAGTCCAAATTCAAGGTTGGATTCCGATACTGTACCTGTAGAAGCATTAATCCTCAGCATACATGAGCTTTAATAACTATTAGATTGTACCTGGAAAAACAACTACACAAAAGCCACTTTATATCAATAATAATTATAATTAGCTTGGATTAAAAACAATTAAAAAGGGAACACCCCATTAAATACTCTCACATATTTTCTCATTAAATAGAAAATGTCCATCCCACTCTTAAGAAAGAGCATTTCTTCTAACTTTTATGAAAATTAAAACATAGATATTTAAAACATACATTTGTTAATCCAGAGCTTAAATAAATGCTGGCGGCATCAGGTCCACCTCTATTCTCCCACTCTGCATTGTAAGTTGAAATGTGTCAAAGCCAAAAGTCCAGCATGGGTTCTCCACTTGGTCAGTTGCACTGCACATTCAGAACTAGGAGGGTGATACTGATCGCTATCCTCCTAGGAAATTCTTAATTTTGCCAGTTTTGTCCATTAGAGGGTAGCAGAGTTTCATGATTCATAGTTTCCACCTGTTGCATCCATCCATTGCTTCTCCTTTTAAGCTTCCTGAGCCTTGGAGTCAACACCACACTGTCTAATTTCCTTCTTCAAACACATGCTGTACATTTCAGTAAATGTCAGGATGAAACACTGCATTATCCATAGAGCAAAGTCAGACTGCTGCCAAACAACTCACTGATCGTTGTCCCAGTGTCAAAATACAGTGTAGTTGCTGGTTACCACAACTAGGATCAGATGTTACCAAGAACACATTTGTACTTGAATTAGTTACAAAAGCTCTACAGATCCAATCCTGCATTAGTGATAAAATGAAACTTCTGCTTCAACTGCCAGGTTCCTCCACTTATTTCTGTCTTCTGTCCTTAGTGTCCATCCTGTTTTCCTCAGACTCGGGAGGTAACACAAAGTGAGCGCAGTCGTTGAGCCAGGGTGGCCTCCAGCTCCTCGAGAGGTGACTCTCCCCGGCTGTGAACCAGCATTGAAGTGGAGTTATTGCGAACCCCTGAAGGTCCCAAAAGCAGGCTTCTAAAGCCCTCTTTCTCCAGCAGAGCAGGCATCTGTTGCAAGAAGTAAGCTTCACAGAATGAGCTCAACTCCACTGAACCATGGGCCTGAAAAAACAAAAACAAAACACACACACACATTTAGGATGTAAAATGCAGAAGATTCTCAGTGTAAATTTGAGGCCATTTGTGATGTAAGATGATTGTATTCATGCATGATCGCTTTTTGAGTTGCCTTGGTTACAGAGATACATGTTTGTACATCTCAGCTCTGCTATAAACAGTATTTGCATAGTAAAAATAACAATACGATATGATCCGGTCTTGTGTGTGTGTTACCTTGGCTGTTCTGTAGATGTTGACTGCATTATCCAGGGCGATGTGCTGAGAGCAGATGAGTTCACAGTGTCTTTGTAATGCTCGCAGCTGGAACAAACTGGCAGCTGCCAACAACTGTGGGACAAAAGGCACACAAATGTAAATATTACTTTATACAATGAAACAGCGGTCATTAGCTGTGCACATTGGATTCCAATCCCAAAAAATGTAAACATGTAAACAGTAACATAACATCCTCTGGGAATTCCAAATCTATTCAGGTAGATTGTGTGTGTCCCTTCGGTGATTCTCACCTCCAACAAGTCTGGGACATTTGTTTTCAGAGACTCTGTTCCCCCACAGTACAGGTATGACATCATAATCTGCAAAAATCAAAAGTAATGTTTAGGCACAAGGCATTGCATAATGTGTTTAACTGTATTCCTTGCAGGCAGTTTCCCAATCAATCTGGACTCACTGTTAAACAAGAAATGTTTTCTTCTTAGAAAATAGTGCATTTTGTACCTGGAATATGTTGTACTTGACATCACTGATTTCAACTTCCTTGTTGGGGCTTCCATCTTGTCCGGAAGAGGCCAAGAGAGACTTGAATCTAAGGAAAAGTAAAAATCTTTTCAGTAACTTTTTAGAAAAATTATTATTATTAAAAAACAAATAGAGGACCGTCTCTAATTGGAGTAACGTTACTCTCCAGTGAAAGTGTAATACTAGCTGCACTCACCTGTCAGAAGCGGTGATCAGCAGGACTCTGTGGCCATAGAACGGTTTTCCCTCAACCACAAATGTCACATCTGACATCTCCTTATTATTCAGGAAGTGAGGGTCTGTAGAAAAACACATCAGACACATAAGACAAATATGAACTATTGACCTTGACTGTAGTTAAGTCTACCGTGTTAAGAAAAAACTGTAGAATGATCTTCTCTATCATAGGTACTTTTTCCAAACTAAAATTTTTTTGTATTTCTGAGTCTGAGGATGTGCTTCTTGTATCAATGTACTGTGTGTTCACATGCATGTACGAGTCTGTTTCCTCACCCAACTGTGCTGAAAGAGTTGCCTTCATCTCAGGGATGGCTGGAAGGGGTGCTGGGCCAAAACAATGACTAAAAATAGTCACCAACTGCTGAATAATGGCATCATTCTAGAGGAAAAGTGAAATAACAGGAAGATGTGCCGTTTAGCGTTCTCCTAAACTCATTTGATGCTGATAACCTGATAAAGAAAGCAGGCAGAATTACCGAGGCTAGAGTGGGATGTTACCTTGGTTGTTCGTAATATATTGAACATAAGGGGGAGGCCCATGGTGACCAGCTCCTCACAGTAGTCCTCCTCCCTGATCGTGGTGAACTCTCTGAGGAGGGAAAGGGTGACCCCTGCTCTAGATTGCTGCTGGGCACAACGCAGAGATTCCAGCCACACATGTAATTTCCACGGTACACCTGGTTAGGAAGAAGGAATTAAGGGTTTAGTCTTTCAGGTAAACAGAAATGAAAAAGTCATGCTCTCCTCGCCATGTGATAGTTACCCATAGCTCGTAGCTCCATGGTGACATCCAGGTAGCCGTGCTCTGCGCTGTAGTAGCTGGCCTCTTGCAGAGCCTTCATCCTGGCTTTGCAGAGCCTGGGTATCCCCACCTCTGGCAGAGACCCAGGGGCAGAGGAAGGATTAGGAAGGGGTGAGAGCGAGAGGAAAGGGCAGATGCCAGCCTCTTCACCCTCCACCCCCTCAGCTAAGATCTCCTCCAGAGACAGGACATCCTCTTTGACTTGTTGTGGCTGAGTCAGTAGCTTTCTTAGCACGTTCCTGACAGAGTAAATGCAAAGAAGAAGGACCATGTGCATGGAAGAAAAGAACAGAGAAAAAGAGTAGCAAGATGTTAACATATGTCCAAGCTGCAACACACGATCCTACACCCTCCTCTGTCTTTACATAATCTGTCACCCTCACAGTGGTATGCGAAGTGTTGAGTCTACACCATGTTCACACATACAAACAGTGAACAGGTGGAGAGGTTAATGTTAGCATTTAGCATTCATAGGCAGACGAAGTATCAAGAGCAGGGGACCTAAATGTATATTTCTTAGTCGGGTACTGTCTCTCCTCAGAGCTCAAACGTGGACTCAGGTCAAATCGGTTTCTGTGGTCAATGTGCTGCTTTAAGGTTTGACTGAGGGACACATACCTGTGTCCATGCGCAGCAGCATGACTGAAGCAATTCATGTCTTCATAGAGAGAGGAAGTAAGGGCATTTCCATCGTTGGTCTTGGATAAGGGGTCAGCGCCTCGTGCAAGTAGCAAGCTTACCATCTCATAATTGCCTAAGAAGAACATCAATAATCACTTACACACACAGGCAGCTCCTAAACACATTTGAATAGAATGTTTTACCACTATCAAATTTGAATTATTAAATGAAGTGTCTTCACTGTGTAATTTTCCACACTTGCTGATAATCCGTTCTTTTGTGTTTTGATAGATTTTAGTGTTTTTATGGCTTATTTTATAATTTCTTGTTATACTTACACTGTGGATTTGTTTCTTGTTTTACTGCTCTAGTGGTTATATTTTAGGTGACAAATGGTTGTTTTTATCATATCACATATATTAGAATTTAAACAAGCAAACTCATTCATATTAAGAACTATTTACACTCTGTCACTGCTGCTATGTAGAGCATGTGTCTCTTTTACTAGAGCAATGTGTGGCTTTCAGATGATCCCACAGAGGAATGCTGCCCAGAGGCTTCTAAACAACCACATGCTGCACACTGCTCCTCATGCTGTGCCTTAATTTACCCTTTCATCTCCTCCAGCCGAAGTGTCATTCACAACTCAAAGCGACTGTATATGATATTTTTAGTTGTCTTTTCGAAAACTAGCGATGACTGTATTTGTGATAGATAATTATAAGTTATCATTAGCTGTTTTGTCTAAACTTACTATATCATGTCTCATTTGTTTATCTCCTCCTCTGTTTGACTTCTAGCCTGTATAATTTACTATCAAGTAGTAGTTTAGCTACTATAAATCAGATCACAACACAGAACTACTAAAATCTCACTATCAGCTGTGCCTTCTTTTATAGAGCGTGTGCAAGTGTGCATGTGTGTTTGCCCACCTGCTGCTGAAGCCAGCTGCAAGGGGGTGTCTGCCGTGCTCTCCTGTCCATTACGGACTGCAGCCCCCTCCACATTGGCCCCTGCATCTAAAAGAAGCTGTAAAGACACACCACATCTGTTATATTAAGCAATGTTTGATATCCTACTCATTCGAGGCCTGACCTCCTATTTGTCAAACCACTTTTGAAAGGATTAACACCATCCACAGTCAACTCTGTGGACTGTGGGCGGTGCTAGAACAAAGTGCTTTTATTGTTCATTTTCCCATCATTAAATCATATACAGCCATGCATATTGTCAACTTGTGGTGGGTTACACATTAATTACATCAGGTGGTGGCTACTCATGTGTGTCTTTGTGGTTCCAACCTGCACTATAGAGATGTGCCCATGCAGCACAGCGAAGGTTAGGGCTGCCCAGTGTCGACTATCAGGATGCACAGACGGGTGCTTGGGGGAGCATGGTGGAACCTGGTAGCACAGAACAAACAACCAAAAAAAATTGTAAAAACTTATGACACCCTTTTTTAGATTTCATTGCTTTAAAATTGATAAATCCACAAGTACAAATTAAATAATTCTGTCCATTTGTTGAAATTATTTAAAGGATGCATACTGCTACATCAAGGTTGGCCCCAGCATCAATCAACATCTGGACTAAAGCCTCGTCTCCAGCTGCGCAGGCATACATCAGAGGGGTCATCCCCTATGATATGTAAAGAAAAAGAGTACATATCAAAAAGAGATATGAAAATGGAGGAATAAGGCAGAGATTTTTAATGGATTATGGATGTGATTTCCTACGTATAGTCCTGAGACAGATATTCAGTACCTGGTCATCCATGCTGTTGACCCCGTCTGGTCCCAGCAGATCAATGGCTTGGCCAATGAGATCTGTGCGTCCACAGTTAAGCATCCGAAAACCCAAATCGAGGTGGAACTTGTCTGTGGCAGCTTTGGAGTCCAAACGTTTGAAGGAGCTAAAGCAACATTCAGGCCTGAGGAAGATGGTGAAAAAAATGGAAGGAAGGAGGAAGCTTATAAATGACCAGTTTACCTTCTTCTTCTTCACTCAGACAGATACAACACACAGACACAATAACAATAATCTGTACCAATCTTCTCGAGGCTCATGCATATTGTATTTTTGCATCTATGTGTTTTTTTTAGATATTACGTTATGAAAAGGTTAATGAGCCACATTCTATAATTCTGGTCATTAATCTAATGCATGCAGAGTGTAATTGTGTGTCAGTGGGAACCAATTAAATCAAATGGCTATACTTTATGAATAAAAGGAAACACAGAAAGAAATAGTGCTGCTACTTGTCAGTACCGCTTATTTTGCTAGGCATAGTTTCATATGGGCAAGTCCAGTTTAAAAACACTGAGCAGGCCAACTCAATTGTGAATGTATGTGTGTTCTCATTTACTTCAGCTGTCTTGGTTCACAGTCCAGCCCTGGAAGGAGAAGCCTGGCAGTCTGTCTGACATCATCACTGTCCACCAACAAACTCCTGCGATGCTCAGCATGAACTATGGCCACTCTCATCCACTCCATCAGCGGGGGCAGCAACAGGAATGGCCTGCAAATAAAAAAAATTCATTATTTCACTTCTATAGGGCTGACATAATTACAATTAATTCCTAAAACTGATACTTCCAAAATAAGTAAAAAGCATTTATATCCAACTGTAGTTTAAGTATGCTGTAAAGTGAAAATACACAAAGCACAGAACTTGTCCAACAATCAGCTGTTGGAAAATGCTGTCAGTGCTCATGATTCAGTCATGCTCCGAAAGGAAGTCTTCAACCAGATGACTTATGTGGGTCTGGCAGTACTTCCCCTCTGCCTGACCAGTGTACAGTGAGTCATACAGTATTTAACCCCCCCACCCAAACCACAAACACACACACACACACACACACACACACTTATCACATTTACTTGTCAGCTTTTACACACCATATATCAATTGCATGTTCCTTTACACTTCCAGACATGTAAGCATGTACACATACACAGGCACACACACTCGGATGCATGACTAATGCTTACATGTAAGCTGCCTGATTGTGCCTTCTTGATGTGAGATGAACATAAGAGCTTCTGAATAATCAGCCTATTTTTAAACCAGGTGTATCAGATTAAGCTGCCATCCTTGACAAGGGTGCAGCACCCTGACATTGTTATAGATAGTTTTTAAGATCTACGGTTTAAAAAAAAAACGAGTACAAGAGATACAACTGAGGCAAACAAGCAAAATAGTGTTAAAAATAGAAATGATATGCAAAATGTCACTATTCGAGGAGTTGAAATCGAATAAATACAAGAGGAAAAAAGGGAAAATAAGATTAGGTCTTTGTGAATGTGACATTCTGAGAGGCATCTAGATGATTTGATTGTGTTTCGTTCTCCTTTGTCCTCCTTTTACACCTTTACCTCTAAATCTCATTAGAACCACTGGTGATATGGCTGTCTGCAGTGCCACGTCTAGCCAGTTATCTGGCATTAATCCCGCCTTTCTCTCACCATATGTGCTTACGTAGACTGTGCCTGTGAACAATGACACATTATTTTCAGTGTTACTGTTGTTTGCTTTTGATCACATGAAGCCTCAGTCAGGGTGTGTTAAGGATTGTTTGAACGCCGCCTCTGTGTTATCACAAGTTACTAAGCTGCATGTCTCCTGCTGTTGTGTTATTCTTAGCAGCAGATTCACCTTTCTTCTGAGGGGAAGCAAACACTCCAGTGCATATCATGAATACAGATGGGAGGAAAAAGCATGAATGGTATTCAAACACATAGCACTGTGGTGTCCAGGACCCCCTTCAGTGTCATTTGTTCTAGTCACTGTGTTTCCTTTAAGAAGCTATAGCACAGTGTCGTTCATCAGTCTTTAATAATGTGTATTGTAAAATGGATCACTTCACCTTTTTTTTAATCTGCTTGACTTTTTAATCCCGTACTTAATGTAACATAGCTTCTTTTTTAACAACCAAAAGAATATGTGTATATATTAGCATACGCTAACCTCTGACTGAGCATAGTACATGATACCATTTTTATCCGCAGATACCCTGCTTTTGTCGGTTTAATTTTTTTGCCAATTGTATCAGATGTTGCTTCAGGACATCTAGGATAAGTTATTAGACAGGAGGAGGGCTCCTCCTGTCGTGATAGTTAAGCAAGCAATCCTTGACATGATGAGATGGAGAAGGAGAAGAAATAGTAGCTGGAAAGAATGGTGGATAGGTGATAGGTTTGAATGTTTGGGAAATGCCTGGGAGGCAGTTGGAAAATGTAGAGGTGAACAGGGGGGGTTGACAGTTTGGAGATAATGCTTTGGCTGTGGAGTGATAAGAAAATCATGTAAGTGTGGAGAGGAGGAGCAGTGGGCTGGGGAATCAATGTTTACACCCCAGTTAATGGATCCACTCAACACAAATTGGTCTGTGCATCTGGTTCATTCTTGTGTGCATTCATGCATGCGTCTGTGTCTGTCTTCCTGAATGCCACTGCACTCTGCTCCTTTGCTTGCTTCCAGCCACGCACACTGTAGTGGCACTAATGCAGAAACAAAGCAGCTTCAATCAACCATATCCAGCTTTAACTATTTAACGCTTCTTTATCCATTGGAGTTTGTCTGTTCTTCGCTTGATCAATTGACAGTTTACAGCCTGTGATTTAGTATTAAAACAAACAAATATAACATTAAACTTCTAACTGCCGCATTGTAATCAAGTTAGCATTTTCTTTTTGTGTCCTTAATCAAATACTTCAAGCAGGAATTTTATACCAATTAACTCTGATAACCTTAGTTTTATTTGAATATGTGGTTCGGTGTGTGTAGAGTATATTAACAAGAACATTCACAAATCCACTGAGGCCATGTGTGCACATACCTTCCTCAGTGGCCCACAACTGCATACAGATGGAGCTTGTCTATACCATCACCAACATAGCTCTGCCTCTTATACAATTAATACGCCTACGCCTCTTTCTCCACCCCTCCCATCTGACCCCTGTGGTTATGCCTTTCAGCCTGAGATGCAAACTTCACATTCACCATAGAGTCAGTGGAACATCAAAGCAAAGATGCCAGCTAACACTGAAACCAGATAACGCTTCTGGCTCCCCTTCTGACCCGACATGCTACGACTGCATGCCAAGCACAGCGGGGAACAGACACACACAGACATACATACGCAAACTCTCCCACACACATGGCCTTATAAATGTTTGCTGTGATTCATTGCACCTTTCTCACCACCACCTGGCTGCTAATAAAAATTGTAAACAGTTCAAATTGTGGTCAGGTGTGTTTAAAACTCTAACCTCTCCAACGTGAAAAGCAAAGACTTTTTACCCCAGGAGGCAAAAATCACACATGCTATATTAGACTCATATCCCCTTGATGTCCTACATCTTAAAGCCAGTAATTAAGTTCATGTTGGAACAAACTTCAAGTCTTAAAGTGGATCCCATTGTGGGCTGCAAAAGGTCAAGGTTAACCAATAATCTATGGTCAAATTACTGCCATCAAGGTTCCATAAGGGGAAATGGAACCATATCCTATGTATCTGTGGTTAGAAGTAAGCTCCACTGGCTACATCTTATCATAGTAACACATCTATCCATTAGTGCTGCCTTCCATCCACTAAAGAGCCGAAAGGGTTTAGGTAGTCTCTCAAGATTGTTAGGAAGTGCTTCTTCTTGCAGTGGAGACTAATGATTTTAACATTAAAATAACTGGTTAATAACTTTCAGCACTAGTAAAAGTTTAGCTTAAAAATGGTTTGTGAATGCAAAAACAAGCATGGGCAAACACACAATCACACATAAAATGTTGAAGGTTTTATGCAGTCTAATATTCCAATACATGATCATCACTCATAACTAAGCACTAGATTTAAAGGATCATAACAAAAATGGGCCTTCTTGTAGTCTTGAGGATTCTGCCATAAGGCTCTCAAAAGACTCCATATAATGTTTGATAATTTAGCCCACACAGACTTGGTGGTTTTGGGTTTCCACCAACGATTTTATAAAGCTTCCAATAAAGGGTGAGCCAAAGAGATGGAGAGGCCCCATGAAGGAGAGAGGTCTGTGTCATTACCAGGCACTTGCACTGTAATCACTTCCAGGTTTGCACTGCTCTATTCAACTACCTGAATCTATCCTGCATGCTAACATTTATCGACCTGCAACTATTAGTGGCACAGATACAGACAAGAAGGCAAACCAAAGTATACATTATAGCTAGATGCTAAATAATTTCATCCTGCACACAGACGGATATAAACTCAAAGTTTAAAAGAAACATTTGAGGACTTGGAAGAAACAGCTAAGACAGGGGAAAAGAGAACTGTGCATAAACTGTTATGTTCTTTTAAGAGCCTATCTTTGCTTACTCACACTGTGCCTGTTCATTATTAAATGTACAGGATCTAGCTCTCTATGTATACACTTATCTTTGCAAATCTATGTGTAGATCTATATGTAGGAGAAGATGCAGATTTGACTGTTTTCAATGCAAATCTTTAATGTAACTATGGGTGTCCCTGAGTTTTAAAACCTGACAAAAAAAACGTACAAATACATGCATTTCTAAAGGTTTAACTGGCACAAACATTTAATCCCACTTATCACAGCAAAATACGCACACTTTAGTAGGTGTATCACATATAAATGTTTGAGGGCTGCCTTTGCAGAGCTCAATATATCAGTGTTGAATGTGTAATTAACCTTTAAACCTACAACATTACTTTGCCCTGACACTTTTAACATGTAGTTACTCTGAAATACACACACGTCTGTTTTTTTTTTTCCTATGAAGCCTGAACACAGATGCGTGGGCAGGCTACAGGCTTTTTTTCATACAGAATACACTCAAGCTGAAATTCTGACTAATAATGTTAGCTTAACTGCACATATCCTTTCACATGTATTTCATGTGAACTGTCACATGGCATACGTTTTAATAGTTCACTAAAGCAGAAAGGAACGGTGAATTGGTTCAGGGTAACTCATTGCCTACTATGACAAGCCAACAACATGAAATTAATTTCTGATACTTAAAAAAGGATAACCTAAATATGTCCATGTTATACAACTAAAACCAGAATGTTTGAATAAAATATAAAAGTGTGCTCTTACAAATGTTTTTATTCTCTTGTTTTAGGATAAAAATATACAAGAATTACCACCATTGTTCTGTAAATAAAACCCACAGACATTTTGAGGTATCCCTAACAAAATTACAAAAACAAAAAAGTCCATTAGCACCTCATAAAGTCACTTAAACCAACCCTTTCAGCCTAATTTACACCCTAAACATGCAATTCACACATTTAACAAACTAACAATAACACCTGGAAACTTTTGCTTACCTGTAATTTACCTTTACAAAATTCAAATTAGAACCTAACTGTTAATTTCTAAAGTTGGATGCTGCATTCTTAGGTTTGTGTATTTGCAGTAGCTAGCATGATGACATTAATAACATTTCTTACATACTGCTGCAAAACCCAGATGGTCAAACACACCACTTTTCTAGGATTCGATGTGTTTCTTTACTGCCTGTGTTACATTTTAAAATGTAAAAGCATCTGAAATGCTCTTGTCCAGTCATGCATGACTCCTACCTCTCCTTGCTGAGTGCCATGCGTGGGGGATCTAAGTTGGGATTCTCCATGGACTCCATTTGTGGGCAGCGCAGGAAGTAGTAGAGGGTGTGGAGGGCGTCAGGCGACCAGGACACGGGCTGCTGGGGACGGGCGTAGCGGGCTGGGCTCAGCCCCGGGCGCACTGAGCTGAGACGCTGCATGTGGTGCATTGCACGAGACACCAAGTCACCTGGAAAAAAGGAAACATGAGATCTGCTTTAGAAAGGTTGCTTATTTTATTTGCTCAAATCTTCTTTATCAAAGCCAAAAGATTCCCTGTGGTGGAATGCAGGCAAATGCCGAGTGGCACATTAAAAGGACTTCAACTACATCAAGAGATCTCAATGCTTAACAGGCTTTCATCTTTCCTTACAAGTCAACCATTTAAGCTTCCTTTATTCATTCCTGTCCTGCAATATCTCAAGTGGTTTTTGCCATTAGCAGTGTCATTATCAGTGAGCCCTGCTCTAAACAGCCATTCATCTTTACCCACTGAAGGACTTAATGGTCTGACAGACAGTTGATCACACGCTCTAATGAACTGTTAAAGCGTTTCTCTATTGACGCTTCCCCAATTGCTGCACTTAGCAGTGGGAATTAGTAAAATGAAAAAAAAAAACAGCTTAAAAACTGTGGTTCAGCTCTTGTAACTAAGTAAAAATGGTCACTATTTTCATTGTGTGAAAACAATGCTGTGCTGAAACAGATGTGAGAAATATTTGAATTACCAGACACTGTATCCATCCACGTTGCAAGTAAATCAGAAAACCGTGTGCAGCTAGATAAACTCAAACAGATTGCTGTATGTGAAGTATATTGTATAAAACTTTATTAACTTAGTAAGAAGTATTAGGAAGAGACAAAGCATCAGTGAACACTAGGAGGGGGCAAGGGAAGCCAGGTTGAACTTGGGATCATGTAACACTCATTTAGTGTAATTACCCCTGGGTTAATTTCTAACCAGATTACCATGGGGATAGGAGGCTGTGCGGGGGCTAAGAATGGAGATTTTAGCAGTGCAAGTGTGTATGTGTATGACGATAGGGGGTGAGATTGGAGAAGCCCTCCCCAAAACAGACCCCACTCAAAGCTGAAGAGTGTCCTTTGTGTTAACCACCACCAGCCCTCCCTCCAGGTGGTCTCTGAGGAATTCTTGCCCAAGATGGAGAGCCCTGGCTTTGCAGCTTACATTGTGCCCTGAAGCTAAAGTAAGCTCCAGGGGGTCAGAAGGATATGGTTTACTTCTTTCTTACATAACAGCTTATATCGGAGTACTTGTGGAAGCATGGAAGTCAAACTGAGACATAGATTTTTGAATATAATTTATTTTCTGTCAGTTCAGTGCTGCTTTAATATTTCCCTCAGATGTCCCTTTGACTAAATGGTCACATACACATAGTTTCCCATACCTAGTGAAAGGGCACAGCAAAAAACAAAACTTTCAAATGTGTCTGAAGAACCAGTCTGTAGGCTGCACTTAATTTCCAATTCTGGACATTTATTACCATAAGTATCCAGTATCCATCACGTTTCTGTTTGGCCAGGTCCAGTCAAGAGATCAAGCAATGCTGAGCAGTTTAATACAGATGCTCCAGTGTGTGCCTGGTGTCTTGGCCTCAGATCAGTTTGCCAAGCCCTCTGTGTTTATGTTGTATGAATGCATATGGATGAACATACAACTGTATATGTGTTTTTGTAGGCAGTCTGAAGGGTGCCAGTGCTGCCCAGAACAGCTCAGCTTCACACCACCAGAGAGATGTGCCACAAAGAGACCAGTGAGCAAGTAAGAAAAAGAGCTTGTCTGTGTTTGAGTATGTGTGTACACTTTCTTAATGCCTCACCAACAGCAGTGGTGTATGAACGTGGCCTTGTGCTTGAGGAACAAATGGCAGAGTGTTAGCTCATTTGGAGAAGGAAACCTATCCCCACTCAAACCAACACCAATCTCCATCCCTCCTTCTCTTACCCTGCCCAGAAAACCTCACTCTTCACCTCTATAACTTTCCATCATTTCCCTTGAACCCCCCACTCAGCACACCCACTGTACCCAACGCACTTCATCCAAGTTCATACCTCTAACACTCCTACAATTTCTTTTTAATGTCTTTTTCTCATTTTTTAATGTCTTCAGTCCATGTCCAGTACACATGTTAATCTGTGGGCTAGAAAAAAAATTCCAGGAAAGTTCTTACACCTTAACAGCTTTTAAGTTTTATGGTTAGACCTATATACAGTCTCAGAGATATTGACCTACTTACAAAAACATGCAAATGAAGCCCAAGTGTTGTGACACACCAGGCCTTCAAAGAATTAGCTGTAAATACCCACTGTAGCATTTGCTCCCATCATCTTTTGTCAGGACCAAAAAGTGGCATTTGAACATACCACAGAGATGACAGCCGATGGGTGTGCAGCACTGCATGATCTGTGCTTGTTTGAGAGCATGAGAATGCAGAAGACCTGGGACCACAGATATACAAACTGTAACCTAAGCAATGTTGGCTTACCATTCTCACAACACTCTTGTTAGTCATAGACAATTTCTAATCAAGAACCTGTTATCTGTTAAGTTACAAATTGTGCCAAAGTGGTTAATACCATAGTCTCTTCTCGTGCACTGATTAACTAAGCTGAAAAGTCAATCAGTGGTCTATCTCACATAGGGGGCCGATGCCAATTCATAATGTTGAAACAGCTGAAAAGTTGCAGATGTGGGTCTGGCCAGTGCTGATGTTAAGCCAAGCCACTAAGGCCAACGCGCTGTCCATGTCTTTTAACTTAGTTGACAATAGATGAAACAGAGAAACAGACAGTTTGTGTGTACAAGATGCATACAGACACAGCAAAACAGACCAGGGACAGACAATATACAATCAGACACATTATCACTTTATTCTCCTGAGCTCCATGTGTTGATAGATGTTTGCATTGCTTATTTTTAGAGGAGAGTTCTTTCAAAACAAGGCATGAGATGGGACATATCCTAAGACAGAAAGATAAAAATGGCAAATCTATTATATCTGCCTTGCACTCGGCTGTCTGAAATAACAGTGTTTCTGGCAAAGGAAATGTTCCCTGTCTTCAAAAGCCAGAAAACAGGGTGGGTAAATCTAGGTGTGTTTAGAAAATGTTCAAAACAAGATACGAATATGAAGTATCTTTCATCGACAATTTGACAACTGCTTTATAACTTGTTTGTTTTTCTGTAATAACAAGAATGTTTAATGACTTTATTGTTTGTTAAAAGAGCTCATAGGAATGCAATAATGTAAACACATGATGGGAAATAATCTATTAATATAAAAAAATACACGACCACACAAACTCTTCTGAACTGCATTTACTCACTGAGTTCAGAGATACTGCCAACACACGTAGCTAGCAGGGACTGTTCCAGCGTCCTCAGCTCCAGCTGGGCATAGGCATCCTCCCTGCTATCAACAGATGTCTGCTGGTTCTCTGTGTAGGGACTGAAATGGGCCGGAAGAGACAAAACACCTACAAAAAGAGAGAAAGACATTTATGATTAATATGATATGTTGGTGAGTCCTGCAAACAAGCCCCCATTGCTTCTGCAACCATCCATCCACACTGCTCTAACAGGAGTCTCAAAACAATTGCTTTTGTTGTATTGACACAATGTATTTCCAATCCTGGCAACATGTAATCCACACTACCAAGGGCAAATAAACACATAGGGCATGTGAGTCTCGCTCTCTACACATTTAGGTAAATAAACAGAGAACATCAGTGACATCAGACTAATACAAACAAAACAAATACCCAGTGCATCAAACAGTGCAAAAAAATACTGAAACAGACCAGAAGATTGAGTTAGGAATTTAGTGTTTCTACAGTTATTTAATAGCTGTAGTATAGTTACTACAGGTATGCTGGATTTGTACCTGTTGTATTGAGTAGTACTACTGTACTAATGTTATTACAGACATACCACACATACAGTGTATGGTTATTGCCTAGATGTCATATTTACAAATATTTTGCTAATATTTGAAATAATTTTGAAACAATGGTGGCTAGATAAATGATAGTAAAGTTGATATGACCAAAGTGTATGAGGATCATATTTCACATGTCCTTAATTAACAGAGTACTGCACACATCAAAGACCACTAGCAAACCAGGACTCCAACAACCTTTATTCTGACCATGGTATTTACACCAACTAACCCACAGACAGGTGGGAGGACTTAGTGTTAGATGCACTAGGTGTAAATGCTTTGAAATACATTTGAAAGAGATAAAAATCATCATTTGATGATCATGTGTGTTAAAATCAGAAAAATACTGTGAGCAACTCGTCAACAATATCCCAGGAATCAACTTTTTTGCAGCACACTGCATCCATTGTTGTGGCCCGTAGCGTAACTAGGGTGAATCTAGGACAGTTATGGTATTTCCTCTTCAAATGCTTTATATTCAGTCAGTCCAACCCAGCCATGTCAAGCCTCTGTCAAGCTGTATGTGTAACACAAGTCAAAGAGAAATATAATTAAAATGCACTGTTTAAGGAGTATCACTTACCCCCTTTAGCAAATCAGATATCAAATAATTATATTCAACAACTAAACATAAAGTTTGTAATTTATAATACATGACAGCTGGCTGTCATACTAATTGCAGGCAAGGCGATAACATCATTCTTACATAACCCAAAGATGTCCTCATGCTCTTTGACTACAGTCCCCCCCGTGATTGCTGTTTTCCAACTAAAATTGATCGATGTTGTGACATAAGAAGGTGAGAACAATGTGTGCTCTTTCTGCCCTCAGTACATATCTAATGGCTTTTCATTAGCTTTTCTTGGAGCAATGTGTGGCTGTGTATAGATCACAGTGTGTTGTTAGTTGGTGTCTGCACCTAGTTGAACTGAGCAGCTGCCCAGAGGTTAACCTTTATTTTGGCTGCAGTGTCTGAGGTGAGCTTTTTGCCAAAACCAGAGGAAATGAGTGGGAGATTGATGTGGGATAAAATAGGAAAATGGAAAGAGGAAAGATGATTGGTACAAGTTTGTGATTTATTTACAAAGCCGGAGGAAACAAGCCTCTCAATCTCAAACTCATCTCAACCTCCCAAAGGGGAAAATATGGGCTACCATCCCTAAAATGACATTTCCATGTGCTTCCAGCTAAAGCTGTCCTCTCACTAGAATCTGTGAGAAAAATTGCTGATGCATGTTAAAAAAAAATCCCACCATCCTGCTCTGAACTATCTTCCTCTCAACACCCCATGACATAACAGAAGATTGAACATGAATTAAGAAGTACAAAGGACAAATATTTTACAACCAGTAAATTATTTCTGTTACTTGTAAACAAAAAATGCCATTATACATTATGCAGAATAAAGCCAAAAATGCTTACAGTAAATCTGTATTGTGCCCAAAGATGGAACAAACCTCAAGCTAAATGACACGCCCAGACTTTGACTACCCTTAAATCCATGTATAAAACATGTACGGTCTTCACTGCTTTAGACTGAACCATAAATGTCCACAATAATCAAAAGACAGTATATGAGAAAGACAATTATAGCTTATACAAGTATCCCACAAGAAAACTTAGTGTCCAACTGTATGGGTGGACTCAAGAGGAGAAGTATTGCAGCAGTTGTGACATCAGCTGTGCTTGGAAGCAGCTAGTAATGACTAGATTGTATTGCAAAATGTGAACTGGGTTTGCCTTAGTGAGTACTGTGTAATAGCCACGGCCATTGCACCCTGGTTTCAACTGTGTATGGTTGCATGCGCTTCATAAGACATAATAATTCATAATTCATAAGACAGGGACAGTATTAAATTCATGTGCTAAATGCAAACATTATCTAGTCAATGTGACAGGCTGTATATCATCTGCTGAATAAAGACAGTCACATGGAAATGTTATTGCAGAAGCTGGATTTCGAAGTTGAAAAGTACATGGCACATGATATGTTAACTTCCTAAAACAAAGCCAAGCAGGGAAGGAGAAAGTCACTTCAGTCCAGAGTAGTGTTTCATAAATTAAAAACATATTGAGAGAACTAAAGATATTTCCACTCTGGCAAAGTTTTGCTGCCAAAACAAAACCAGTCCCATGCAAAAAATTTGACTCTCTCCCTCTCTTTCTCTGCCATCTGACATGTACAACATCTGCTGACTCCACATTCCCAACACAATGGAAATGGCTGCCTCTAGCAGAGAACCACTGTGACAAAGAGCATGCACATCAGACAAACAAACTAAACTCATGCTTCAACACATCCCTGTTCACTCACACAAGCACAAACATACCCACACTGTGCATACAACGTAGTTAGTAATTCTACCTTAGGCTACCTTTAGTCTTTTAGTACTTAGGATCAGAGTTTTGCCTCTACAGCTTACTAATCATTCCTTAACTTGTCACTGAGCTCACATAAATGTGAGTAAAGCATCTAAAGCTTTTTACAACACCTCGTGTGAATCCCCAGCCGAGGCCTCGGATTAGCCATTCTCAGAAAAATACAGCATCCTTTTTAACGATGATGGCCAGATACTTAAGGGACCTGTTCATTTATTTCAATAACTTTCTTATGGTGTGAACAGTCTCCTGAAAAGCTTCACCGTGTAGACATCATAATGTTTTATAGTGACTATAACTACAGTGGCCCCCAAGACAGAGTAGTAGATGTTATGTTATGTAAATAGCTAATTCAGAAATGACTACATTCCTACACAGACTCATGCCTCTTGGGGTGTAAGACATGTTCTGAGAGGTTTTGTCAACTTAGGCTGTGTGAAAAAACTAATGTGGTTTTCTATGTACATGAGCAATGGCATGCAAATTACCAAACTATGGAATAAACTACCTGTAATGTGATTCACCAAGTTTCTAGTCTTTAAACTCTCCCTATTTGCTTAAAATATATAAAATGGTTTAAATAGAAACCCAATAATATGCAGGGAATATCAAACCACTATTAAGAACTAGTTTAAAAATTTCCTAATGCTTTTTAAGATTTATTTTGGAAAACAATAGAAGACCACCTTCCAGCCAACACACAAAAAAACAACTTTTTGCTTCTGAAGTTTTTGTCATCACATTAATAGAATAACCTTTAAACTACATTTAGCAGGCTTAAAATAGACGTGTCTTGAAATGAAGTAAAATCCTTGGAAAGGGTAAAATACTGTCATTTTAACTGATTCTGTCATATTTTTTCGAAGCTGGGGCAAATATTCGCACACCACCACACGCCCAGTGGTTCCCATGGTTCCACCCCGTTGCTTGCCTCGCCGCTGAACCCCAGCCTGCGTCATCTGGGCCTGATGTAGGTCCACCAGACTGTCCCCACCACCACCGCTAATATCATGAGCACCAGCAGCTCCACCACCATATCCATCATTTTTCTCTGGCACTTTGAGACACGATAAGACAAAGGGGAGGGGATGAGTGCAGAAGCTGGGAGGGGGAGAGGGAATAAGGGTTGTAGAGCTTTGGTGAAGATGAATGACTCATGCAGGGGAGGGATACAACTTAGGAAAAACTGGGGTGAAAGACAGGAATATCTGAAGCAGAGGAGGGTGAGGCAGGGGAAGACAAGTGGGACAAGAGATTCATTCTTTTGCGGTAATTATGGTTCCATTTCTGAGGTTGACCCTGCAAATGTCAAGTGGGAATTCTAGCTACAAATCACAGCTGAAGCTTACCGCAAAGCCTGTGGCAGTCTCCAGCCCATCCAAACTATCTCTCAAAACCAATACTGCTCCTCCTAGCTCAACCAAGTTATCACTCACAAAGATGATGAACAGGCTGCCAAAAGAAGCTAGCATGTAAAAAACATAACAATTGTGGCAGCTTATTGTCCTTGACTCCAATTTCGTGTTTTTAGCACACAGGCTTGGTAGCAGCATTATTGCCAAAAATATCTAGTGATTGGTGGATATTTCTGCTTCTCCTGTCTACGTTGTCAGCTAAATTCTAAATTTCTTAGCAATTTATTTTTGTGAAATTTTTGTTCCCACCAGCTCCCACATTGCTGATAAAAGCACATTCTCAGACCATAATTGGGCTGCATGTGTTCATTTGTTTTGTCTACCATAGAGAATGTGTGAAAGACAGAAGGACATAATCAGCTTAACTCCTGCAGACAGACAAAGTCAAAGGCTCAGGAGAATGTGTGCATTCTCACAACACACACACACACACACACACACCTGCCTTGCCTTCTTTAACAGCCTCTTCATTCATTACAGGGTAGATGGATCAGTGTCAGGGAAAGGGGCTTCAAAGCAACTTCCCCTGCCCAGAAAGAAGCTATGATTGTGGGCCAGGAAGCTATAAGCTTGCTCCTGTGTGAAGGTCAGAGGGTGACAATAGTACAGTGTTTGACAGGGCTGTTGTTGGGTGTGTATCACACTTACAGTCTCCTTATCCACTTGTTTAGAGAAACAACAAAGGGCACACACATGCTTATACTTTATTTCATGTCAGTGGAATCTACAGGCCAGATGTGATCCTTCATTGACAGGCCAGGCCTCTTGTTTTCCACCATTATACGCTTCAAAACACCTGTTTTTTTACACATCCAGCCTCACCCACACACTACATTCCTCCCTTAGAGATTGTGTGCCATGCAAAGGTCTTTTATTGCAAGCACTGAGCCGGACTTCAGAGAGGATAACAGGGAGATTGATGATTGAGGTTTATTGCACGAGTACTGTACTTCTCTGAAAAACAAGTAGGCTTAGTTTTGTTCAGCTACGCTAACTGCAGGGCTTCAGAATCAGGGTTAAAAATATCCAGGTTTGCTTGTTCTGGTGGATTCTGAAACGATCCTTATCTAAACAGATTTCAAGTGGGACAGAGTAGCATTTAGAAACTTAAAAGTGGTCTATTAGTATTTGAGCTAATAATAATCATGCATTTGACAAGGTACGTGCAAGTGTGTCTGTCAAAATACAAACTACTTCTGTTGAGTTGGAAGTGGACAGAGAAGCATTCATATTCTGAATCTGTTTGCACTTAAATTCTTAGTTTGGACTGAATTGGCCATTCACAGGAATATTTGTGTCCAAATCAGGATGTTTCTGTTTTAAAAAGTAGCAAAAATTAGTGATCTCTACATCTCTCATATACACACATACACACAGACATACACTTTCCTTTTAGGGCCTGATATAACAGAGACCATGATAGACAAAAGATGTCAGGTCTGGACGATGTCCCGTGACACTCCTGTGACTTCTGGATGCAAGGGATCAGAGGTCAGACACAGCCCTGAGCTGGGGCTAAAATAGGAAGTAACCTTATCAGCTGGGTAAAAGTGAACTTCCCTAAGTCAGTGAACACCCACATGCACCATTAATCACTGCAAGAGAAGATGTAAAGAACAGAAGTTATGGTGAAAAAAGATTTTGTCTGCATGGTCTGCTTGTTGTCACCCAGCAAACAACTATTGGCTTTTTAAGGTGCTCAAAAAGTAAAACCAAAAAGTTAAATGTTAAATATGAGATCTGAACATTTAAAACAAATACTTGAAAGTGTCAAATTTAGTTCCTGCCCACAGGCTGAATGTAAAAGTTATGGATATGTCTGCTGTAAGATGTCTGCCAGGGATCCCAGAGTGCATAACCTCAAAGTTTAGATCTGAATCTTTACACCAGGTACACTGACTCTTTGGAAAGAAAATTCCTGAGTGTGTTCAGAAACTCAAACATAAAATGTTTTACAAGATTAAAATATTACACTGCAAACTTTAATAAATATAAAGTTGCAACCATAAGGCACCAGCTATTTCCTGTTTATATGGAAAATTGGTAAATGGGTAGATCTAAGCTGCCTAGACTCATACAAACAGGTCAAGTTAAGTGGTTCTAACAATCCCATATTACGACTGTTGAGCTGTAAATCTGGTCTATAAAAAATACCTAATTAACTACACTTCTCTCTCTTTCACACATGCACACACATGCACCCACACACACACGCACACAAATTAAGTGGTGAGATGTGAGATATTCTTTAGGTCTGTTTCCCACAGCCCTGAAAAATGGCGCTATGGGCTCCTGTACACAACAAACCCTAATCCTAATCATGATTCCCTCCCCCATTACCCTCTCTCCTCCTTTTTATCACTAATCATGTTTGGTATTTTACATTCCAGGCCAACTGTGGTGCCTGTGGCTATCTAGTCATATTTAACATTCCCCATTTCCATATGTCACACAACTTCAATAGTGTACAACAAAGGGACATATAGCTCCATTATTGGATGACATAGTTTAATAGGTTTCACTGGCTTATTGTACAGTCTTAGGGCTGGAAATGCACTATACTGTGTATGGAGGATGGTTTTGTTCTTTGTAATGACCCAGGATGACACACACACACACACACACACACACACACACACACACACACACACACACACACATAAAAATGTAACCTCAAACCCACCCTCTCATAATCAAATCCACTTTTACTATTGGGATGATGTCACCATTCAAAATACTGCCTGGAGGTGTTTGACAAATAACAACACAAAAAGGCCACAGCTCCATTGGCACACTATACTATATGACCATAATAAAAACATTATATAGACATTATTGCCTGGAGCAGATCAAGGGCTAGCTGTTTTAAACAGAAACAGTTAACCTACTTTTATAGAACAAACTACCTTTTATTCAGCTCTCCATCAAATAGTGCTATAGGTGTGTATACACTAGGTGTATGCATGTGTGTGTTTGCTAATTTCTTTGTTTCTGTCTGTATGATCGGTTCAGTTTCTCTAAGCGGGACTGTAAAAAAAGTAAAAAGAAAGAGCCAGTCACTTGGATGGCAGACAAAACTTTCATTGAACAAGTCCTGAACCTGAACTCCAGATCATCATAATTCTCAGGAATACATATACAAATACATGCCCACACATACTTTAACATCAGTTAATCACAGTACTCAAGGCTGATCTGGAAGTTAGAAGTAGTTCAAATTGAGTTTTGTTTTCCTGTTTACTCTCTTACCCTCTATATTTGAGTACAGATGTATTTAATTTGCATACAGCTACTAATATGTAGTGCTGTATATATAAATACGTGCATTTTTCTAATCTTCAGGATCATGTTGTTTATATGTATAAAATCTATAAAGTGATGCTGATTGGCCATAATTTGTGTAAATCAATTGTTCTGTATACACAGAATCTATTGCAGCTCTACCTCACCTAAAAGACAAATATAAGCGTCACCATCAGCATCAGAGGTTGTTCTTTACAAAGGAAAATATAATAATGTAAAATTTTCACTTGCAAGTTGGACGGGTGGATCTCTCACTTTTCTGGAATTCAGGGACCAAATAAACAGCCAAACAAACATAAACTGTGGCTGTTTTGTGGTTTTTATAGTGATTTGTTTTCATTAATAAATTAAACCGTTTCATTATTGAACTTATAAAAAGTCTCATTCCTAAGTAATTTTAAATGCTCAAATGGGAAGACTAATTAACAATAACAACTGAGCAAGAAGTGCACATATTTGAAACCTGCTCAGTCTGCAAGTAAAGGTTTCAACATGCGTAGAGACAGATATTTGTTGTGAAGGTTACAGCGTTGACCTGGAAAGACCAATTCACCAGATCTGTTTTTCACAGTTGCACAGTTGAACACTAAATCTATTATGTACTTGAAGTGTCTTCACTCTTATTAGCTTTTTAGTTTTTCTGAAATACCTTACTTGCACAGATTTAAATTTTAACTACCATTAAGACCTAAATAACACATACGGCAGCATTTCATTATCACTTCAACGCCTCCCTGAATAACATCTATAAAAAGCACTTTTTGAATCACCATCACTTATTAGATTGAGCTTCTAAATATAATTCTAGCTTTCTCATCCTTCCTGTCCTCTCAAGTGCTTCTCTTTCAGACTGAATTGAGCATTCACACATTAAGTCAGACATTAATTAACACACTTGGATAGCACCATGCTGTGCCTTTCCCACCAAAGGGACGCCCACAGACAGTCACAGGTACTTCACTTTACAGAGTTCAAGAATTAAATATTTCCCAACTGCCTATATACAGTAAACTCTCTTTGCTGAAGCACAGTTCTCACAGTTCAACAAGAAGCAGATAGAGAGACTTAAGAGTTTCAAAGTTTCAAAGACATTGCTCCAAATTCCCCCTTGTAAATCTAAAGCAGCTCTCTGTTGATTAACATTTCATGTTGGGCTGGGTAGAGAGCAAAATCATGACGCAGAACAGAGTGAGTCAAACTGAGAAAAAAAAAACAGTGATCCAGGGGTTTGGATTATGATTAGGAATGGAAGCTCATTCCCTCTTTCAATCACTCTTTTCTGTCTTTATCCGGCTCTCTGTCTCCATCTCACTCTCTCTGTCTTTCTCAGACTAAGTGTTTGGACTCAGTTTTGCAGCAGAGTGGAAAAGAAGCTCAGGAAAAGGAAAAGACAAACCACATTCTGGGCAACCACTGTTTGTGTTGTATAGTATGCTTTTGTGTGGGCTTTTGTGTGTCCATGTGTTGGTAACACAAGGTGTGGCTTACACTTGCATCAGCTACTGACATGCTTATTAAAGTTATTAGCAATACCACAATTTCAAAACACTATAAGAGTACTGTATGCAAAAAGGTGCTCAGAAGAAGTGCTTATTATACAGAACAGTTGCTAGCATTTTAAATAATTATTATGAAAGTGGTAGTTTTATAACACTGGATCACATTTAATGAGAATATCATTACTTTTAGATGTAAAATCTTGATCTGCAAGGTATCTCATCTGTATCTACAAGGTAAATAATAATTGCTAAAGGAATTACAATAATTTCTTCTGAAATTGGTGAATGTACTAAAAGTATATATTAATATTTCCAATAACTATATGTATGTAAAGTCCAAGTACCTCCATCCAGAACCTTCCATGGATATGAAAAATAACGATGAGTTTGCATTATTTCATGGCCAATACAACTCAGCAGCATTTTACAGCAGTGAAAAACAAACTAAGCAGGGCTTTATACACAATGCCCACAGGTCTTTGTCTGCAGTAATGAGTTGGGCTGATCCTTTTACAACTGCCCGTTGTGTCCAAGCTATTGTTGACAACAACTGTCCACACTGTGAAAGACAGAAGAGAGGTGAAAGTTCAATGCTTGGAGGGAATGGACATCAGCCATCACATGGGATGGTTAGATTGGGCAGAACACCTCATACAATTAGCCAGGAAATCAATGCCACTAATGGAACATGTGTAAGACCTGAAACAAATCAATGGACCCCCCAAACTCTGGCACACATGATGAAGTTCTGATAAATATGCCCAGTGCAACACATGCATTAGCACAGAAATAAATAATGGTATGCACCATGTATAGTGTCATTAAACACACAATTCTTGTGAACATGTTTTAGTCTCACAGATGACAGATGAGAAGATGAAAATAAGTGTTCTGTGTGTGACCCGGGTGTGTTAGGGACCTGCAAGGCGTGTCAAGACGTCCAACTTTTTAGCAGGACGCAGTAAAGTACCTTTAACCAGACCAGTCATCTCATTCAATTGCCTGAATGACCCATCTGACACCAAAGGACTTTACAGCTCACCCCTGACCCTCACACACAATCTGTACACACCCCGCACACACACAGTGAACACAGAGTGAGGGTCCACACCCCAAAAGGACCCTGCACTTATGTCATTTCTTAACCCCCAACTCATACACACACACACACACACACACACACACACACAAAACAAAACAAAAGACAAAGTCAGACAATCATATCCTTGACACCCCACTCTATGATAACAAGCACTCATGTGGTCAGAACTACAGGGCACACATTCAACAAAGCTGCACTGTGTCTATGTCAACATTACACAAACATACACACAGCCACCCACGATCCCAGTGGAGGATGTGGAGCTGACGGTCACGGAACCATCCATGTTGTCTTTCTGGGCTTAGACTGATGAATTGATCACTCCCCCGCTCAACAGCTTCTATGGAAAAGGTGACTGCATTTATGACCATCTCTGAGCTAGATTTCACATTTTTTGTTTAAGTGAGCAAACTATGCTAAAAAGAATGAACAAACAAAACCCAAGAAATGGAAGAAGTGAGGAACAAAAGCAAAAATTAACATTTTAAACAACAAAAGATAAAAAACAGAGACCTGAAAGAGACATATGCCCGACTGTCAATGTGTCTGATCTGTTAGATTAAAAAGAGAAATGTACCTCCATTGCTCTATTGATTAGTACACAGTTTGATTTTCAAGGATGTCTTAATTGTAATTGTAAATGATTGTCAGCGGGTTCATCATTTGTAAATCCATTACCACTTTCAAAGTTCTATCCTTCACCTTAAGTAAAAAGAAGAGTCTTTACTAGTGTATTGTTGACCTTCAAACACAGTGGGCAGTGTTGCGACTAAAGCGCAAAAAACACACATATCTGCTGTGATGAAGGTTTACAGCTACTTCTCTGCAGGGGAACCATCTCACACATTCCTCGGTCCAAGCACGGCAGCAACACAAATACAGTTTGGGGAGTTGAAGTGTGTGTGCATACGTAAGGAGTCAGGAGGTTGTTTGTTGTAGCGTGTGTTCCCAGCTGTTGCCTGTGCAGGTGCTAAAGGCAAGTTTGACTCAGTGTGTGTCACTGAAATTCTTTATAAGGTCATCTCAACAACTTCAGACAGGTTTAATCTGCATAGTCTCGTTTAATTTGTGTGTTTATGTGATTATGTTCTCTCTCTCTCTCTCTCTCTCTCTCGCTCTCTCTGTCAGTGTCTATATATGTGTGCATATGTGTGTGTGTGTTTGTGTGTCTTCCAGACGCTACTCCTCCAAGCTGTCTGTAGACCACCTACCGAAACCCTCTGCTCTAAGGAGCAGATGGAAAAAGAAAGGCAAAATATACCAGAGACTAGAGGAGATGTCCCCTCAAGACACTATTGCCTTTCTCGGTTTCTTCTCCCTCTAACCTCACCATATTTCTTCTAATTAGAAAAACAGAGCACTTTACCAAAGGACAGAATTTAAGTTGAAGAAGTACCAGCAATGTCAGAGCTAAAGGCAATTTGGCATTTAACTTCTTAGGAATCCGGGTAATTCAGTGTGTATGTGTTAATGTATTTCCTCCCAAGGATCAAAAAAGGCAAGTCGGTTCACTTTAACTGATGTTCCCACAGTGCCTCCCAAAGCCACAAGAGCTAAATAATAACTGACAGATTGTGAGTCCTTCCTAACACACAAACACAGGGAAACTCACACCCTGGCATACACACACAGACATTTTACACTGGCCACATAATATTTTATAAATCCCGGCAATTAATAAAGCCTAGCATGGCTGGAAAAAACCAATAAATCGTCATGAACAACATGCACTTCTCATGTGAGACTATTACAAAATCAGGCAATTGCAGAATATTTTCCAGTTTGTTGTACGGTCAACCCCCTCAGTCTTGTAATATGTGTGTGTCAGGCTCTAACCACCATGGGTATTGTTAGTAAATCATGACTAGTAAGAGGTGCTAGCCACATCCTGACCACACACACTAAACACACAAACCCCTCTACCCTTCCCAGAGAGACCCGACAGCCCAGCAGAGAACCTTTAAAGGAGTGTTGTACATGGGTCTGTGAGTGCTTCAGAAGAATGTAATTGACTAGGGAGAGGGCAATTCATGCACATGCTCACACAGCTCCTGTGAAAACAGCAGAATGACTGACAAATCTGTTTTCATTCGCCTTTTCCCACTGTAGGTTCTGTCCTGGTGTGATGATGATTGTGGGGCATGTGTGCAGGTCCAGCTGATATCCTGCTCCTCGAAACTACATTCTGCCCAATCTTTTTTTTTTCTTTGTTCCAACCTTTTACTTCTTGTACCTACTAACCCATTCCAAGATAAACAGCACGTCCCAGTTTGCTCATTCGGGAAACCCCGTGACCACGAAGGCTAGACAGACAGAATCAGAGGCTCGTGGGATATTTCATTCAACTGCATGCGAATTGCCCTAAGTTTAGGTTTAGACTACAAAAAGCCTTAAGCTTAAAACACTCACACACACACACACACACACACACACACACACACAAATATATGCACACACTCCAATTTCAGACTGAAATCTCAGAAGGGCTTGCAAAAATGGCAGAATAATAGGCTACATTTTACCTTTTGCCCCTTGAGAGAAGTATAGGAAGAAAATAACACATTATAATGAGGATGGGGAGGAGTTGGGGAATTCTTGGATAAAGTGTGTGTATTTCGGAAAACCAATATAGAAATTTAAGTTCACAAAGACATCTCAAAAAAACTCTGGTGGCAAAGAGGAGAGGAATCTGAGGAAGACGAACCCCACTGGAGTTCCAAAACAACAATTCAGCTTCCTAAACTGGATTTAGGAGAGCCTGAAAAAGGGAACCAGATGGTTATAAAGTTAGAGAAAGGCCTGAAAGAAGGAGAACTTACAGTGGCAGAAAAAAGGGCACAGGAAGGGAGGTGCAAGAACCACAGCAGGCAAGACATCTGGAAGAACTGGAGAATGTGCACCCAAAATGACAAAAGAAACTCCAGTAAGAAAAACTGGAGGACTTTAAAGATCTCACAGTTCTGACAGATGGGACAATTGATAAAAAGAAGCAGGGGGTAAATGCAGAAATAAGAACATACTAAGCGGGAGGAGGGTGACCAGTTTCAATGAAGTAAGATTATCCTATAAACACTGGTAACAACGCTTTTCATGTTCTTTGTCCTCTCTCTACTGATACTAAGCTGCTTTAACATGCTAATTTTTTTTCTCCTCCCGCCTCTTCTCAATGAGCACTCAGTGAGAGCGGCAGAAACTGGCTCATGCTTGACAACCAAAAGCAGGTGATTAAGAGTTGTTTAGATGCATTCTGCGAGGAAAAGCGCAGAAGAAAAGAGGGGCTGAGAGCACTATGAAAGTTACTTAAAAAAGGCCATCATCTATCACCATCTTAAACTAAGATGGTGAACATAGAAATTATTTTACCTCACAAATACCAGCATATTTGTATATTTAGCATTTAGCTCAAAGCAATGTGGCAGCCTCGTAAAGCTCTAACTATACACTTACCACAAGTAACCATAGCCTAATGATATGCAAACATTTTAGCACAGATGTCCATACATTTACTTATTTGCAGAAGCAACTAAGAATCATTTCATTAATGTTTTATAATACATTATGCATGTTTCTGTTTTTCAGAGCTAAAGAATTATTTATGTATGTATGTATGTATATATGTATGTGAAAAGTGATTGTTAAACTTTGGTTCAAATTTAGTGTGCAATTTATCCCTTGTATTTTTCAGTATGCTCTCTTCATGCTCCACACAGTTCAGGCTTTGCAGTCTGGCTGAAGCATGTGCATGATGGCATGAGACACTTTATTTAGTATTGGCCTTAATCAATATGTGAAGGGATATCTTGCCTTTCCCTACACCCATGTAAATTTCAATGGGTGTTTTGATTTGTGTTTAGCATCATATAAAATATTTATATAAACTGCAGCTTTGCAGTTTAAAAATGGTGTTCTTTTAAATTGCAATATTGATGCAAATTCTAAACATTTCACATCAACCTGTTTAGCTAATTAATGCTTCTTTTAGTTATCACTCTTTTCTTTTCTCTCTTATCCTGTCTACAGCTCTGTCTTTTTATTAATCAGATTGTGTGTGTATGTGTGTGCACACGTAGGGATATAATGATGCCTTCTCCAGCCGTTCTCTGAGCTGCAGGTTCTCAGGAGCATACAAAAGCAAACTGCAGCAGCCCTGTGTGGAAAGTCTCTTGCCAACTCTTAGCCTGGCAAGAAGTATAGAGAGATAGCCACTGAGCCAACCAAAAGACAGAGGGAGAAGGATGAGAAGCAAAGAGAAGGTTTGAAAGAAAATGCAATGGTGGCAAGTCTTTCTCTGATTCCGTTTGCATGCTGTGGTGACACAGGAGCCATACATGACAAAGAATGCCCAAACAGAGAGCCACAGTGTGTTATCTGCAGGCATAGATGCAAAAGCCAGATCATGAATGGTACCTGACCTCATTTTACTAGTGGGCTAACTGCTAACCTCACCATCCTCTGGATATCAATATGAATCGGTCAGAAGCTAATTATGGTCTTCAAAGCACTTGAAGTACACTACAGCAAAAGGGCACTAAGCAAGTTCATTTCTTGCTCTGATTTTTTTTACATTCTCTGTCATTGTCCTTCACACTTACATGTCTTTATCTCCCTGCACTGAGCCACATAAATCCATTTCAGCTACTTTCATCTTCATGACCTATAAGAATTTTAATTTTAGTTTAGTTAGAATTTTCATTTTCAAGAAGATTTAACATGTAGCAAGTTCAAGAAAAGCTTTTTTGAAATCAGGGCCTCTGTCTCCTTTCTATTCATCTGCAGTTAGAGACTTAAACACATTCAAAACACCTGTCTTTCACTCACTCTGTCTCATGCACATGTACAAAATGCTGTTACTTGTATACTTGTGCTATTCTGTGCAGGAGATAATGATGGCATTTCAAGACAGGGAGCAGCAAAAGAGATGAAGAGTGGAACAAATTGATACTAGAGAGAGCAACTTTGAGGGGTTCCATGGGCTCAGGACAAGAAGAGAGGCCTCAACTAAAGTTTGTCTTTCCCAGCATGAAGCTGGGGATTATACAGTAGCTATTCCTCCAGATGTGATGAGTGTTGAAGATCAGTTTTCCTTTCCTCTGTTTTGTGGGGATATCATACATAAATCCTAGTGAGTGTAAGAAGTGCTAGTTGTCACACGTGCATCCAAGGGAAAAGGCCACCACATGCTGATAAAGTAAATTCCTTCCCATGCCTCTGTGTTTGCTTGCCACTTATCAGTCTGTGTCTTTATCTTTATTTATATAAGTGGTATTTGTTTTGTTTTTTTATGTGTGTGTACAGGCAAATTCTGTTCTTTGTTATCCGTGTTGTCTAGAGTTTGAGCCACAGTGTTATAACAGAGTTATCACAGTCAGAGAGTTGCATCAAGAAATCACCTCCCTGTGTTTCCACGTGTGGGTCTCCATCTCTGTTAAATTTCTCCATTGTTTTCCTGACATTAAACAGCTGTTTCCTTTGGATACCATCCACAAATCCTACATCCAAATAATTTTTTGACTGGAAAAGTATAACAAACAAACCCAACTTTTTCAGAATGTTTGTATGAAACCACATCAGTGAGTAAGAGTCGCCCATACTCCCAGTTTGTCTCGGATCCAGCTGACAGGCTGGGGGGAGGGTGTTGTGACTTATGACTTGCTGACCGTTAGGCTGACCTTCCCCTTGTCCACTCTAAATCCCTAACACATCTTCCGCCTTAAACCATATGATGCAGACACACACACCCCTTCTTAGCACCTGACTGGATTGCTGAAAGACACCTTTTGTATGGGACTTCACTAGTGGAGAACATATTACAAAAACCATTACTATTAGACAAAGCACTGTATTGTTGGTGTGTTTGGCAGAAATGGCAGAAAGGTGTGCTGACCACTCCAGATCCACAATTTCGTCCTTTTCAATCTGCATAGAAGAAATATAGGACCAGAGCACTAACATATAGACTCATGTATGTACAGTATGTGCACGGTATGGAGTGTTACTTAATACAAAACGCGTGGAAAGTAATGTAAACGCTTAAACAGTGCTGAGTAGGCCATGCAGGTGGAGCAAATCTTTAAACCTTTGTAATTAAATCTGATCAAGTTTGATGAGCTCATGAACATGTATTTTGCTCTTTAAGGTGGAATGGGGGCTGCTGGGGGGTGCTTTATAGCTGGTTTAAGCCATGCTCTCTTTAACTGCTGTCTGACTGACTTCCTCTGCAGTCTCCACTCCACTGCATAGACAAAGACACAGTAGTGACAAAAAGTCCCTTAAGATTATTATTATTGTTATTAATCTAATTCATACTTACACAATATGGGACAATAATGGGACACCGAAATTAGCAGCAGAATTAGCACACAAACTGGAAAATTTGAAAAAAGAAAACCTGTGCACACCACTCATCATCTTTAAACACCTTTAGTTGTTTGGCATAATCTAAACCAAAGAAAATTAAATTTCTCTGAACATCCTAAAACAACGTGTCCTTTCATCAGGGTGAAATTCCACCCTCTTCCCACTTCTATCTTCTCTCCCCCCCACCCCACCCATGTCATGCTCAAAGACAGATTATCTCAATGCTGGAGAGGAAACTTGGCCACCATTGTTGGATTGTATTATGTAAAGCTCTGTCTGTCACCCTGCAGTGACACACAGATGACCAACACAACACAGACAGAGTCAGGGAGGAAGAGAGGAAGGGCGACAGAGGCGGCAGATGTGGATGAATAGACAGAGCCCACTAATTCTCTGAAAATATCCAAATAATAAGTTGAACACATACTTGCATGGACATGGGCCCACACATGCACACAATTATACACAGATGTAGCCTAAATTAGTGGAATCCTACCCAAAGAGATATATCCTGTACAGACACGCAGTCACACAAACAAAGCATCACATCACAGTTTTCTTATCACAGCAGCCATATGTGAAGGTTGTCAAGCCCTGCCGCAGAAACACAATTTAGACAAAGACACAAACATACACCTAAACATCTTCAAAGGGAACACATAGACGTCTTCAGTCTGCATTGCAAATACATGCAAATCTGATGGGGACTGTTTCAGCTCTGCCTGCATCCCTTAACAAGATCCAAGTTTGTATATTTTGCACACCTAAGTGGTAGGGAGTCACACCTAAATTTCTTATATGTTTTGTTGCTAACACTCCCTAATAATACACATCTTCTTTTAGTTACAAAACTGTGCTCTGCAGATCCTATCAGCAGAAAGAGACTAAACACTAAGGCTGGGGGTGCCTTGCCTTGAGTTTGTTTCCTGTGCCCACATGTGTTCTCCATATGGCAAAGCTCTAAATGTGCTCCTTCCCTCCACTAACCACAAGGGAATTCCAGGAAGCCTTACTGTACATGGTTTTGGTCTAAATATGCTGTGTGTATTGCTGTGGCTCTTTTAATCACAATGTGTCTTTCTGGGTGACCTTGACCCAACAGGTGATCTTTTAAGGAAACAGGACTGGCTACAGGGTTGCAGCTGGAAATGTTTTGGAAATGTAAGCTGTCTGGCGGCAGAGAGTAAGTGGGAAAGAGACAGTACAGAGAAAGCATGCAAAGCTCTAAAGGTGAGGACCAGAGCCAGGGCTTAATCATTGTGGGTTGAGAACAACCACCAACCGCATTGGGAAGGATAGTTTTAGGAAGTAGAAAAACAGATGATCAGGATGGATAAGAGCTGCAAGGTGCTGTATAGTAGTAGAAGAAAGACTCAAATCAGACCGACTTTTAATGACATCAACCTGCAGAGATTTCAATATCTGCAGGACGTTTCTTGTGGTGTGGGCAAAAAAAGATTCAAACAAGTTGGTGTGCTCAGTGTTTACATGTTGGTGCTGACGGAGCTACTGGCTCAATGCACAAACAAACACATTCCAGCGTCTGAGGGGGAGAAGCGAGAGAGGGGGAGAGGAGGATGAAAAAAGACAAAGAAAAGAAGTATCGCTCATGCTGATGGTAGCAATGAAAACTACTAGAAGCACACTGAATTAATTCCTGCCTCCACTAGGTCAATGTAAGTAAGAAAGAGCTGTCATTCCAGAGAGAGCTGCATCTGCTTGTGTTCAATCACTGTGCCAACTCTCAATCAGCCAGACTGAAAGAAAAGGCATTTCCAGGTCAGCACGCACACACAGAGCAATCGTTTTCAAAAGCATCAATTCTATCACTGTCAGTTGAGAGAGGCAGAGAGGGGGGAGACAGCAGGACATCAAAGTTTAAAAAATGCATATGCCAAATATCCAAATGCTGTGGTGACCTACTTATGACGGATGGGGAAAATACCCCACATTCACACACACCTCAGTGAACCTGTCATGATGGGCTCAGCAATTCTGTTATAAAAGCTGCTGTTCATTTTCCATTCTCCTCCCTGTTCTTTTTCACTCCATAACACACTCTCTTTGTCCAACTACTCTCCCTGGAAAATTCGCTGGCAGTTTGGGGTGTTGGGGAAACTGGTTACAAACATCATGCAAGCTGTAAACTCAGTATGCTCAGTCAATAAAAGAAATTGGAGGAGGCTTCCCTGATTTTGAGGACCCTGGTATATTGTATGATGACGTGTGTCCTGCTTTAAATTGGTTAAACTTCTATGACAAGCTGCTATCATGATAAACTGTGCATAGGTTAATAATAGATGTACATGTGAAAAGAGAACACTGACTAAAGAATGAGGGAGTTTGTGTTCAGCTATACAATGTGTTTGCTCTTCCAGAGCAATTTATCTGAGGTTTGTCATTCAGCCTCCACACACTGATACTCCATGACTCCACTGTACAACGAGGTCACTGACAGCATCACAAAAAGCCCTCTTTCAACCCTTTTACAAAAACAACAAAAGTTTAAACTTCAAAAGGAAGAAGAAGAAAATGATCACTTTTCTAGCTTGGCTGAAGAGCTTCCAAAAGAAGCAGTGTCCTTTTTTCAGTGCCACTGATCACAGCCCTTCCTTTGGCACACATACATGAACATACACATGCACACACACATACACTGTTCCTCAACTGCAGAGATTTAGCTCTGGCCAACCTGACTATATAGATCCCAATCAGAGAGCATATGTGGGATTACAGCTCCATCTTTCCTCAAACATTATCTCTCCATGGCTCTGTGCAGCCAAGTCAACATGATTCCAAGAGATTTCACCACAGAACACGGCAAGGGGTTATTATATCCAATCCCATGTCAGATAAATCTGTTTTCAGTTAAACTACACACTCTCTGATTCTTCTCCATGCCCCCTCTCCTCACTTTTCCCCGCCTGCCTATGTGATTTGTTTGTGTGTAATTAAATAGTAACAAATCACCCACAGAATGGTTCAGTATCTGCCGCACTAGCTGGCTTCAGTTTTGCTTGAGTGTACATGCAGAGATGCTGGTGAAACCAAGCTAATGTCAATTAACAATTATAACAATATTGTTTGCTGCTGATTTCATGGGGGTAAGCAGCAGTAGAACTGATGATTTTAGTGGTAAGTTGTAGTACAAGTATTTAATGCAATGCAGACTTACTGCACGTGATTTCACGTGTCAGGGTTGCGTACAATAATATGGTATGCAATTTAAGTATTAATAACAGTATGTTAGAAACTGAGTATTATTGCAATACCTCTCCTCTGTAGCCACAATTCTTATGTGCATCTTCTGTAACTAACTCTTAAGTAACCAACTCCCCGAAAATAAATATAAGCTATAGAAGAAAGAATTCCTTAGAAGCCGCTGCTCCATCGCTTTGTCCTGATCCTCACTCTGTGTAGGCAGCAAAGTTGAATATCATTTTCTCTTGCACCTCAGTCTCATAAATTAAAAGCAATGTTGAATCATTATTGGTTATGTTTCCAACCCACCCCTTTTTCCTTTTTGGCTTGTGTTGCTATAGCTACTGGCTAAGTGAGCAAGATGGACAAAAAAAAAAAAGGCCCGTGGCAACCAAGGCCAATGTGATCCTGAGAAGCATAAGCAGTGATGGCCCTGTGCCTGTACTTTCTGTCAATCATCCTTAAAAACAAAGTCAGCTCCTCAATCACCATCCAAGGTTTCTTAAGCTGACCTCAACAATCTGTTCTTCCAGCTAACGGCACCGTACAAGCAAATTGCTATGGGCGTCATAAACATTGTAATGTGTTAAAGTAAAGTGCATCTGTGCATATTTTGGTCAACTGCTCATTTCCTTCGTACAGGAAACTATATCAGCACCATTTTTTATTTCAAAAAATTACTAAATATCTGTTTATAAAAAGTGCTTAGGCTAAATGAATTTGATATTGACAATTTCTTTATCACCGCTAAATGAGTGACCTATGGTGAGAGTCAACTGTTAACGTTATGTTCAGTGGGTTGCATCTAGCCAGGTTACAACACTTTCTTAAAGTCTCCAGTCTTATAAGTTTTTCTACTTAATAACACCCACCTTTACTTGTATGACTACATATGACCCTTAACTTTTGACTTCTGACAACTAAAACATTTTTGTATTAGAATTTCAAAACCAGACTTCAGTACAGGTGCACGTGGCAGTTCTCTGATCCAGAAAGGCCTTTCAACAAACCAATGCCACTATCCAAAAAATGCACTAAGCTGCCCAGGCCAAGACTCCAATCATGTTCCAGCCAGTCATCCTGCTTTTCTCATTAGGTGCAAGACCTGAAACTCCGACTCAATGTGTAGTACAGATTCCCCCCAAGAAGCATAGGGAGGACTCACAGTGGCAACGCACATGACACATTGGCTGCACATTTTCCAATCTAAACAAGCTAAATTACCTCATCAATAGTCGCAACTCTCCTGTCTGTACAGTATGCTTCCAGGTTTGCTGTCACTATTTCTGTGTCTCATTTTGTCAATTGCCCTTTTCTTTCAAATATCTAATAATTCCTTCTTTCTCTGCTTCCTCCCTGTCAGTGCTTTACTATAAATAGTGTTAAGAAGCATGACTCATCCTGCTGTAATGTAAAAGGAGGAGCATGGCTGGAGATCAAAACTGTGAAATTTCGAAGAAGAGAGGGTAAAGACAGGCCACACAAGGGAATATAAAATCCATGAGGGTTATTTTACTTTGTTTACTGTAGATTTTTGTAAACTACGTGACATGCATCAAAGAAAAGGAAATCAGTTGGAGGTTTCTAAGTACATGTCACTGGTTCAGCGATAACTGCTCATTTCATTTGTTGTGTCACATCCAAAAAACATTACTCAAGCTTTTCCAAGAATAGTCTATACCAACACAAGTACATTTAAACACTCACAGATGAACATATTCAAACACATGTGTATGGCAGCACTCTAATGCGCCAGTGTTTTCACAGCTGGGACTGGACAAGAAGCCAGTGCAAACATTGACATGGACCATCAGTGTGTGTGTGGGTAGCCTGAGGTGGTACATGCACCAGCACATAACACTGTCATACACTTAAATATAAACATAAATTGTAGTGTTTTGTAAAGGATTAACCCTTGTTACCCACTAAAGCCTTAAGCTATATGACTAGACATGCTGACCTGATACTTGTTGTTAGATCCTGAGATTCTGCAGTGTGCCTAAAACTCGAAGCCTGAACCGGAGTTTATTTCACAGTAATATTATAACCTAATGTGTTTTCCAAAACTGTATTAGATACTGCTCCAGATTTGTGGAGGAAGGACTGTATTTTCAGAGTGCTGGTTTCCCCATCTGTGTGACCACAGTGCTGGGCTGCTCTCCCTGCAACTTTCTGACCACTGTTCCCACGCCTCTTTCTGGGTTACATACATATTTAGGGAAATACTGAGCAGCAAATCATATGCCCTGCTCTCTCAGTGCACCCATTACTCACAGCCTTTTTTACATTACAACATTTATAGAGCTGGAGCAGAAAAACTGAAAACATTTTTTGTTAGTTTGGGCTAAGTTTATCTACATAGGTAAATTGTGCTGAGCATGAATGCTCTCTTTCAGCTAGTCCCCGCTTCACATTTATTCACAAGCTTTAGAACAGTGCTTTACGACCTCAATTTTCTACTACTGACATTTTTGAATGGAAGCAGTTGAGAAAGCTAAAAGTTAGGACAGGTTGTACACAATGTTAATATCCAAGTACTGGACTACTGCTATATGAGTTGAGGTGGGAAAAATATATAGACAAAACTCTAGCATCCTTGCAGCTCTTGTGAGCGAAATCACAAATACTCAAGTAGGGCAGCACTATGAAAACCATTCTAGAGGAGAGTTTAACAGACTCTGTGCCAGCCACAAAAATCAATGATTTCATAGCTATTTCCATCATCCATTAGTAAAGCTACTAGTCTGCACTTTAAAATGCCCTACAGTACTATCAATACAAATTATACCAGGAAGAGCTTGCTTATGCTATTTCCTCGTGAGAAGAAATGACTGACAAATGGATTCTTCTGTATAGTGGTACTGGGTAGTGAGTTCAACCAGTGCTGTAGAGCCCTTTGAATGCACGCACAGCAGACTAAATAGGTTTCGGAGTCTGTGTGTATGTGAATGTGCTTGCGCAAGGGTGTGCATGTGTAATGAATAAGATCCTGGCACATCACAACCAAGTTCCTCTAATGCACTCCCTGTAGACCAGAAGAAATAAACAGATAAAGACAAAGTGGACATGAACGCAATAGCAAAGAAAAAAAAGAGAGAACCAAGAGTGAGAGTGAGGAAGAAGGGGCAGAAGGAGAGGAGGAAGGGAGGGAGGGAGAAAGGGAGTTTTCAGAATTGTTATTGGAGCCGTAGAAGTCATTACTGACTTAAAAAGTTCCAGATGTGGGCCAGCCCTTGAGAAAGAGTCAAAGAAACTGAAAGAAATCAAGAGGGAGGGATTAGTATTTATCAGACTGTGTCCTGCCATATGATCAGAAGTTTACCCTCCTGTTTAGAGTCTGGTTTAAGAGCGGAAAATGGATCTTTGCTTTTGTGTACACTGACAGTTGTGGTGGTTGTGGAGGGAAGGGGGACTTCAGCAGGGGGTGGGTGCTAAAAGCCAGGTTTAGGGTGTGGAGTGTCAGGTGGTAAGGTGGTAGAGGGGTATGTGGCTTGCAGGGCCCAGTCTATAAAAAGCTGGGGTGGTCAGAACAGTGGTCTGTTGTTATTACACACACACACACACACACACACATACATGCACACACAGACAGAAACACAAGTCTTTCTCAAACCAACTGAACTCACCAAAATAGGCAAGTTGAAACCCAATCAAACGACTTTGAGGTGAACGACTGCTATAAGCTGCCTTTTAACTTATTTTATCATTCTAATAGTTTTAACTCAAGCATATGTTAACTAAACTTCAATGCAATTGGCTCTATTGTTTTTTGTTTTTGTTTTTTTGCATCTGCAGGCTAAATTCCGTTCTCACTATGATGAAAACAGGGCTTGAGGGACTGAATATGAAATACATTAGTATGAGTAAATGAGTGTGCAGGTACTGTGTGTTAAGTGCTGACTGATTTCAGGCCTGTAGAATGTCGATGTAGCACTGACCTCTTCTTCACATGGAGGGCATGCTTAAACAGAAAGGTGTTCCTGCATGACAATGTCTTAACTTTCCAATGACAGCTCTACAATGTGTAATTCCACTTATTTTTCCTGGCCCTTATTCTCTTTCTGTTGTGCATATGTGTATATATGTGGATTTGTGCACTCGTGTGCCCAGCTTCCCAAGCATTTGTTTTCACTCCCTCTGCATTGGGCTAAGCTGCACGATCACACAACAAAAGGCCATTGTGCTGCAGTATAAAGCTCTGCTCCAGGGAGCTGGTTGTGGGCTACAAACAAAGGCGGGTTACATTGTCCCAACAGAAGCTCATGAATCAACTCAACACTGGGCTGCCAAAACAGCCATGGAAAGAGCCGAGTGAGTCCACTAGGGTTTGACAAAGAGGGGGCAGAATAAGAGTTGATTGAGAATGGATGTGAGGGTGGAGGAAACAAATGGACAGGGAGCAGGATGCACAGATGGAGTTGGAGGAGAGAGGATGGAGAGAGATGTAAGATATGGCGGAGACAGTGGTGGGTGAAAGAGTTGTCCAACAGGAGGAGAGCGGGATGAGGAAATGGAAGAAGCAGAGGATTTTAAAAGAGTGCAGTCAACACAGCAGGAAGAGGAGACGTGAAGTCAGCATAAACAGAGAGCTGTGTCAACAGACAAGCCTCCTGCCTGTAGAGTCCAGGCAGGAGGCTGCACTCACTGCACTGCAAATCACAACAGCAGACAAAAAGAGTGACGTGAGGACTAAAGCTTGCAACTGACACATGAGAGTGAAGTAGTTAAAATCACATTGGCCCGTTACACACAGTCACTTACAACTTTGCTCAGTGAAATAAAATACTTCGTTCATAGATGCCTCTGCACAATTTTCCTATTATGACAGTTCAAATTAGCAACAAATCAATCAAACCCACATACACAAAGAGCTGCTATTATGCTCAGCAGCAAGCCATATTTCACCTTTTCCACACAAGTGGGCTGTGAGGGAGTGGATAGCGGCGACTAGAACTTTGGAAGGAGAGTGTGTGATACAAAAAGTCAGCAAAACAAGGCAAAATTTGCATCAGTTTACACAAAAAGCAATTTCACATAGTCTGTAAGAGACTTGAATAATATATTACATAATATAATAACTTACCACTGGCGTTCTTTCCACAGATCAGGTGCTCAAAGTGCTGCAGGACTCCCCACAGCTCCGCGTCATTGTTCACTACCCCCTCCAGGGCTTCTGCGCTGACTGGCGCACATCCTGACACTGAATCCGGCCCGTAATGACTTCTCTCAGTCATCAGCACCCGGGCTCCTATCTCCTCCACCAGAGCCTCCATGCATGCGGTCAGGCAAATAGCTGCGTACTCGTGGATGCGCACCGAGATGCGTGTGTCCACCATCCAGCGGAAGAAGCGTCCCACGGAGAAGGAGAGGCCACAGCGTGCGGACTTGCCCTTCCTCAGCAGCTCCCCTGCGCTCATGCTGTACATAGATATCGCCTTGACCGTAGCAGAGACGCACTGGTCTGCAAGGGCCCAGCTGAGCACCAGCCTTATGGCGCTTTGGACCTCGAAGCGTGTGCAGCGACAGTGCATGACGCTGAGACGCTGAGCCTCTCTGGAGATGCGGATCAGAGCCCTACGGAGGAGAGCGGACAGCCGCTTCACAGCCTCCGCAGAGAACACGGGTGGAGGTCCCCCCTTAATGCTCCCACTCTCGGCCACTTTGCGAAGTATCTTGGACACGTCCTCTTCTGTCCAGGGGAACTCCTCCAGCTCAGGTAAGCGGGGGCACTTGGAGAAGATGTCCTCAGGGTCTTCGGGCAGGACAGTGTTGACTGTGTCCCAGCTGTTGTTCCTGCTGTTCATGGAGCCGGAGTAATACCACCAGTTGCCCCGGTGAGGGGCTGTCATGAAGGCCTGGGAGTTTGACTTGGAGGAGGACAGGCTGAGGGATTTACAAGAGTCCCCGGCCCCGTAGCCCGAGTCCAGCGTCAGGTCCTCCAGGGTTTTCATGTGGACATTGCTGAGTCCAGCCATTATTTTGAAACGACGCTTGCAAAACTCGTTAGAAGTTTAGGTGTAAATCAGTCAGGCAGCCGTCGACACTCCTCGCTGATCTGGATCAACTGGTTACACGGGGCAGCACTTGTCAGACATGCTGCTAAAATAGGAGTTCAGAGCAGGACAGCAAAACAGCACAACAGCACAGGCACATAAAGCCCTACTATGGCTCGTGTTAATCAAAACCACCATATGTTTTCATTCACTAACGGAACCGTCCGGAAAACCCAACTCCCATCCGTCTCACCTTTACTCCGGGCAGCGCAGGGGTTTAAACTTTACTCAAATACCCGCAGCCTTTCAAAACACGATGGAACGTCTCCTCACTCTCCAGATACGACCAGACACGGGGTCATGTGTTCAAAATTAGTCCCACTTAGCCCCTCAGCGGACCAAAACCGTCGAAAAGTCAAGAAAACTCCGAGTTTACCTCATCGCTCTCCCGTCCCGGTGCCTCGTCAGGAGCGCTCGAGCAAGCACACTCAGCTGCAGATGTGTGTGAGGGGAGGGAGCGGAGCCGAGTGACAACACGGAAGCAGCCGATACACCAATCAGGAGAGAGTCTAGACTTGCGCCAGCCAATCAGCAGAAACTGAAACTTCGGGTGGTGTGTGAACTTTGTTGTCCCTCAAATGAGCATCAGGCAATTTCTATTTAAAATATTTCTGCTTTCATGCTCGAGCTAAATACTTGCCATATAGCCGCACAAAGTTTTTAATTGCAGCTTCATATGTCAAATATTTGTACACAACTGTTCACAATCTGTTTTTTCCGTTTAATTCTTTTTGCTACAAACATACATTTAAACTAAATCAACAATTCGCACGTTTCTGTCTTTAACTAACATTAAATATTATGTGTTATATATAATATAATACATTTTAAACCTATATTTATGGGTCTGAAGAAATTCTTCTGTGAAGTTGGAACCAAAACGCACACCCAGCAGACTCCAGCTATCTCATCATGTGACTCAGGAGAATTTGGCTTTTTGCCGACAATGAGCTAATCTCTCACCTGCAGCCTGTAACTAAACTAAACTAAATGTGTAAATCCCTCGGTAATATGTTATGGGGTGGAACAGTGTTTAGGTTGATTTGATGAGGCTTAGGGTTTTCACTGAAAGTGCATTTTAAACGCTTATTTGGAATTGCAATAAGACAGAAGTGTTGTAATAGCCTGAATGAGTATATACAACACAGGGTATGTCTCCCATTCTTCTCTTTTTTCCTTTCTATTTGAGAAATCATACACTGAATTGCATAGGTTCTACAGAAGTGGACTAACACTTCAAAAGGGGCAAGTTTTTCTTTCAAAACAAAGTTTTACCAAATCTTCTTACGAAACATCCCCATTTGGAACATTGCGTGGCCCTGTTTAATGTTTCTAGTATGGTGGTTAACATGCTTGGTGAAATAAACCAAATATCATGAAGAGGCTTGTAACTACCTGTTTCTCATTACACTGCACTTACAGACAGGTAGGGTGTGCCTCCTCCAATGGGACAGTGTCCAACTCTATTACATAATGGGTTTTATTACATTTAGCCTGTTACACATTGTGAAAGTGTCGCAGTGACTGGTGCACATGTACAATCCTGGAACTTACACGACACAAAGTATGTCCTATTTATGTATGTACTGGAAGAGTGAATAAACTCTCAAACACACACAACTCACACGCCAAGGTATATGAATCACTCACTTAGGGGAACTGAAAAGGGAGGTCAGCTTTCAGTCCAGTTACCCTCCCTTTTATGCTGTTATTCAAAATGTTATATGACAAGATACACAGGGCGTCGATTCATTTACAGTAGATTAGTGCTTGCCTCATTCAGACCTCGTGTAGCTGTGGTGTAGACAGTTCTTACCTCATGGTCTATGTGTGCGTAAATGCTCAGAGCAGACATGAAACCAGCCCACCACCCAGTGCAAAATGATACAAGGGGAATCGACAACTCAAAACTGAAAACCATGGAATGATTAAATGTGGTTTATAAACACATCAGCTCTTCTGCAGCTCAAAGTTTCAGTTTCATGATGTTTACTTTTCTCTGTGCAGTGGCCATAAACACAATGAGTGTGAAATTAGATCAGATTATAATAGGTGACTCGATGGTGATGTCAACCCCAGATGTTCAAAAGAGCTGCAGAGGCTTTTAATATGCTATTGTATTTAATTTTACTTTATAGCTGGTTTTAAAAGTGCCCTGGAACCTGTTAAAATCTTGGCAAAACATACTTCCAACCATAAGTTACTTATGTCTTATCATATCTGAATACACCAAGAAGGTTTGACAGTTTTTGAGTCATACAGTTTTGATGTGAATTTTATAAATAATTAAAAAAAAGTATTAAAACCTGTTGCTGCCCCCTGAAATAGTCATAATGAATTATGGATTTATGGTGAAGAATGGCTGAATGGTTTGCATACAGGATGTGATCCAAGACACTTTGACTCATGGCTGGTATGCGCATGAGAGCATGTGGGAGGGGGATTTTAAACTCACTTTTTTCATCTCTACTGATTCATACTGTGTCTTTTCTCCTACAATGTCTGAACCAAGCATATATTTACTTTTAGTTTCATTTATTTCAAGCCTTTCAACCACGATACCTCTGAGAGTACACTCCATGTGGGTGGAGCACCACCATGTGGTCAGATAGGGAATGGTGTTACTTCTATTCTTGGTAAGTGGTAAGTATACAAAGCTATAAAAATAAATAAAATAATTTAATATAAAAAAACTTAACACAATTATGTGGGCGTAAGCATAAAATTTTATTTGCAAAAAAAAAAATCAAAATAAAGTACAATACATTCTTAAAACCTTTTCTCTACAAAACAATTTCACAGAAATTACCTTGGAATGTATATTCCTATTTTAAATTTTTATGGTTTTTACATATATAGCTTTATATTTAATGCGTTTCTTTTGCTCTTTAAATAGTAACATGTCAATGTTAAATGACGTACAGTATAGACCTTTCTCCTGTAAAGGCAAACAAAAGGTCTTTGAGGGCATTGCAACAATCATGTAGTCAATATCAGATCAATAGCTCTCATCCATAATATGTCCAGACTTGAGCCCTCCAGCTGCTCTCCATCAAAATGAGTCCCATCTTGCATAAACAGAGGCATTAGACACCCGGCCTGCAGCCAAACTAATGGGAACAGGTGGGGTCCTGCTGGACTACAGCTGCCAGTGATCCTCTATAACACCTTGTGTTCCCTCTCAGTAGTCATTTGTACCATCTCTGTCTATCTCACAAATGGGGCAACTGGCTTGCAAAGACCACTTGCTTCTAGGGTAATATAACAAACACACTGACACATCTGTAATCTATGTGAGAGAATCATATTTCTTTCTTCTAAAGTGTATCTGGATTTACAGTGACATTACAGCCTGCTAATAAATAATGTATATCTGTCTGTCCCTGCCCTCTTCTGTGATTAGACTAGTTTAAAAACTGCCTGCAGCCAAACCCTGATAAAGGCACACATTTGTGGAACAGCCATGCCTTGTCACATTGTGTTGGACACGTGAAAAGCTCTCCCTTCTGCTGGAGCTTTATACAAGCTTAAAAGAAGTGTGTTGATGTTTCAACAGCATTCCCTGTCTCTGTGGTAGTTTAAAACAACAGATACGAGTTTTAATCCTCCAAAATCCAGTATTTGAAATGCAATACGCAGCTCATACAATGTTAAAAACAATTGTGTGTCAAGGTAAATACAATATCAGAACCATTGAAGTGCCCAGCCCCCCTCCTCTTATACGTTTATGTTCCAGCTGACAAGGGAATGTAGGATACCATCAGTAAAGTTTGAAGATGTAAACCATTCACTAATTCAGTGTTTTATAACAGAAAATAGCACCCCCAAATATTAATGCAGCCATGTTTAGTAAGCACAAATGAAAAGACTTTTAAATAACTAACAGCAAAACAAATGTCAGTTAATGAAACAAAATTAATCAATTCATTACCAACAGGTGGCATTTATATGGTCTTTGTGAATAAAAGTAATGTTACAAAACAGCAGTTTGGTAAGATAAGAATGAGCATGATACTGAAAATGAGTCAAAGATAAAAGAAATACACAGAAAGAGATGTAAAGGTAAAGGATCTGTCAGCGTTGGTTTGGAAAAGGGGTTTTCTGATTAGAAATATCAGTTATCAGGAAAACATCAGCACCTCATCAAATTGATATCCAACAAGTAGTAGATGATCTATTAAGAAATACTGTTTACCGAAGACAAAGTTCCTCTACTCAAACTACACCACCATTTGAATACACTTAATCTATGTGTATTACAGGTTGACACACATTCTATTAGGCTCCCATGTGAGAGCATGTTACAAAAAAAGATCTTAGGTTGTCTTCACATGTCCTTGTTAGAAAAAGGTTCTTTCTGTCATCATAAGGACACACAAATCACACACGCACACACACACACACACACACACACACACACACACACACACACACACACAAAACAGCTGTCTGAAAACAGTCTGTCTAGAAACATTGCACCAAAAAAGGACAGAGAGAAGGAGAACAAAAATAACTCTCTTCTCTGTACAGTAGTTCAGTCAGTGAGGCAAAGTGATGACTCAGGTCTGTCTGCGTAAACAGCTCGCTTACAATGTTCAGATTTGGACTCTGTTTCCTCACAAAAGCGTACAAGTGGGGCCAATGGAGAAACAGAGGCATCCCTGAAAAAGCCTGTTTGAAAAAAGGCAGGGTTCAGGCAGTGAGCGAGCTCCTACAGGTTTCTCTCTCACACACAGTGGATCTATAGGTAGATTTTGGGATCCTCTGACCAGCAGGGGCTGCTATCCCTTCTGAGATTTCTTGTTTTGGGCATTCCACATGCCTCGCTTGGAGTGGTAGTAGTGAAAGAAGTTCCTCAAACGTAATCTCTCTACTTCCAAACCATTTTGCAGCACCCTAGTGTAAGGCGAAAGAAAAACTCTGTGTTAAAAAGGGAACCAACATTTGTGTCAACGGGTGAAAATGTAATGTTCTCTTTAACCACTGAGGTTACAATTTCTTTTTTACATGATAGACCAGGCCAAGATGGCCAGGTTAAGCAACAATAAATCACACATTATATCAACAACAACAACAACAACATATAAAGACTTTAAATTAGTTTAAATTGGCTCTGACTTCAGACCGAGAAATCAAAGTGTTTCATTTCCATCTGTAGGTAATTCCAGGTATCTGGACAATTAGAAATTAATTCAAGTTAGTTTTTAATTAACTTATCAAGGGGGGTGCAAAATTTTGCACCAATTCATTGTCATTATTTTACTATAACTTTTCTTATACCTTGAGCATTTGTTTTACTTCTGATCATAAAAAACATTTGTTGTGCATTATTATTATTATTATGTTAGCTTTTGGGTTATGTTTGCTTAAACTTTTACACACATCTACAAATGAAAACATACCAATGACTCAGTCTGTGCATAGTAAGAGAAGGCCAGTCGAATCATGAGCCAACGATGTCAAGTCAGTAAAAAAGACAATGCATTTGCTGCATAATCAAAAACTGGTAAGAAGGAGACAGCAACCAGCATACCATCAAACCTTCTTCACTGAAGTCATCAACCTAAACACAAGCATATGTGTAACAAGAAATAACATCGAATTTCCTTCTTGAGTCCTCACAATGTCACCAGCTTTTGATGGTTTCTTTCTTGCAATAGAAAAATAATTTTTTTTTTGACTATGATAGGGTGAAGATTATGAAGGCCTTCTGTCAGAGAGGGTATACAATTCTTTAAAAATGTATAACATTTCATTGTATTAACACATAAATTATTACCATAGACCAAGAATAAAAGCAAACCTTGAGGCATGACATTAAAAACAGTGAGCTAGTTGGAGCTGCTAGATAGATAGTTAGATAAATAAATAAATAAAATTAAAACAAATTAAAATAAAACAATACAGAAACACCACCAGCGGAACTTGGTAACTGTGCCCAGGGGCTGTCTTTAATAGTCAATAGCATATCCTAAAATCTGCACAAATTACTTGGCAGCTCAAAAGCTCAAGGGGCATGTGACAAATAGTAAACAAAGCCTTTACTTTAGTAGCACTAATATTTAAAAGTGTATAATGTTTAACAAGAACCTGTCCAGAAGCTCCCAGTCCTCACCGCCCCAGCGGTCTTTGAATTCCTCTGTGTTCATTCCTCCAATCTTATCAAAATCAGACTTATAGATTCCAAAAAGCCCAAAGCCATTTACCTCCCAGTAACCTGTAGAAAGAATAAAATAATATAAAGGAATGTTAAAAAGGAAAATGAGAACCAATGTTGCATAGTGAGTTGAGTCTGATATTCAAGTACAGTATGCTTTTTTTGTTTTAAAATGCATGTAAAATACAGACCTGTATTATAAAGTCAAAGCAGATGTCTATAGCTGTCAGGAATGGGTTTGAGTGATGAGTCAAACTATGCACGCATTAGATACGTAGGCATGAATTATGTGAAAGTGTCATACATCGTATATGAACACAGATGTGCCTGCATGCCTGTGATGTGTGTGTTTCCATGTGTGTGTGTTACCATCAGGCTCCTGTGGCGAACTACCGCAGCCGAGTCTCATGACAATGGGAGCAAAAGCAAGGCGCCCCTCCACGCAGTGCTTCCTGATGCTTTCCAGGATGTTAAGAGGGAAGTGGATGTGCAGATCACACAGGAACACAATGCTGTGACTGTCCTGTGAGAGAACACACAAATGGTACAAACTAAATCAAGTCAAGTCAAATCAAAACTTTATTTGTATTGCACCTTTCATAAAGTGCTGCCCTGATGGTGAGCCTTTATTTCCTAAACTTTACCCTTGGGCTCCTTGTGACTTTCTTGACTATTAGACACATTGTTTTTGGTGTGATCTTTGTTGGCCGACCACCACTCTAGAGCGTAACATCTGTGATGAATGTTTTTAATTTCTACATTCATACTTCTGAAAGTTGAGTGGTGGAGTCCACACTTCAAAAATTCTTTTGCAACCCTTTTGAGCTTGGTGAGCAACAACAACAAATTCCCTGTATTCACGCCATGACAAATTTCTTTTAATAAGACAGGTTTTCAACGTGAACTTTGGAAATGACTAAGATACTCTTGGTTCATACACTGGAAGCAAGCATCCCATTCAAATGAGATGGTGCAAGACCATCAAGTGTTTTAGAAAGGAGTAAAATAATATAAAAATCAATATAGTAAATAACAGGCAACAATGAATTTCATACTGTGGTCCTGCTAAGCACTTGGGCAACAAGGTTATGAATCAATTGTAACCAATTTAGACTTTTTTTGGGTGGAGAGTATTACAATACTGCAGTGTGTTTGTTACAAAATTCTTTCTCTGTCACTTAGAGAGAGAAGCGCCTGCACTTCAGTAACATGTTTAAGATGAAAAAGGGCAGGCTTTACATCTAAATAGATACTAAACCTACCCTGCATCTGGGAAAAAGAAACTACATGTGAAGGAATTTGTTCGATTACTCTGTGTATGAGCTGGTACATACTTGTGGATGAGCGTGCATGTTCACATGAGCTTAATGTGGGACTTGGGGATTAAAGACAGAGGGAAAGTTTATGCTCAGCACCAGTGGCTTGTCTTCACTCCGAGAGTCTGCAGGTCATTCAGACATGAGTGACAAGCCTTTCATCCCACCCTAACAGCTCTGACACTCAACTGACGGATCAACGTCTGTCCACATTTCCAGCCGCTCCACGCCCCCGTGGGTGGGTGTGCATGTGTGTGATAGAGAGACAGCCAGGGAGAAGCATTAGGGCACATGCACACAAATAACCTATGAACGGGAGTGGATGTGACAGCTTTGGCATACACATGACAGAGGAAATGCATCTAAATGTCTAAGTGATACCCTGTCATCCACAGCTGGGTGCTGTGGGAGAGGGTGAAGAGAAACAGGGAAGGGGACTTAGAGATAAAACAGATTCACAGCCCATGACAGACCAGCCTAGCAGTGATGTGTTCATTATGCATGCGTGTTCTTTCTGTCTGTCCATCAGCCAGCTACGGCCAAGTGGTCAGTGTGAGTGGCTGACCTTCAGTGAGTGTCTTTTCCTGCCAGCTAACCTTCTGTTCTCTCTGTGTATTTGTTTTTCTGACCTCGATAGTGTCCACTCCAATCTGGAGTCCTGCTGAGCGCTCAAAGTTCCCTTCTCTCCGAAGATACTCGTATCTGTAAAAACAAAAACATACAAATGACTTGGGGGCCTTCAAATATTCTAAATGCATGCTAAATGATGATATACTACATAGACTGACTGCATCTTAAACACACCTTGGCACACTGCTTTCTCTGAGTGCCTGTTCTACATCCATGTCCTCACTCTCAAAGTCCACAATGATGATGCTGAAATTGTCATCTTTTGTCTGGCGATGAAGATTCTCCATATCAGAGATAAACTGCTGAACCCAGCGTGCCTGGTTCTTCACTGAAAGCCAATAATGACAAAAGGGAAATTAGAATAAAAGTAAAAAAAAAAACTGTCAAATTTAAGAAAAGGTTTTTTTCTTGTGATGTATATTTGTTGATTATGTAAAATATCTCTGGATTAAGAGAAAATAAGCATGAAAATTTTTAGTTAGTGGGTAGTTACAGATTATTCAGTTAACCAAGTTACAACACTCACTGACCTGGCACCACAAAGTGCACCATGACATCTCTTCTCCACTGTAGCATGACCGGCTGGCAGAGCAGAGGCTTAGCATAGGCAGTACTCAAGGGGGTTGCCCCAGCCCAGACTGGGGTCCTGGTAGAGGGAGGTGGCGGTGGGGTGGCGTGGCTGGAGGTGGCGGCTGAGATGGATGAAGCCGGCGCTGAGGCTGGGGCAGAGTCCGTATTCTCTACACTTTCCTCTCCTTGCCTGCCATGGTGAAGCAGCAGGTAAATGTATTCTGACAGACGCACCACGCTGCGGCCTCTCTCCATGAGCTCCAGCTCCACAAGGTAACGGTTCCCCCTCGCCGAGTCGCGACGCTTCTCAACGTTGATGATTCGCAGAAGGGTGTAGATCCTTGGGCACATATGGAAAAAAAGGTTGAATAAAAAAACACTGACAGGTTGTACATGCTGTGAAAAATAACATGAAAAAGGGGAAGGGTGCATATATAAAATACTATTATCATTCTCACAACACTAATTAATTATTGTTTGACTGTAGGCAGACCAATTCAAAAAAAGCTGCTACTCATTATCTGTGGTGCTGTGAAGCCAGCATGGTGTGGTGTAGGAGGAAAATAAAAAGAGAGCGAAGTTAATGGCCATGATACTTCACACAAATAACTTTGGGTTTGTGAGAACTGCTGCAGAAAATGATAATCAGAACATAGAGGTCTGCTAACATGAAGTCAAAGCACTAGTGCATGACCAATAAATTCTTAGTGAAATTACTTTTTGCTTTACATAATAGTTAGCATAAGAAACCACATTTGAATTGATAAGGTTGCAACAAACCATAAGTAGTCTAAGTCCCAGTTTATTCCCACTCTCCCTCCTTCATACTTACCCTCCATTGCGTTCGTTGAGTTTCTCCATGTACTGTGCCAGCACGTCCACCACCTCACTCTCTGCCAGCTGGAGATTACCAGACACGTTGCAGCGAAGGTCATTCCAGTCAGAGCGCAGCAACTCAAAGTCCATTGGATTGACTGAGAAGGTTCTCTGCCAGTTGATGCTCTCCTCTGCCCAGCCTGGCCGTGCCTCGACCTCCTCGTAGCTGTAGTCCGACAGCTCGCCCTCCTCTGGTTCTGGCTCAGGATCAGGGTCAGGTTCAGTATTGGAGCGGTTTGTGTCCTGCTCAAATTCTGCAGGGTTGGGGTCTGGGTCTGGGTGCTGGGATTCTGTGATCTCTGAGGTCCTGAGGTAAGACGTGACATGGGACTGACCTTGAAGAGTGCTTTCTGTGGAGTTTAACCTCGGCAGAGTAACTGGAGGAGAATCAATGCGATGGGATAGTGGGGTTAGCAGGCTTTCTTGGTTGGGTAGATCAGCTGTGAGAGTAGGCTTTAATTCCTGTTTCTCCCATTTCCTCTTATTTTTCTCTGGTTGTTTTGCCTGTGCTGTCCTCCTGACAGACTTTGGTACACTTTCTTTTTGTATGTTGATGCTGGCATTTTGAGGAGATGTTTTACCCTCCTTTGTAGGTGGGTTGGGCCAGAGCTGAGGGGCACTTACAAGGCTCCTACCACCTGTTACTCCTCCACCGGTATGTCCTTTGGCACCCAGGTTGACCAGCCTTGTGGTTTTCCCAGATTGGTACAAAAAGACCCCTGGAAAAACCTCTCTGGTGTGGCGAGAAGCCCTCTCCTCTCTCCTCTCTCGACGCTGCTCCCTCTCCCTCCCTTTAATGGGTCGAGGCCTGGTGATGTAGATCTTGTTCTCCTCTTTCTTCTCTTTCTTGTTTCTACTCAGCTGGTTGTTGTCATAAGGCCTGTTGCTATGTGCAGAGTTGCTGAGAATCTGTTTGGCACGGCTTGCGAAGGCAGAGAGAGAGGACTTTTGGGGGAAAAGGAGTGAAGACTTGCTCAATTTAGACTCAGCTCCTTTCCCTCCTCCCCCTCTTTCACCACCTGTTGCTTCTCTTTTTCTGGCAGGGCCCAGCTCTGCAGGACCAGTGTGGGTCCAGGAAAGCGAGCGACCCTGGACCACACTGTCAGTATTTGACTCAAGTACCTTTGGAAGGGACTGTTCAGGTCCCTTCCTGGCATCCTGCCTTGCGTTTCCTCGTATATGTTCTCGTCCCCACTCTCTGTCCAGATGCCTACCCATCTGTCCAACTCTGGGTGGAAAATGTCTCCTTTCTCTGTGATGCACAATACTGTTTACTGCTTCTTCCTCCTCGTCATCAGGGTTCTCCAACTCATCATCCCCTTTTCTGCCAGCTGGTGTGGGCCCAGGCTTTGAGTGCTGATGGGAGGGGTTAGAGGTATGACTGGTCTGGCTGGGATGAGACAGCTTCTTGGGTGACAGTGTGCCAACAATCTCTGCCTCATCCTCAGCTTCTACTACTTCCTCTTCCTCGAGGAAATCTGGAGACAGACACAAAGTTGACTGAGTGTGTTTCTGTATATGTGTTTGCATCCATGCTGGAGTGCATTCATTATTATTGGTTACCATCTGGGTTGGGGAAAAAGAACGGTCTGTCATCTTCCTCCTCATCCATTTTCATATATTTGTAGAAGCCAAACCTGGTGAAAAGAGAAAGACACACATAGAAGCACATGAATTAACAGAAGGCTGAAGTGTCAATGTGCCTTGCAGCATAATAAACTTAATCTCTTGGTGAAAGGTCACATGAATCACTGCCATCAAACTATCAGTCACTTGTACCGTTATTTTGCATAGTCAGTACACTCACTCATATATACAAGACAGAGACAAATGTTCCCTTAGCTCCCTGAGAGATAAAAGCAATAACATCCTTACTTCTCCAAGTAGATAGGGGACTCTCTGTAGAAACACTTATTCTCTCGCTCCATGTGGGTGAGACGTGTAAAGTCATTGGGGTAGACGAAAGACAGATAGACCTAAAGAAAAGTACAATGTCAATCCAAAATGAAATAACCCTAGAAAAACCCTGACGATAGTACGAAATTCACTTTTAGCAGTAATCTATAAGCATTAAATTTAACACAGGCTTTTCATTAAAAGTAAGCCACTTACGCAAATGTCAAATCTAACATTGATTTGCTGTTTTTTCAGGTCTTTCATTTTGACATGTCTCTGCAGCTGCTGCAGTAATTTGTGTTGCCCTAAAGAGGGGAGCAGTGCTCAACACACTGCAATAGTACTATCAAATCAGCATGGGGGTAGCTCCTTAGTTTTCTGTCTAAATAATCTGAATATTTAAAACAGGCTGTTTAAGTGACTACCTTTTAGCAGGATAAATGACTGCTATTGTAGGTGCACAAACAGAAAAAACACCTGCTCTCTCAAACAAAATGAATTGGACAAAAACATCATCACACATCCTCGGTGGCCTTTACTGACCCATAAAGAAGGTGATGGAGAGGTGACTTACAAACTGCAGGCCTTGGTATCTAGCAATGGGAAAATCTTTGACAACATAGGTTGGAGAGTAGATACAGGCCGGAAGAACATTTTCCAGTCGGGAGGAGTCTATCATAGGAGCTGAGATGAGAGAGAGAGAGAGAGAGAAAGAGAGAGAGAGAGAGAGAGAGACAAAATGAGGGAAATTTATTTTGAACATAATGTAATTGAAATTCTGGAATCAACAAAGGGTAACACAATGGTTAGTAGTTAGTGCTGCTGCCCCACAGCTACAGTAGAATGTCTGCGGTCCAAAACTAGCTCCTGGTTGTGGTTAATCGGTGACTCTAAATAGCCCTTAGGTGTGAATGTGAGTGTGAATGGTTGTCTGTCTGTGTGTCTCTATGTGTTGGTCCTGAGATAGACTGGCGACCTGTCCAGGGTTTATCCCACCTCTCCCATAATGATATCTGGGATAGGCTCCAGCCCCGACCCTGTACTGGATAAGCAGCTAAAGATAATGAATAGATGAATTATAGAATGCATTCAAAAAAGGCAACGAGACACCCAGAGAAACTGTGAGCCAGACAGTCAATCAGTCACCCTCGAACACTAGACTGAGAATTTAGAAAAAGGGACAGCCTGAAATGATAACTGGCAGATTTACTCCTGTAAAACGTGTCCCTAGGGTCCGGCTTCAGCATATCCACTCCATGCTGCAAGATGCTGCCTCCATCCACACCTTGGGGCTGAAACTCATCTGGGAGACGAATATGACTGGCCAAGGTCTGTGGGATGTGATCCACACTGTTCATCTTCAGATTAGACTCATCTGAAAAAAAGACAGATAGGCAGACAGAGTGAGGAAGGGAAAGATTAATTATTGTGTTCACTGCCTTGATTATCTTGATGATGGACAAATTTGATGTTGCTGTTGAAAGAAAAATATTATGCACATTACTTGTCTCACAATCACCATAAATCAATACCCACCATGAAATCTGTGGCAAATGGCAAGAAAAAGACAAAGAGAGAGGCAGAGAGGAAGGAAACTAATGAAAGAAAAAGATGAGGAGGAGAGCAGGAACAAAAGCTAAGAAAGGGAGAGAGTCAGAAAAAAAGCTGGAAGAAAAATAAAAACAGAGCAGAGTCATAATTATACCAATCGACAGCCGGGAAGGAGGAAAGACCACGTGTGATTAATGGCATGTCAGAAGCAAGGCCTGATGGGAGAAATGCTTTATAATTAACAAGGTGGTCAGCATCATTTTTATCCTCCAGAGGGTGGAGTGTGAACATTCAGGGTGTGTGTCTTTGTGTGCACATGCGACACAGATAAAGCCTTTTTTTCTACATTCCTATAACATCTATAAGATCTGTTGATCATCCACCAGAACAAACAAGTAAACAATGGAAACACAAATTACAGGAATTTTCTTCACTTAAGTCGTGCCATATTGAAAAATTAATACAGCATTAAGATCATTTGGCACAAATAATGTAAGAACATGTGTGTGTATGTGTGCTTGATCATATAAATTAAATATACCTGTATCTGGGTTATGCTTATGTGTGTAACTCCACTGACTCTGTCCAAAGAAACTACTAACACACCATGTATATACAGTGGGTATAGTTGTAGCAGACTATTGTAGCAGATTTATGTTTGTACCATATTTCTTAAGAATGTACTCCAAGAGATTATAGTGACTGGGAAATGGTGTTCTATCCATTCCCTGACTTCTGCCATTCAATAGCCTTTTAATAAGCGCTGTTCTTCATGGTGTCAATTTTGAACATGATACTGATTCACCACCACTCATAGGACTCAGATGATCCCCATTTTACAAACTGTGTGAATTCATAAACCTGTTGGCTGCACCAGTAATGATTTAGGTGAGCTACATCAAAGAAGGTACATTTTGTAATTTAATTAATTAATATTAATTTAAAGAGATGAGTTTCAACTTTGACATGAAAGAGTCATTTTATTGGTTCGGGATAAGAAAAAAAAATCAACATTATATGTTTTAATTTCTATATCGACTGTAGCCTAAACCCAATAGAAATTATACCGAAGCAGTCTTTTTTTTTTTTTTTTTTTGTCCTTTTGGCTTATCCTGTGAGTTCAGGGTCGCCACAGTGGATAATTGTCCCCATGTTGATTTGGCACAGTTTTCACGCCAGATGCCCTTCCTGACACAACCCTCCCTACTTTCAACCAGGCTTGGACCGGCCCTGGACAGCTGGGGATGGGAATGCGCTGTTAGAGGTTCAGCGTCTTGCCCAGAGACACTTCGACATATAGCCAGGGCTGGGGATTTGAACCACTGACCCTGTAATCCGCGGACGACTGCCTTTAGAAATTATACTGAAGCATAATAGACTGTAAATAAAAAAAATAATGCAAGGCACTATGAACAATTGCTCTGAAAGTAATATAACTTAATTAGTCAAAAAAAACCTTTATATCCATACACAGTTACACAAAACCCACTTAAAATATGCTTTAAGGTTCTTTGAATGCTTACTACTGATTGTATTAAACCTTAAATTTGTATCTCACTATGGGAACCAGAAATAGAAGAAGAGATGTCAAATTAGAGGCTGTGGCCACAAATGGTGCTAAGCAGAGTAGCACTGAAAAGATCCATACTCTGAGCCTTTCTGGAAAACATTTTAGTTCCCCAGCAAAAGGACAGGAATTCCACCCATTTCCCAGTCTGTGGCGCATAACAATTTCTTCAGGGGAAGTTTAGTTCAGACACAACACTAAATGTGTCTTTGGAAAGCTCACACAAAGCACTTTTCCAAATGGCCAAAGTTGGACCTGTGATTAATGCAAAGGGCACAATGTATGATTCCAATATGAAAAAAATCAATCAAGTGCAAATTAGATTGATGCCACCAGAGCGCGTAGCTGCTCCAGTTTTGAGCTTTGAGCCCCCAGGCCCATTGGCTGTTAAAGTCGGAGACTTCCATGCATACACGGTTTGCCTATGGGTATTGACAACTGTTGATTAGGGTTACAGGCTTCAGCCTGCAATGAAAGTACCGAGTGTTATGGGAGTGGGGTTTACAGAGGCGACAGGGAAAGAAAAAGTGGCTTTGAGAGCAACATTTCGTATCTCTTAAGCCAAGGGGGAATTAAAATTTAGCTGGAGAAGAAATTAATATGTGTTTCCTCATCCTGAAAAAACAGGTTTGTTATGTCCCATTTTTCATTTACATTTGTTCTGCAAAGTGAAAATGCATTGGAGTGGGTTTCTCCTGTCATTCTCCTGTCTCATTCATTTAATCTTTGTCTGAATGTGCTGTATTTGCTACTGAACAACCCACCTCTTAGCATCTGGCTACAATTATGTGAAAGACTAATTACTGAAGAGATGAGGTTGAGGTTTCTAGTTTGGGTGCTGAAAAGTCATATTCACTTATGTATCACTTCAACAGCTGAGCAGACACTGATGGAAAGTTAAAAAAACTGAGTAATACAAAGGATAAGCCAACAAATATTGTTGTTTGTAAAACAAGAATATCACATTTTCCACAATGGGAAAGTAGAGCAAACAAGTGAGGGAAAGAACATGACAGGGAGGAAGAAAAAGAGATCGGTGGCTGGAGATTCACATGAGAAGATAGTAATGCCTTAATTCAGCAGGTGAGGTCATATACTGTTTGAAGCCTCCTTCTTCTCTGTCATAGCTGGTGTTATACATGAAGGCAGCATATGGCAGACATTTACCAAACACTGCAGCTTGGCCCAAGATGACAACTCTACACATTATTTCCTGTGTGGCTGGCATTTTCTCTTGTTAACAATGCTGAATCTCTGTGACATACTGCTATTCTTGGAGTACAGAGGTTACACATCTATTCAGGAGCTAGAACTCTCACCTTTGCAATGAACAACACCTATAAAGAAAAAAAGAGCATCATTCAGATTCGGTATCCTCCCTTTGGGACCACAAGAAGATTTGCCATGCTCTCAAAACTGATCAGCAGCTGCTGAAATTAACAAAAACATAAATAGGGAAAGGGAGTAGTGTTGATTTTAAGCCTTTGTCAAGTGCCTTATAATAAATGTGTTTGACAAGAGGCAAAGAGAAGAGACGCAAATCTTGGTGGGAAAAAAATGATTTTGTGAAATGTAACGACTGAATAATACTAGATACTAGAATACTGATGTTTTTATAGCATCATTTGCTCTTTCGAATGGACAAGCTCTCAGTTAAACAAGACATATTTTCTGACTTTTCATGAGTGGCTCTTACCTGTGTACATTGAGATGTAGGCTGAGTCTATCACTTCATATTTCAGACCAGGGAGAAATGGACGCCACTGTGTGTGGAAGCAGCCAAGAGAAAGAAAGATGAGATTATTGTGAGAAAAGATGCCACTGTGTTAATAATCTCTGGAGCATCGTGTGATTGATCTCTTGATGGGTCTTTGTATAAACACACTAAACCAGAAAGGAGGAAAGAGTGATAAAAACATCTGGCACATGAACAGAGATCAAGAAATGTGAAGCCATATAAGCTGAGGAAGTAAAGGAGATACAAGAAAACAAGAGCAAAAAAAAAAGTAAGTGAACACAACAAGAACAGAGCTGCAGGAATACGACGGTGAGTAGGTGTAAAAACGAAGGTCTAGTAATGACCTGAAAACAGAAAGCAGGATGGAGCATGAAATAAAAAGAAGGAGACAGTGTGAGAAAGACAAGCCACAATTCTTTTAAATAGATTTCACAATTACCAAGTCACTTCTGGTTATCCAGGATGTAATCACAGGAGACAGGTCATTTTCAAACCCCCGGGTTGTGAATACAAATATAAACACCCTCTACAGACTCATGCAAATACCTCCACATGTGTATGCAAAACAAATACACACACACACAGTAGCTTTTACGGCTTTTGTAGAAATCCCCATTTTGTCATGCACGAGGTACAAACAAGCACTGCAATTACTGATGTGTAAAAGCCAGAATCTAGTGTTTGTTGTACCCTATTCTATAGCACTCCTTCACGCAGACACAATAATACCAAAACACACGTATCCACACAAATCACATATGTATAAAACAACAACAAACAAGGACAGAACGCAGCCTTATGCTGAGCAACAGCAGGGAGCGGCTCAGCAGGCCACACCAGGCTTCAGCATTGTGTCATTATTTCAGGGTAATTGTCCACAAGGTCAAGTCAAAAGGCTGTCACAGACCGACTCAAGGACAGACAATGATTTTGACAAATACTTATTATGTCGGTTTAACTGACTGAGACAACTAAAAAAAATTTATAGACAAAGTAATACCCAAATAATTAATTAGGTCAAAAAATGTGTTTATTTTGTGTGAAGCAGGAATTGCAGTAAGTCAGGTTCCATTTATCCATTAACTACTATAGGTGATTCCTTCTTGACACTGTATGTGGAAAGCTCGTCCTTCAGTTCATGAAAACCCTGCAGCCATCTGAAGGCAGCAGCACTGTTACTGTTACTACTACTTCCTATTAAATCACGTGCAGAGGCCACCAGGCTCCTATAAAATAACTCCATATAACACTACAGACATCTAATTGATTTGTTATGACTTGGTATTCAGTTGTTCATAGGTGTTGCATTACAGCAGTTCATCAATCCGAGTATCACTGCCTCCTTTCCACCTTTCTTTTTAGCAAAGCAGAATGTTAATCATGAAATACATCATGGTGAAAATTCTCTCACATTCTAGTTGACCTTTTATGAATCGAAACAATAAAAATAACTTTAACAATGTCAGATTGATGCATTCCCATAATCAGCTACATGAATTTTTGTTTGTTGTGAATCTCAACCATCTACGTGCAAATTAAATAAAAAACAACACTCTCTGCCTCTGGCTGTATATTTGTTCTATGTATGACAATATGAACATCTTTTTCTATTTGTTGAGCTGTTGTCGTTATGCCTCACTGTGATTGCCACAGCTGTTTCAGAGCAACAAGACCAGTGACGTGGCGGTGTAATGTAAATTCACTACACGCAGTAATTTATACCCAAACTCTGCTGTCATTTTGCTCTTTGCAAAGCTGCACAGACATAAACCAAAATAGCAGGTGCCCTTCGAGATTCCCAAAAAACCTGTGTGCCCATGACCTACTGCTCTGGAGTTCGGAGGCCTTTCCTTTAAACCTTGTCTTTTTCAAGAGATCTAGAAACATAGTTTTGTTTCACAATGGCCTCTTATTGGGTGGCCTTGTGTTTTGCAGTTTGTTTCAGCTGTATGAGAGGGTCATCACAGGGTCCATCCTTTTAAAGTCTCAGTGGAACACTGTTGCATCAGCAGTAAAAGCACATGAGGTACACACATACAAGTACAGTACAAATTGCAGTATTTTACAGCTTTGTGGGAGTTTTGGCCCCTTAGATTCTTAATTGTTTCATCCAAGGAAGATATTGTTTATGTGTGTTTGTGTGTGTGTGTGGGTGTCTTTGTTTGTGTGTGTGTGCATCCTCTCAGTATTTGTCATGTAGGTGTGAATGTAGGTGTGTACCCTGAGTGCATGGGTGTTTCTCCTGTAAAAGAGTGTTGACAGAGAGCAGCATGAAGAAGCAGGGGCACGCTCGCTGGCCCCACAAGTTCAACAGAGAGGAAAGAAAATCAATGTCCAAGGGTAAATAATAAAAAGCACCAATCGCAGAGCAAAATGGCAATGGGCAGCCAGCAGTGTTGTTTCATCATGTTTCATCATGCCTGGACCATCCAGTGACATATGAAAGTTTGATATTGATTTCAGTCATCTGGCCAAAAGTAAGTGTTAGACCAAGCCATAGTGTGTGGTTTGATACCTGCTGGAGGGACATACATACAGCACTTTGATGTCTCACACACACACACACACACACACGCTTGTGCACACACACACAGACACACACAAACACCGTTTGCCTTTAGCTCCATCTGGCACACGTTATTTTTTTTTATCCCTTGATGATCAGGAGTTTATTGCTTCCAAGAGTGCTGGCTACTGGCTGCTGTTGTGTTATGTTTGTTTTCTTCAATTCAATCAACTGCTCCAAAGCCTGAGGCACTATGGATATGAAGTTGTTTTGTTAGTTTGACACATAAGAGGTAATGACATAATGAAACTATCTGACCTTTCTCAGTTTATGTAAAATCAATTTAGATTTAAGGGTCCAATAAGAATAACAGAAGGTAAATAAAGTACATGCACTGCATGGTCTCACAGTATGCTCTAGAATGTGTGGCTTCTTTCACCAACCACTCTCTCCACTGCAACCTCCATTTGAATCCTGAAATATATTAACATGCAATGGGGGTAAATACTCCAGGTTTACTTAAATAAGAAAGGTATAACTTGACAAAACCTGATCAGCTTTTTCAGTAGAGGTTCCAGAGGTTCACTTTCTTATTTCTATGGGTTTTGTTTCTCTTTCTCCATCTCGATTATGCACAGTGCGGTTTAGGCCCAAGATCAGGGGGCATAGAGGAAAGCAGAAAAAGACAGATGCTAACACTTCTGATGACAGCAGGCTGATGGAGAAATGCAATCAGTACATGAGCCTAATTTCAATTGTATCGGAGTATGCAAGATTCAAAGAGCTGGGGATTCAATATTTTCTTTTTTGTCAAAAATCACTAAGCAGACCACAAGAGACAATAAACTTACCCTACTAACTATTGTCTGTGTAACCAAAGCTGGATATAGAGCTCTACTAAAAAAGATACTTAAAACACATAACTGAAATGCTAAAATGCCTGAATGTAAAAAAAAAAAAAAAGCTACATAGTTGCAAACTTTAAATATGACCTTAAAACTTTACTTGAAGAAACATACAATGATAAATGTTTGAGCTGCTACAAAGGAGTTGGACAGTATTAATGCATTATAATCCACTTATGTTTGTATTTTAATGAGATTTATTTAAAAAAAGAGAATCTGTTGTAAAATACACCGAGTCCTATAGGACTACATTATATAATCTGTAATAATGTCCGTGTTGAGTTGCAAAACAAGGGACTTTGAGAAGTTCCAGATGAGAGAGGAACGTATGATAAATACTAAGAAGCATTGTTTTTTTTTAATATTTGTGTGAAAGATGACAAGAAGACAAAAGACAGACAAGACAGACAGTGCTAAGCAGACTCTAGAGCATCCATGAGATAAAATTCTCCCAAATTCTAACACGGCTTTCAGCTTTCAGGTTGAGGGCTTTGCATAGTTTAATACATGCAGCTCATTCTTGACAACATGTATCATTGTAATTGTTGTCAAATATGCAAAGTGACTGATTTGTCGAGTAGTAAGTTTACATTAAATCCAATAAACGCAAACATCTCACAGCACAACTTACCAAAGAACAATTCGGGCACAGTTCTCACTATTGCAGGAACAGGTAAGAAACCTAAGCAATGTATAATGACACTTTTTAAATTATAATTGAAAGCAAAAGACAATTAAGTGCTTGCACTGACCTGATTTTGTGTTCCTGTTGCTAGACAAATGGTGAGATCATTGAGAATGACATGCTGCCAGCAAGCTTTTATGTAGTTATCGTTAGGAATGCGGAAATTATATTTTACACTATAGTATTTCTGCTTTCTACCTCTGTACTTGGTAGCTTACTCTCCTCACAAAGATATTTACAAAAGAAATAAACACATTGTGGAATCCGACCCAGAGCTTTTTTGTATGCTGTAGCCACATTAACACTCAATAATCAAAGGAACAGTTTGACATTTTGAAAAATATACTTGTTCCCTTTCTCTCTGAGATTTACATTGAGTGAACTCTAAATATGGTGCAGAGCAGACAACACCTCTGGCACAGATTGAACTCTCTCCACAAGGCAGCCCAAAGTAAATTGTCCTTTTAGATCCTGTCACTTTTTACTGCTAATATCTGTCTCCAACAATGTGGAAGCACATTAATATTTTTCAAGAAAAAGGATTTAAGAGCAGCTTTAAAGAAGGACACATTTTCTCCAAGAACAGAAGACGATAAGAGATGACAAGGAACAATTCCATTTGCTGATGGGATGCAAGAAACGTTATGACAGCTTTGGTGGGAAAAGAAACAAAGTGTGAATTTTAACACTGGCAGTAATGGAAACTCTGTAGTGTGGTGCTATGTTCTGCCCACTGACAGGCTCCAGGCAGCAAAGCATCAAGGAAAGACTCCTGACAGGCTCTGAACACATACCTCCCTAACAGAGCACAGAAGACACAAAAGACTGCTGCTGTTTTGATGCTTTACCGTTGCTGTTGTAGAACCTTGATAAAATGAGTCGAAAAAGCAAAAACTATAACATGGAATCAAGTCTGTAAAGCTCTTGACTGATTATGTTCTTATTTAAATTGACAACTAAAGAAACTAAACACTTAAATGCTAGTGTATAAATGCCACTCTCCATTTCTTGTCACATTGACATGAAAACTGTGCCGTATTTTTCATGTCATATTATGTCATGCCCGGGGACGGAGGAACAATATTCAAAGAGAGACGAGGAGGTGGATACAGAGACATTGTGTTTGATTTTCCATGTTGAATTATACATTAGCCAAAGTCTCTCAGACCAGACATTTCAAAAGACAAATGAGCCCAATATCCATAGCAATTACTGGCCCATTGTAGTTAGTGCATCTAAAGCGATGCCCCATGTGCTCTAAGGGGAAATGAGTTAGTCGCACTAACACTCAGTAGATTCCAATTATGGCAAATGCACATGACAGAATGTCCGAGCACACGTTTACAAATCCCAGGTTGTTGCTGTAACCACATTATGAAAACAAGGATGTACAGCTATTCTTTGTAAAAAAAAAATACGAGTAGAAAAAAGGAATTGCAAGAATAACAAGCCTGGCCTGAACACTAATGTAGATGAATCGGAGAAAAAATAAATCAATGGTGCTGGACTAAGTGAGCATGAGAATGCTGACCTGATTCAACATGTAAAGATTTCTTTAACATAATAGAACGTATACAGACAACTAAAACAGAAACAAACAAACAAAAAAATACAATATTAAAATCAGGAGCAGAACTTCACATGACGTATTCTCCCTGACCAGAACACACTAATACCAGCATACCATCAGATTGTATACAGTTAAAATCCAGTTGCAGAAAATGTTACCGAGTGCAATATTCATTAAAAACTGCAACGGACATGAAGCAGCTGGAGCTAACAGTCAGGGGAAAAATAGGCCATTTCTTACCAGACATACAGTATGACATCCTCAGTTTGCCACATTGTCAGTGGCTGTAAAAGTTTTATCACATGCTGTATTTTTCAAATAATATACTTTCCAATTGTCTCCCCAATATGCCATTGATTGAGAATATTAAGCATAAAAGATATTATAAGAATTAGAAAATTAATATGACAAGGACACAGTGAGTATGGGAAACTACGTGACTTCCTTTTAAATGTAAAATAGTATTTGATGTGGAGGATGGTGCTCTTTGAGTTCTGTCTGATCAAATCTGGATGATGACAAGGAAAAGTACTGGCATGAAAAACATGCAGAGATACGAACATTAGCTCCAGTAATGGCTTTAAATCCCCAAGGACTCAAAAATGCAATAACATGAATGTTACTGTCATTTTACGTATATAAAACAATCTTGATAATCTAAGTCTTACACCTTTCATCAACCTTATAAAGATGGAGGGCCTTGGTAATAACTCTACAGTCCTTAGAGTCAGAATAAGTATGAGCAGTATCCCACAGGTACAGGGAAATGTGGGTGTTTCTTGTTGGTGTTCTCATCATCTCTTGGCATGAAGCTTCCTAAAGAAAATGGCAAAAGAAGAAGCTACAATATGTAACTTAAGCTAGCACCAGCTTGAGACTCAGAATTAGTACTCTCTTTACACTCTGCCACACTCTGCACAGCCCAACATTATGGGATTACAATAAACAGAAATGCTATAAAATGTATTAACCAAGGAGAAATTCTTGCTCTTGTCTGATTTCTTAGAAGGGTGAGCCTCATTCAAAAAATACTATTTAAAGGATCTGAGTAACAGGAGGCTTTGCCAGCACCTTCCCACATGAGTATAAGTTATGGAGCATATTTCTATCAAATGTTGGATACTGTAGTTTTAACTTTTCCAAAATGGAAAAACAAACAAACAAAAAAAACAACAACAAAAGAAAAACAACTGTGGGCTAAGTATGGTAACAATAAAGTACAAAGTAAATAAGACAAAAAAGAGCCACAAGAAAAAGTTAATTAAAAGTATCTGAAGAAGTAAGGAAAAAGGCTGTGGAAACTGAACAGTCAATTGAGGCAAAAAACAATCTACATGTTTGAGAGCTGCTGAACTAACTCAACTCTAAAAGGTGTTGAAGTAGTAAAGAAAGTGAGAGAAATCTAATTTATTTTCGAAGTATAAAGATACACAATATACTTTAACAGCTGACTCCAGGTCACACAGACCACTACTGATTTTTAATCAGGGGGACGACATGAGGACACTTATGAGTCCTGTGGACTTGGATTACATATGTCAGGAGAGTGTGAGTGTGTGCGTACATGGGTGTGCGTATTAATTGGTGGGCAGTTCAAGACTTGGCCTGGCAGGAGTGATAAAACAGGGCCATTAAAATCCTGCATTTAAATCTCCCACCCCTGCCTGTCCATAAACTTGCCATTACTAATTAAGCCATGACTTTCTTCTCTGCGTTCACCCACTCCCTCTTCTTCTCAATCACACCAACACTTTCCTTCACTCAGTCACACAGCAGGCGAGAGACATTTTCCATTAGGCCAGTGGAAAGGTCCTGTCTTTCATTCACCGAAATACAGATGGCATTTTAGAAACTTAATGAACCTACTGCTCACTAAACCTTCTTTCAGCTCGTGCAATCCATTTTAAAAACAGTCATCACTCCACAGAGAGTTTATTTGAAGTTAATTGAAGAAAAACACTGAGGTAGAGCCTAGTCTCTTGTGGAAAAGTTCAGTCAGAGTGTAGGTTTAGTAGCGTGCGTAGTCATTCTAACAGCTCAACAATCTCCTCGTTCACTGGCCTGCTGCTCATACATACAAATACGGTTGTTTCCATCCCCCTGGGGAAGGCGCAGTGTATTCCAAACCTGTCTCTTCCTGTCTCTAATGCTGTTTATGTTCCGCCTTCCTGCAGCTATTCTCCCTAATTCCTCCACGAGATGAAAAAGAAAGGGGCCAATACAGCAAGAACAAGGTTTCTCTTTCTTATTGTCTTGCCAAAAGGTAACTTTCCAACTGAGCTCGTGTACTATCGGTTATTTATTTCCCCTTGTTTCTCCGCGACAATCTCTGAGAAACAAAGCCCACCTTTGACCATGCAATCACAGCTTAGCACAGAACACAGAGAAAAGAGCTGTGAATACACGCTATCTGCTCTTTAACAAATGAGTGCCTAGGTTTCTGCAGATTTATGTGAGCCCTGGGCTTATGCTGTTGTGGGCTGGTCATGGTAAATCTGCTATTTTTGTCAAGGTGTGAAATGTATTCCGCTGTTAAATTACACACAGGGGCCTTACTAAGACAGTGTACCGTACACACACATACCCACAATTTTACACACAATCTTGATTTGCTGCATGACTTTTATACACTTCATTAAATTGTTTCTGCTAGTACAAACCCACTTTGATGGCCTCATGGGTACTTGGCTGAGGGGTGGGGTGGCAAGAGACGCAGAAAGACATGGTTTTCCACATGGCCTTGATGTGCTGGTTAACATAATCTCCTGAACGGTTTTCTGAATGTCTCAGGGACTCTGTTAGAAAGCTGATGATTTGAATTACAAATATTAGGAAGACAGACTTGAAATACTTTGCCTTCTCCATACTCCTGGGCGTCTCATGTCCTTTTTGGCAACAGTGTCCTTTCAGTTATTGTCCTAGTTGTTGACCCAATGAGCTCTAATGAAGAGATCAAGGTCTTTAGTTTAAGAGCTTCTTAGCTTCTTTTTAAAAGTCATCCCTAAAGGTTGTAAAATAGATCCTTGCAGTACGCCAGGGTTTAACCATAAAAAAACATACTGTTTTATTTTACCACAATAACAACAACAACAATAGTTACACCTGTACAGTCTAATGCAATCCAATACAGCAGTTTTGCCAATAACTTTAGAACCACCTCTTAATATAATGCATTCTAGTGGGACTCTACAACACACTCTGACCTCAATAAGTAACACATAGTTGTGTAAAAGTAGAATTCTTGGCAGTATTAGATTGCACTGGATTGTACAGCTGTACTTAGTAAAGTGGCCAGTGAATGCATCATGATAATATGAAATATGAAATTATGAAATGAAAATATGAAAAAATAACGAATTGAAATGTTTACTGCTTCCTGTACTGTACAGGATGCAAAGTGGTTTAAATACTTGTAAGATGGCATTTACTACTTCATTTACATCATATTCTCCATTATATTTACAGTGTGTGATCAAAATTTTTAAAATGCAGTATTATATCATCTACTGTGAGCCCACAATTATCCATATCATAAGAAGGAAACTTTTTTAACAGGTCAATTTTCACAGGTCCAGTTAAACCTTTCTACAGTATTAGGACAAGTCACAAGTAAACATCTTGGGAAATAACTACTTTTGCTAACACCAAACTGGTATGTAGAATTGCTTTTGTTCTTCTTACATACACACGAGCATCCTGGAGCTCACTGTTTTGATTATACAAATGAAACATTATTCTTCTGCTTCACTTTCTCCACTGTTATCATCCCTGTTTTCTGTTAAAGCGGGCAGCCATTGTTCATGACAAGCCCCAAGAAACCCATAGTACAGTACTTGCCCAGAACCAAAAAGCGTATAAAGTGGCAGATTTAGCAGCTAATAACCCAAATTTTTCCTTCAGTGAGTAGGATGTGCAGAAAGTTTTAAGCTTGTGAAATAGCAACATACAGTATAGAGCTTTGTTTCACTATGAGACGGGATTTCACAATTTCACAATGATCAAAATTGGAATTATACCATTGTCTCACAATATGTGTTTACATACACTTAAGTAGCCAGGTTACTGGAAATCTACATATACGTGCAGCAGAAGAGTAACTTGATTACTCCTCCACCTCAGACTTGTTTTGGATAACCTTCTTATTTTTTGGCTGCGTTTATGCTGCTGCTGAATGACAGCGCAGGGGTAGAGAGAGGAAAAGAGAGAGGACAGACACAGCTAATGCGCAGCACAAACTATTTAAAAAAATATCTGTGAAAAAGCGACTTCTACAAGGCACTTTGTGTTAGTTACTGTCAGACTTTATGCAGACTTAATGATCTCTCCCTCATCCACTGAGCTGCTTTTTCCCGTCTGCAGCCTGTTGTTATACACAAACGTTATTTGAGAAAACCATTTAGAAACCTGAATACTAGTTTACATCGCGAAGAAATTTGCGATCTCTGGCAAAAAATCTACCTGGGCAAATCAGGTTTCCCTAATCCCCTACCCCAATTTCCAAAATCAGCTTTTCCATTTAAATTAGTGTTAAGAGTTCAGCTCTTCCAAGAAAGCCGACTGTAAAATGGGTTCTTTAAACCATGTAAATGCGCTGACTGAAATAAATGAGGAGGCCGGGGGTATGTCTGAATATTGTGTAACACTTGGAGCGGTTCATCCCTTGGCACCTTCCACACAAGTGATCGACCAATCAGAATTTCACTGCATTATACCTTGCATTTTTCATCTATCTGTCCTATCCAGAGGCTCTCCAAACAAAGGGAAATATTTTTGTGTACCACTGGGATGTGGCTGTGATGGGTTATAAATTACAAGTCACGTTGCACATCATCAGCAATTTATTCATAACACACCCACATTAACGACACACAACTAAATAGTACGTGGGAGACCTGCCACCAACAGGACATTTCATACCTGAAAATTGGTACTTTGTACTTGATTGTGCCAATAATTATGTAGCAATAAAATCAACTGTAGACCATAGCGTGTGGCTTGGTTGTAAAGTAGCTGCATGTCTCCCTTTCTTATATATACTGTACAAGCACACAGAGTCCTCTCCTGCTACATCTCTTTACTCATCAAGTCCATATGTGATCTTCCTGGCACCACTGAGTTATCGAGTTTAGCATAGAGCTTCCACTTCACACTGTCAGTCCTCCCTTGAAACGGACACTCAGAAGCATCCAATCTGAGTGGGACACTGAAAAGACTGAAGGCTGGAGAGACAAGAGGAACGGAAAAGGGTACAGCATGGATGGAAATGAAAATGTCACGGTTAAGAAGTGGTGAAGTGATGTGTAGTAAGTGGAGCCATAGTGAAAAAAAAAAGATAAGACAGTATGTAAAGATCCAGTAAGAAACTAAAACAACATTTTCAGACTTCTTCACTTTAAAAAAAATTCTTATTTACCCTTAATTCATCACTGAAGACCCTTTATGACTTGGAATCTTTCAACAAGCTCTGCACTTATGGATTTGGGCACTGGATCCAATTCTTATCATCCTCTCAGATCCCCTCAAGCTCCATCAGATTGGATGGGAAATGTCTGTGCACAGGTCTCTCCACAGATTTTCTATGGGTTTTAAGTCTGGGCTTTGGCTGAGCCACTCAGAGACAGTCATCAAAAGAGACTTATGCCAAACCCACTCCTGCATTGTCTTGGCTGTATACTTTGGGTCACTGGCATACTGAAAGGTAAACAACCGCTAATCTCATGTCACATGCTCCAAAGCAAAGACTCCTTTGTATTTGGCTGCGTTTGGAACCGTCAAAGCCTTAGAACTCCCCTGTTCTATTCTGCACCACAAATGTTTTTTGTTGTACAAAAGGTTTCTTGGACTTGTTTGGTTTTTGTAGTAATATGTATATAGGTGAATTATATTATTTTCTAAACTCTGTCCAATCAGTTCTTTTTGCTGCAGGCAGATTCTAATTCACCACTCAAAAAATGAACTATGGATGTTGTTTGCATTACATGATGGTTTTGTGGTAAAACTATGAAATAATTTAAATTTTAGTGACATAAATAAGACAGTTTAATTGGACTAATATTATATATTGTGATTTCAAAGTTACAACTCACTCGTTTAAAATGCATTGAAGGACTTGTCCCAACATGCTTTCATTGCATAGGGCACCATTTTCAAAAGCTGTTTCATGTGCGCCTCGCAACACATAACAGAATCACCCCGAATCCATTGCCATCAACTTATTAATCAGGAGAACAGCAACATTACTCACTTCCTAAATGCATGGAAATGTTTATGTAATTTAAAAAGCAATTATTGCCAACTTGTTTTTTGACCTAAATTAGGTTTGTTACTTTTTTTACTTGGATTTACGTTTACTGTCGTGGTAACTTTAGATGGCATATGGCAAAAATGTAATGTTTGCCAAATTAATCATCTGTTCTGAATGAAAGTCTTTATTAAAAGCCAGGTAACGTGACTTGAGTTATGTTTATTTAATCCACCAATTTAAACAAAGTGAGTATAACTTGCGTACAATCAACAAACTCCAACATCATTACTACAGCTAGTTGGTGTTCATTAAATTGAACATAACTGTGTCAGGTTAATGCAACAGCCCTTAAGTACACTGAACATAATGGCGCCAAGTTAATTGAACATAACTCCATGAGGACTCATTTAATTAATCAAGTGGAATTACATTAACAACTATTATTTATTCACTATTTATTCATTCAGATTTTGTGGGAGCGGTTGACATAACTAACATAACATTTAATTTCTAGTGTATAAACACATCCCAAAAAACACATTTTTAGATGTGCATTACTGACTGTGAAATGATAAACAAAAAAATTTAAATTCCAAATGACATTTATTACACAATATAAGAAGTAAAGGGGTCTAAATACTTTCTGAAATAACTGTGGGTAGAGGAAAGTAGACAGAGGAACTCAAGAGCTTTCAGGGCGCAAAAAGGACATAATCTAATAAAATCACTGGTATGAAAGAAGTTTAAAATCGTTAACCTTGAGGAAACAAAAATTTCATCAGGCTTCTGTGAAAGAAGAGAACAACTCGAGCAATAGTGCTGCTCTGCTGCTGCTGATGGTCATGATGACAATGATACCCGGGGCTTGTTGGAAGATTCATTCTATACACTCACAAGTGATCTCTTTATATCATCTACCCTTCCCACTCAAAACCTCACATGCGGCGTGTGGGATCTCGTTTCAAACTTCATCTCAAAATTAAGCTCCACTCATCGCTGAGCTTTTGCCTGAGGTGGAGAACACCACTACTGGGAGAAAAGTGGTGCAGAGGAGCAAACGGGAGAGAAAATAAAGAGTGATAGAAGAAGTACAGAACAGCGATACGGAAAGATATGAATGAGAAGTGGAGGAGGTTCATGAAGACAGATAGAGACATGGAAGATTTTAAATGAGTTATCTACACCTGTTGGTAGGAAAAACCAGGGTGACAACAAAGATGGCCTTTATATAGCGGTAGCCAGTTGAGCTCATGGAAGATGGAAGAGAATGCAAAATAACATACAGTGAAGGAGGGAAAGGAGAGCTTTCCACTTCAAACGCGCTTTCTCATTTCTCATCTCTCACCACTGTGACATTCTTGAACACACGATACAAGTAAAAACTAATGCAAATTATCCTGCTAGGGGTTGAAAGCTTTCTCAAGACAGGTGAAAAAGTCAGTGAGGTGAAGCTAAATCATATGACTCAGAGGAAAGAGAGAAAGCCACAGAGGCAAAATAGAAGGAGTGAGTTTCAGGTGGTCCACTTACCCCAACTTCCACGTGATCCGAACCTTTGTCATCCTGTTTGTGGAGGATCTCAAAGTAGTATCGTCTGGATGACATCAGGCTGAGGGGGAAAACAAAGAGCGCTTTTCTTATTATACTGTATAACACAGATGAAATACAAAATTCCATTTCTCATTCCAAATGACAGAAAAAATACAACATACAAAAATGACAATTATTGTGTGAAGTTTGACTGAAAATGTAACAAAATTTAAGGAAACTGCTACAGATTAGGGCAAACTGTTTGACTTTAAAAGTGTGCTTGACTAAGGCATAAATAGGGTCATCAGCCAAGAACATACAGTAAGTCAGTGCTAAAGGCAAGATGGTAAAGGACCCGGCAGGGAGCCAGGATATTAGCAGCACTGGGTCCTGAAAAAAAATACTCCCTTTGAGAATATGAACAAGAAATGCATTCTCCCACGTAAACTAACATTTAACATTTATACTCGTCCCAGTATTTATCTGAAACCACTAGCTAGACTGAGTAAGGCTCTGATGTAAAGTTTACTGGCTTTGTTACTCCCAACAGTGACACACACACACACACACACACACACACACCAATGGACAATGCTTTATTCTTATCAAAAGCACATCTCAGATAATAGGCCAGCATCTGCTGCTGAATGAGAGACACACGAACACTGCTTAACACATCATTAACTTTCAACACACACACACACAAACACACAGATAAACAGTCGGACAGTGAATAACAATATGTTTTTTGTGTGGATAAAATATATTATATGGATTAGGATATGATTGGGCTAATTCTGTTTGCGGCAGCCTTGTAACTGTGAAACATTTGCTCTTGTGAACTTTGAAGTCATTTAGCTGCTCCATATTCATGTACTCTGTTTAACAAAGATATGTGATGACTTGTTCTTCTGTCTCTCTGTGTCTTGCTACGTGATGTTCCCCTTCCTCCGCTTTCCGTTTGTCTAGTGGAAAACACAGGCTTATCTTCTTTGGTTAAGTCTGTGTTTTGAATTGAAAACAGTCCTACATATGACTACATAACATGGAAAATAATACAAGCAAAGCAAACAAACGCAAATAATTCTGTTCCTTGACGCATCTTAGTTTTAGAAATAATCTTAGTTTAAAAAATGCAATCATTCAGTTTTATTTAGTTTATACAATGACAAAAGTAAAAGTTCTCCAAAAAACATCTTGTCAGAGCTTAGTGTGAGCTACTTCTTCTGTTCTACCAAAAGCGCAAAGCCCCATGAAAAAGGCAGAAAAAGCAAAGATCTAAAGCAGCAATGTATGTAGATATGATCAAGTAGAGCTCTGCTGAGAGTAATATTATCACAATACATACAGTACAAATGTCACCAAATTCATAATTGTCAAAAGTTGAAACAGATTAAAGCTGATTTACAGTTTATATAAGTGACAATGGTTCAACTGTGAAAAATGCCAAAGAAAAGAGGCCTCCAAAGTGTGAAGCTCACCTGAGAAGACAGCCCTAGAAACGCTGCTCAAATGTCAATGCGGATGTGTATGTTTTGACATGGAGAGGGTCCGACCTGGGCTGCTTAGGAGTGTTTGAAGTATTTCAGATATATGTGTAACAAAACAATTGATCCAAACACACTCATGGTAATATGTGGTATATTTCTGACAGAATACAGTGATACTATTATCTGGCATGTGCTATAGCATCTCCCTCAAGATGCCGGGCCTCCCTTGTTTATACAATGGAATGAAGAGATTATGCTTTTTCAAATTAGGAAAAAAAGGGGGTCTCTTAAAAATATAATAGATTATAGTTTAACTGAGAACCTAATCTTTCCAACATTCTGATTGCCATTCATTAACAGGTATTCTGAAAGAAATTAAACCCTGTGTATTCATCCCCCCCCCCCTTTTTTTTTTACATTCACTGCATGAGCAAAGCTTTCCTTAATATCTATGATATGAAGGAGGCACAGTAATAGATGCTTTTATTTTATGTTTATTATGTTATTTATTAGTTATTTATTAGTTATATTATTAGTTATTTATGGTTTTGGGCATTGCTGCGCTATGTATTCTTTCTATTGTTTGCTGTAAAAATAGTCTTCAATAGGTAAAAAAAAAGTCTTCAAATGAAAGTTACAGTGTAGATGCATTCTGCTGTGTATGGGTGTGTTTTCATTCCTGATGCAGTTAACTCGGTTGAAAGAGAAGGACACGGGCTAAAGGGGGATGATCACGTGTTGCCCTGTGCAAAAAATGCAGCCACATCATCCGGCTGCCCAGCGTTCTGTAACCAATAAATCACTGCAGGTGCAGGAGAACAGTGACAGTGTGGTAAGGTCACTCTCTCATGAATAGGCAACATCTCTGTGTGCTGCAGCTGAAATAGCACACAGCTAACTTAAACTGAAAGGGCTACTTTCTGCTCCTGGCACTCTGGTTGCCCTTTCCCATTGATGCAAACATAACGCCATCTCTAACCCCAAACTTTGAACTGCGTTAGAATTTAAAATAAATCAGTCTTTTGCTTTTCAACATTCACCCAGATGAAACCTTAAGTAATTGATGAATACATGGGAAAACCGAGTACTCACAATCTTTTAAACTTGAGAAGAGAGGCCAAAGGTTTGTCTGTAATAAAGGATATGTATCACATGAAAATATTACTATAAGACAAAACACAACGGGCTTTCAGAGAAGCCAATTGAATTTCACTGCCCCAACCCTCCCAAATTATATTATGGTTGACGTGTCACATCCTTCTTTTAACATCCTCAAAGAAATAATTTTTTTTTTGGTGGTTTTATTTTATTGAGTTTCTGTCCCCGAGTAGACAACTGTAGACGGTTTTAGCGAATACTAGTATATTTCCCGACCATTCATTAGATTGTCTATTTTAGCCCACAATCTGACTCCATTTGGGGGAGTGTGGGGGGGTGATCGAACATCAGAGAGGATAGAAAGAAGTCTGCTGCCACAGTGTTTGTGAGTCAAGCTGAGACACAACACACATGGAGGGCGGCACACAAATTAAAACCGACAGATACAAGCACAAAACTCTCCACTGTCAGCATTTGAGGATCTATTTTCTTCTGGCCTCATGTCGCTCTCAGAAATTCAGAAACACACACAGCAAGCTCAAAGCTCCTGAACTTCAGCAGTGACAGATTGGCAGCTCAGCCAATACAAACTTGTTTACCTATTATAAACTGCCAGCGACACACACACACACACACACACACACACACACACACACACACACACACACACACACACACACACACACACACACGCACGCCGCATGTCAGTAGTATCAACAGAGCAAAGCAAGAGAGACACAAAAAAAAACACGGGGAGATAAACAGGTGAATAACACAAAATATCAAGTGCTATTAACATTCTGTACCATTCTGTGTTTTGTTTAGCAATTTATTTTACTGTGAATCAAAGTCTTTTTGTGTGGCAATGCAATAACAATTTCATTGTTGCTTGATTTAATATAGTTTCCCTGTTGAGGTGAGACGTTTGTCGAGTCCTGCGGGAGTCACCGTCTAGTTGTATGCTAATAGTTATGTATTTCCTTTTATAAAATGTGTTTGCTTTCTTTGTGTCTGGCTTTTGTTTTCAATTCAGTGTAAAAAAGGGTTATTAGGAGAGGGATATTAATCACGATCCTTCCAGAAAAAGATGTTTGTGTTTTTTTAATGGCATATAAAATTAAGAAATATGACTTTACTTCAAAAT